>NC_141548.1:272500-646875 GCF_021556685.1 Rattus norvegicus | reverse complement strand
TCCTGAGTTCAAATCCCAGCAACCATTTGGTGGCTTACAACCATCTGTAATGAGATCTGATGCCCTCTTTCAGTATGTCTGAAGACAGGTACAGTGTACTCATATCTAATAAATAAATCTTAAAACATATTTTAAAAAATGGTTTAAAAGCCCATGATTGAGTATGCTAAGCACACAGTCTATGGCCAAACTATACCGCTGGTCCCAAATTCATACATAAAATAACCTAGCAGAAATGACTAGGATTTTATTTAATTTTTTCAGGCATTTATAGGAAGTGAGTGATTTTACCAAAGGCAAACCTATGAGCCCATATTAATCTGAAATATTAGGACACAGAGGAGGGACCTCCGCCAATTTCTTTAAGTCACAACTTCAGTATGGAACAAAAAAAAACTCTGACAAGGTCAACTCACTGAAAACTCTGGTCTGTTTTTTCTGGTTATATCTCAGATTCCTTCCTTCTTTCAACCCCAATTACTGTGGACATCCAGTTCTTGTCATTAACCACTCACCTCTTCTACCCCTTCCTACCAAAGGGCCTTTGCATAACCCCTTCTAGAACTGTCACTTCCCATAGGCTTGCCTAACTATCAGCAATAATTTCCACAGTTATTTCCTGCCTGTTGCTATAGCAAATTACCTGCAAGTACAGTCTCTTCATGGCATTAAAGCGGTGGCAGGATTTCTGCTTTATTTTGATCATCGTGTCTCCAAGGCTGGCCTACAAGTGCTCTGATGACAGAATGCATGTCCTTTGCTGGCAGGAACTCAACTGCATTGTCTCTCTCAGTATTCATTAACTAGATGAGTACTTAGAAAGGGGATGGCAAACAAGTTTAGAGATTAAATGCCATGGAAACAGAAAGAATGGATGGACAAGGATGAGACTCAAGAATTTGAAGCCTTAGATAGAAATGAGATGTGGCTCCAAGTGACACAGGACACACGGACAAAAAAGTGTGGATTAAGTGCATCCCAGTGTGTGGGGTGCATGGGAGGGAGGGTTCAAAGGTGCAGTGTACATGTCCAAAAGCCATGTACATGGTTTGGAAGCTAAAGACTGGACTTGAGGTCAAGAAAACAGACTGCATGGTGGCACCATCCCAGAAAAGCAAATGGTTTAGAGGAAGGGTGATAGCCCATTAGGAAGACAGACAGCAGTAGGATTTAGTTGGATGACAGATTTCTTAAGAGGACAGGGTTAAACAAGGATAGAAGGCAGAGCACTCACTGGTCCCTCGCTACAAAGAGACAAGACAGGTCCAAAGGGGATGAAAGAGATATTATGTATCTAGGAAAAAGAGACTGGACTGGTGGTGAGCACAGAGGACATTAAATGAAGAAGCAGAGAGTGCAGATTTGGGTGAAAACCAGGAATCTGTGATGACAAGACACACTCGAACACAAATAGTATCTATATTAATAAGTGAATATACATGTATAGGCATCTATGGCATATATCCACATATGGGCACTGCCAGGTTATTAGAGATAAACTGGCACATTACTGATCTCAAATGGTGGATCACTATCAATAGTTATTTACCAAGCATAAGCACAGCAATGTATCTATGTCCATTTTTAAGTCATATCAGTTCAAAATGACCATAGATAGAAAATAAAGTCCAGAAGACAGTGCTTCTTAACATAAGCTATGCAGAACAAGTTCCTTATAAATCATCTCTCTGTTGGTAGAGAGACAGAATGAAATGTAATAGCAGGCACGTGGGAGGACACAGATAAATATGATAAATATGACTAATACAGACAGAAGTGGAGGGTGTGGATTTGTTTTTGCTTTAAATGTTCCCTAAAGAAAAATCTGGAACATTGATTACAAGCTAATTGCCTACCAACTCCCCCTACCCAAAATGAAGGCTGACCCAACCCCAGGTTCAGATGCGAGCTGCTGCAGATTAGTGAACCCAATCATTCAGGGGTGCTCCTAAATCCTGGCTTTGGTTGCCAGTAATCATGACATTTTACCCATATAATCTGTTCCTCTGGGTATCTATTTATTATAACTATTTAAAAAAATCTGAAATGAAGAAAAATAATTGTATTAATGAGTCAGAAAATGTCCCCTAAACTCCTGAACTTCCTAAGCCAGATTAATGACACTGAAATTTTATGTAATTGCCTCATAATACTTAAAAGGATGCATTTTTTGCCTAATTTTACCAACAAGAATTAAAACCAATACCTTGGAAAGCAGCACAAATTCTTCTATTTAAGGTCTGAAGTTTGAAGGTCCTTTTCTATTTACTCATTGAAAATCATGGGGGGAAACTTCCAAGTCCTAGTTAATGAGTTTTCTGAGAAATTGCCTGGCTTACGTGAGTGTGGGTTTGGCCAACTGGATTTTTAATTTAATTAGGTTTATAAGATGAGAAATCATGGGTAGCCCTGCCAGGTCAACACTTGCCACTCACTGTCACCAAGGATTACGTTTACAGCCTTCTCTGCCCTACTTCTCAAATCTTGCCAGCTCTTAGATTATATTAAAGGCAAAGCTGGGATTGCGAAGGGATTTAGGTAGATTTTTGGCCACTCGGGTTCAGAAGGGACCCATTCATGACCGGCAAAAGATCAAAGCCGCCAAGGGTCCACAGGCAGAAGCACATACAGACAAGTTGAGACATACATATACAGTGGGATGCATTTCAGTATTAAATAAAGGGGTGCTCGTACTGCTGTTTCTATTTCTGTTTCTATGGTAAACACCACAGCCAAAGTCAACTTTGGGAAAAGTGCATTGTTTCATCGTATGATTCCATCATGGAGGGAAGCCAAGGCAGGGACTTGAAAGAGAGGACAGAATCAGAGGCCATGAAAGAGTACTGGCCCCTTGTTTGTTTTCCATGGCTTGCTCAGTCTCTTTCTTATACAACACAGGACCAGCTGCCCAGGAGTGGCACCACCCACAGTGGGCCCTTCCAAATCAATCACTAATCAAGAAAATACCTAACACCCCCCCACACACACACACACATACACAAGACAAATACATGCACAGGGCAATCTGATAGAAGCTATTTCTCCACTGAGGATTCCTCTTCCCAGGTGACTCTAGTTAGTGCGGAGTTGGCAAACACTAACCAGCACAGGTTATCCATGCGATGATACATAATATCCACAAAGGTTGCCTGGAAGTATTGTGCTAAGTGAAAGAAGCCAGGCACAAATGGACAGATAAAGCACACAATTCTACCTTAGAAGTGACTTGAGTAGCCAAGCTCAAAGAGATAGCAAGTTGAGTGGTGGTTACTAAAGAATGTTATTAGGTTACTGTGGAATGGCAGGAGAGAGAGCAGAGAATCATTGTTTGATAACTGAGAATGAAGTTTTGATTTAACAAGATAAAGTGTTCTATGCATGGATAATGGTGATGACTCTACAATTTGTATGTACGTACTCTCACTGAGCTGTGTATGTATTGACTTGCCAAGGGCTGAAACGAATTAATCATACATATATACACACATGTGTGCATGCAAATATGTACATATGTATAATTGATTACATTTTCTGAGCATCTGTACATAGAATCTAGAAATGTATTTATATTGAAAAATTCATACATTCTCTGGTAAAAAAATCTAAGATTTTCTACTTTTGAATGCAATGGGTATATTGCAAAAAACGTACTAGATGCAAGTGGCATGTCTTTAGACATTGTATCTTATTACCTACTAAGCTCAATCTACTTTCCAATGGCCACAAAGACAGGCATGGGTCCAAAGCTTTACTTTTCCCTCCCTTTCTGGTCCGTGGCTAGGGATCAGAGCTGGTTGTGGGTTTGTGGGGGAAAATCAAGGTTCTCAGTCGAGGCAGAAGCTCCTTTGTCTTTTCATAACTGTAGCTAAAAATTCCAAATGTAATTTTGTACGTGAGAAGACTATGCCCTTAATCTTATAAGTGATCCACAAACAGATAACCATCTCTCCAAAAGAAGATGAAACAGACACATAGCATCTGGTCTCCAGCTTTCCTCAAGGGCAGTTTGCAGTGATATGTGGTCAAGGCTCCTTCGTGGATTACTGGAACATTAGAGGCACTACTAGAAATAACCTCAAGTCTCTCTCTTCTACAGGAATAATTTTAGCATCTAAGGCCTTGTTTTTAAAAAGGCTTATTGATGTACTCTAGGAACTAAAGCCACCAGGCTACCCAAATGTCAAGGGAGCTGCCAAAGATGATGAACGACATTCAACTGTATATCCCACACTGGTGCCAACATCCAATAGGCTTTAAAATGCCTTCCTGCCCCAGACTGGGCCTGATCACAAAGGTGTACATCCACAAAGGCCCATTAGTTCCTCCATTCATTTTCTCCTTTTCAGAGCCTCCTGTTGACCATATCAAATGAACTAGCCCTGGTCAGTGCTGGCTAGGTTGAGAATGACACCATCCAATCCTTTTGTAAAGTACACAGCAGAGAGAAAGCCAGATCTCCAGATGAAAGCTTCCCTAGTTTATCCACTTCTGATATCTCTCCTTCCTTCAAAATGATATTTTTGTATTTATTATTAAATTTAGACAGATAAGCTCCCTTTCTGAAGTAGAAATCTTCAGGAGATAGCAACCCTTTTGCTGCTTGTAAATCCCAGTCCCACAGCCTGGGAAATTGGAAGATAGCATCAGAGGCACACGACTGGGCATACACAATCATGAATTATTTTTGCTCTGAAGGAGGGAAGATACCTTCACCCTGCCAAAGTCCCAGTTGCCATCTTGCTTCTTGGGACAGTGTCACAAATCCACATCACCCATCATGGATCAGAAGATGCTAACTGCACAGGGAAGCTTGAGCTCTGGCTGACTGGATACAGGCACAGGAAAGATTCACATATCACTTTCTGGGTGGAAAGATGTGAACATGGCATCTGACATACACACTCAGCTTCTCACTTCTTTTCCAGACATAAGTTCAGAGGAAGAGATGGTGGCATACCACTAACTGTCCTTTCAAGGTGACTCTAGATGAAGGGCAGGTAAATGAGGGTCAGACCCACCTCATACCTCATGACTTTTGATAGGTCAAACAGGCACAGAGCTAGGCATCAGCAATATGGAGGACAGAAGGTATGTGAAGAATTTCATAGGTTTAAGAGCCTTGATGTAGTCAGGAAAAAAAAAAAAACAGAACACAGTCAGGCTTATGGCATAACTTTTCCCCCCTTCTTCTCTTAGGTTTCAAATTAATATGTAGGGAAAGCTGTCACTTTTCAGGGGCTAGACAGTCTTATTTTAACAATCTGCTTGCATATTTCAGCACAGCTTCAGCCCAACAGCTGGATTTTTCCTCCTTACCTGATCCACTAAAAGATGATCAGGTACAAGAACTCATTGGTATGAACTTCTGGACCACTCTGTATTTCTTTATTCCTTCAATACAGGAAGGAGCCAATTGTCTAATCACTGCAAGCTAAAGGGATGCCTGGACATAGGATATAGGGAGGAAGAAGAGTCCCCAGCATGATGAGACAGTTCAGTAGTTACAGTACTTAGCTCCAATATGTGGCGCTGAGTTTGAACTGTTAGAACCTATATAGAACGTGGTGCAGCAGTGTGCATCTGCAATCCCAGTGAGACTACTCTGAGACGGGAGATGGAGACAGGAGAACTTTGGAATCGTCTGCCAGCTTGTTAGTAGGTACTGAGCAACAAGGAGACAAGTACATATATCTGTGTACACTCATACCAAAACACATACAAATGCATGGGCTTGCAAACACACTGCACTCAACCATATGCTCACACACAGTCACACAAAGCATGCACACACACACACAATTGTGTACCATTAAACATGTACTTGTACTTATACATTTACATACACACACACACACACACACACACACACACACACACACACACACAGTTCTCTCAACTTGAACTTTAATCTCTATCAGCAGGGTAGCAAACTCTAGCACAAGGTTTTCAGACCAAATCTCCTTTGGGCTATCTGCACCAAGACAGTGATTCCCAAACCCACATCTCCATGAGAATGACCTGGAAGGAAGTTCTACTCAGAAGAAATAACCATATTCTTTCTATCTTTCACATTAGGAGATCTTGAGCAGGACCAGAATCTTCATTTCTACCTAATTTAAGGCTAGGCTTTTGCTTTCTATCCAAGGACTATGTTTTGCAAATTGAGTCAGCGCAAAAGGGAAAAAAAAATCTTTCAAAACACCCTGCTTTTCTTTGACATAGATGCAAAAACATTTTTAAATTGGTTAATTTTAGGTATTTGCTCTTTAGACAAAATCCCCTTCAGGTATCTATTAAAAGATCAATCCTTTATTAGGAGATATCACACCCTCTAGTACCACCCACGGATGGTTTCTAATAAACTCCAATTTTGTAGTGAACGAAAAACATGTTGAAAGACATTTTGAAAACTTATGAGTAGGGGAGAAAGAAGCTTGAAGTCCTCTTTGCCTTGAAAAGTCACTGTTAGAGAGCCATGGGCTGGACAATGCCTAGAAGGTGTTACATTTTAATTTAGTGTTTATTTATTCATTAAACATGTATTTATTGAATAGTGACTATATACCCAGCTTGGTACTAGACATGCATGCACAACAGGGTGTTGAATACAGTTGCTTGTATTCTTACATTAATTTGTGTCCCGAAAATTGTTTGCATGAGAGAGTCCTCACTGAGGAACCCTGCGTCCCAGTTGGTTCTGATTGGTAAGTAAAGATGCTGGCAGCCAATGGCTGGGCAGGGCAGACAGAGGTGGGACTTTTAGGATTCCAGGGCTTGGGACAGAGAAGGAGGAGGAAGAAGGAGGGAGATACACCATGCTAGGAGAAGGGGAGGAGAGATGCCCTGCCTGACAAGAGTGGAGACAGGGAGGCATGGCCAGCATGAGAAGGAGCCAGGAGAGTGCAGCCCAGTTAAGCAGCCCTCTGGGTCCAGGGCAGCCAAGGTAGATTATAGAATTTAGTAAGTGATAACTTGGGCTTATCAGAGGGAGGTGGTTTAACCATGTGGAGGTTAGGAAGTGGCCCAACTACTGTTGCTTAAGGCATATCAAAATATAAAGGTTGTGTACGCCTTTCATTCAGGAACATAAAGCATTGGGGTGGATAGCATTGTGCCACCACGATCTATTTAAATATTTAATTCAACAGCAGGGTACCATAGAACCATGACCACTTTCTCCTGGTGCTGAGATGAGAATATAGGCATATAGAAATATATGGTCCCGGGGGGAGGGGGATGTTTGCCCGGAAACCGGGAAAGGGAATAACACTCGAAATGTATATAAGAAATACTCAAGTTAATTAAAAAAAAAAAAGAATAGTTCACAATCCTAAAAAAAAAAAAAGAAATATATGGTCCCACTAGTGAAAAGTTATGTAGCCAGTGATTAATTTGAAACAGGCCATTAATTTTGTGGACCATGGCATCTGAAGGCTTTTCCCAGAAGAAAGATAGAAAAGGCATGTAACACCCCCCCCCAAAAAAAACAAACCCTACATATACAAAGCCCTTCAGGTTGTCTGTGGAGGTATGTTGAGTAGGTGGAGGTACACACCCTTGAGGGAAGACCTTAAGGGTTTTTAAAAACACAGTTTTCACCTCCAAGTAATTTGGTAAGCATCTCTAAAGGCAGAACCAGACATTGACATTTTCCTGGCAAGAAAACTTTGAAGGTAGAAACAAGAGGATCAGAAGTTTAAGGTCACCTAAAACTACACTGTGAGTAGTAGCCTGTTCTAATTGAGATCTAGATAGATCTATAGATAGATAGATAGATAGATAGATAGATAGATAGATAGATAGATAGATGGATAGATAGAGATAGAGATATATCAGGAAGAAGAGGGAGAAGAAAAGGAAGAGAAGGGCTTATCAGAAGAGGAAGAAAGAAGAGAAAAGGAGAGAAAAGAGAAGAAACAGAATTTCATCCAAGGAATTCCAGTATGTGGTTACACATTTGGAAAAGGGCTGTCGAAAAGGATCAGGTCTTAATGTCTCTATAGCATGATCTTGGAGCAATGACATCAGTTAGCTCAGATGATCAGAAACCAAGCCTTGCTTGCCTATATACATGCCCATACTGTTCCTCCTGACAACTACCGTCTGGGCCTGGAGATTCAGATCAAAGTGAATGTCGGGGCTGAGTCAGAACTTTGCAATGAGTGGGCCATTTCCTGCCACCTGGATTTCAGCAGGCTAAGTTTTTTGAGCAGGCTGTTCCCTGACTGTGGAGATCTTTCAAGCAAGCACACAGTTCTGTCATCCCTTTTCTCTGGAAACTTCTGAAACCAGATACATGGTCTAATAAGACCATAATCCATCCTTAAGTAGCCATGATAGAAGTACAGTTGCTCCCTGTCAACAGCAATGCAAGCCTCAAGCATGGCCATGAAATTGTCAAGAGGAAAAGGTAAGTGAGGAGGTCTAAAAGACTGTGGCCAACTCCACATGGTCTGGAGCAAAATGTATGTCACATGCAATACATTAGAGTTCCCACAGAGCTCTCTCTTGGGATTCTCTCCGGAATGCCCAACAAGCAACAACACCTGCTGGCTCTAGAATCAGAAACCTGAGTGAGCTCAGTGGGAACACAGTGGTCTAAGGAGAACAGGTTCACAGGAGGACATTTCAAGCGATCAAAACAGTGGGAATTTCCTCTCAGCTCACCCCATTTCCCAGCGATATAAGGATGAACTTTCAACAGAAATAGAATTCAACTCATCTTTTCTGTCCCAAATTGACATCTTAAAAGCAACAGATAAGGACCAGAGAGATAGCTCCATGGTTACTGCTCATGTACTGCTCATACAGAGAACTGAATTTGAAGAACAAGCACTGACATCTGACAGTTCATAACCACCTATATCCAAAGGCTCTGACATCATCTTCTGGACTCAAATGTTACTGCCATTACACTTATGACATTCCTGCATATGTGTACACACACACACACACACACACACACACACACACATTTATACTTAAAAATAAAATAAATTCTAAACAAAATCAAGATAATATTCATTGTCAAATACTTTTAATTTAACCTAATATGTGCAGAATGTTTTATTTTATTTTAGTAATAATATTACAAACTAAGGAAATACTAGAATCATTCATGTGCCCAATATCCCTCTACACTTTAACTGCATTGCCCTACTTCATAATAATTGTCCTGTTGCATGAAAAGTAGCTTTGCCCTAATGACAAAGTTGTTTTTAACAGAAAGCATATTTTGTATTACTTTCATTTTCAGGATTTGTTTGAATTAAGCAGGTTTCAAGTGCTCAACGGTCCCATGTTGCTTGGCTACTGTATCCTGAAACCTGATGGAGAATGTGTCATCATGGCTGACAGTTTTCAGAGATAAGTAAACAGAAAATGTCCTGATTCCTTTCTACTTGTCCAGGTGACCATGCTTAGAACCAAGATGCTTCTTCCTGTTGTCAGGCCAAAGAACATGACCCAGTAACAGGACAGGTCCCAGCAATGTGAATTTGAGAAGATGGCTCTTGATCCCCGGTGAAGCACTCAAAACACTGTCTGGCACAGAGTAAAATGTCTAAAAAAAAAAACAGTTAAACAAATACCCAGTGCTACGGCTGCCAAGCTGGGTGTTAAAAGTACTGAGGTTTTTGCTATAGAATAATCTGACCAGAAGATGCTCAAGCCATCTCACCTGAAGAATAAAAGGAAGCAACAGGATTTCTCCCTGCCAGTATCATTCCTTTCTTCACCTGAGTTCTTACTTGAAACAGAGCTCAGTAGTCCCATGCCTTAAACATCTAAAGTGTTCTAGAATGTCTGCCCTTCTTCATTGCACAAAGAACAAATGCTGCCCATCCCCGCCCCCCACCAGTGTGAAGAGAGCATGCCACCTTTTGAGTAGGTGGCCTCTGCTTATTTAGGACTCACCTCAGGCCAGAGGTTATAGCCTTCCTGTGTGTGAGCTGTGAGTGTGCCCAAACATGAACACACAGAGAGGTGCACACAGCTGGATCCTGACCCCACATATTTCCATCCCTGACTTATATTCTGACATAACTCTACTTACTTCTTTATTTGAGTATTATGTAATCTCAAGAGGACTCCCTAAGGAGGGGTATTTTAGCTGTTTCATCTTTATCCTCAGGACCCAGTATTGTAACAAGTACATATAATGGAGTAAATGATCAGATACCTCACTGAACGCTCTGCCTTGTGTTTGGATTTCTGCCTTGTGTTTGGTTGATATTTCAAAACACTTTCCATTTTGCACTTTGGGGGTCATCAGTTCCATATAATTTGTTGTAAATACTTAGCTATATTTCTGTATAGTTCTAATTTTCCAATGAGACTCTAAGCCCCTTAATACCATGTCACGTCTCGAAGCTGAGTATCACAGACTCTTGATGTCCAGCCTAAGAACCATGGCCTATAAATGTTTGCCAACAAATGAGTACAACAGATAAAGTGAGGCCGTCAATTAATTTTCTCAGTCACACATAGTGGACTATCTCTACAAACAATAATTTAAAATAAGGTACATATATATATATATGTTTGTGTATGTGTATGTGTAATACATCTATATCTGCATATTTGCTATATTTCTTATCCTAACTAAATGAAGCTATTTTGCAACTGTTTTCCTGTCTAGGAGTAGAACTGTAAAGAACAATGTTAAATGTTAAATCATCAAAGTTGGATTTCTTTAATTATAAGGCAGTGCTTAGAAAAAGGCTTTGAGTTGTCTTTAAAATTCTCTACCAGGGGTACAAATGCTATGCTGAAAATGGCACTTATCTTAGTAAACACATTTCTACTGCAAGTGATTGGTCCCAATAAAGCAATCCCTGAGCTCAGAGTTGACATTTCTTCTAAATCTCCTAAGAGGAAAAAAAAAACACATGAAAACTTAATAAGCACCAGAGCCAAGGAAGCTTGAAAGGCTTCCTTTATTGGAAAGGATGGTCTTCTAAGCACACAAGACGTCGTCAGGGCACACCCTATTTTCTGACTTTAAATTCTTTGTAGTCTTTTCCCCAAGAGTTACTGTGAATTAAATCGTGGCCTTAAAGATATGTTTTCTGTTTTCTTTCTCCTTTTTTTTTAAATTTTTTATCTCCTGCCTCTCTCTTCTGTCTAAGACATAAATAAGTGGCTAGTTACATACAAACACAGATTTGCTTGTTCTCAGAAAGCTGAATTCTCAAGCAATAAGACACACTGACCAGTCATGTGCAGTGAGGAGGGGGGCATGCCATGAAAATCCAGTGCGTGCTAAATTATCTTCTAAAATAATTCTAAAATAAAAAAAGACTCATTACGTGAAGAGTCTATTCTGATAATTGATTATACTTGGAGAATGAGTTGAATTCACATTCCTATGACTTACCCATTCCTAGAGAAATAGATAAAAACTGTAAATCAACCTGAAAGTTTTGTGAAATGTGTATTTTTTTAAAAAAAGATCAATACATGAGATTTTAATGTCAATTTGAGACAGCAGAAAATATGACTCAAAGTAAGCCTTCAATTTCTAATAAGAAAGAGCAGTGAGAGGAGGTAGAGGAGGAGGGGAAGGAGGAAGAAGAAGAGGTGGAGAAGGAGGAGTTGAGGAAAAAGGGGAGAGACTTATCAATGAGGTTGGAATAACCAGGGAAGAGTTGGTGGTTGTGGGACTAAACTCGAAGGAAGTAACCATTAAAAGGTAGAAAGCAGCCTGTTTATAATTGCATTTTCCCTCATATGTAGTGATCTCTCTTTATATGCTGAGCACCATTCCCAGAGCAAGGGTTTCTGTGGAGCAAGCAAAGGAGTCCCCCTCATACAGCTGAGAGTAGTGGGGCAGCCACAATTGCAATTCTAGCTGGGATGGAAGACAGGGTGGGATTCAGCCTTCCCCTTAAGTTCTGAAGATTTTCCTTAGGGATAATGGCTACAACTCCTCTTGGCTTTTCAAGATTTGAGTTATAAACAGGGAGCCTCTTCTCAGAGTCCCCTTCTGTTTTCACCATTATTAAGCCACAGGGGTGCAGCTAACAACCATTGCAAATCATAAAAGACTTCTCCCAAGTCTTTTAAGTGAGACTCTCCTAATTATAGACTGCAGGGGAGACTAGTCTTGACCCATTCACAATATTCCTATAAATGCAGATAGAATTTACATCACACATGACTGAAATGCAGGCTTCTTCCAAGACCTCAGATCCCAAATAAATGCCCACACACCCTTTGGAAGCAATAAATGCCCCCACAGTATCCCTCTCGGGGATGTGTTTCATCAGGATCCAATCCCATCTGCAGTACGGGAACCCATAATAACCAAGTTCATTACTCAAATGATGCTACTGAGAAACAAAGCCAACTTCCCTGCTAAAAAATGTGATCGTTGCCCTAATTTATCTGTTTCCTTGGCAGCGTTCTGGGTTAATTTATTGCCCAATAAAGCAAACAGTACCAGGGCTGTGGAGTGGCAGAAGCCCACTGTCTTATCCAAGAACAAGCAGCCCACCTGAGTCAGAAGCAAATGAACCACTGCTAACCTGGCTGCTAACCCTGACTTCATTCACTGTCCCAGAGACACAACGGGAGGCTGGTTTATAGGCTTTAGGGGAGAGCAGGTGATTAATAATTATCCATTGTCTCGAGAGATGGAGTGAATTTGGTCAGTGAGCCAATGGCCGCAGGGATTCTTCTTTTCTATTAGATGGCAAACCTCACTGCTACAGAACCAAAGAAGGAAGGGAGAAAGGAGGATGGGACAAGCTCATCCTTTTCCTCTCATGGTGCCTGCCATCACTGCTGATCAACTCCCCTTGCTGCCCTTGCAACTAACACACCAGTTACTCATACTATCATTCGGAACTCCTCCTGGGCAAGGAGAAGCTTAGGTGTATAAGGGCTTTCACTCGAGAATTTCAGGGATAGTCACTGGGCAGACCACATAAAAGGAAGTCCTTTCTATTTGGAAGGCTGATGCCTTCAACAGGCCAGGTTAATTGCAGGCTCATGGGTTTCTGGTTTGCTTGTAGATCCCACTTTTGACTGTGTTACTATGTCCGTAGTATCAATGGGGAAGGTAGCAAAGGAAAGGAAGATTGGAAAATCCAGGCTCCTGATCCATAATCCACAAAGGAGAATGTGTTCACAAAGGCAAAGGAACCAAACACCAAGCAGTAACACAATTTGGATGCCAAAGACACTGAATGCTACCAGGAGGAGTCAAGATCACCTATCCATAGGACTGTGTTGTAAAGGAGAAACCACATTCAGTGCAGAATGGATTTACACCAGGTCTTACTATGAATTATGCCCAGTGACCATCCCTGAAATTCTCGAGTGAAAAGCCCTTATACACCTAAGCTTCTCCTTGCCCAGGAGGAGTGCCAAATGATAGCAAATGGAGACTGGATGAAAAGGAAAGTTGTAGAGGTCCAGGGGGCCTGCCTTTCACTTGCTACAGGCCAGAGTGGGCATGCATGGCTTAACCTTTCCCTGGCCATATAAACCCACCACACATGGGAACATCTTCAGGAAGATGTCACATGAACTTGTCAGCTGCCATCATTTGGCCCTGTGTCTTCAGATTCTTAAAAACAGCATGTCTGGCTTGTAAATCAGAGATGTGAGGTCATAGATATGGGTTTCAACATAGATCTAGGCTTGGTAGGTCGAGTAGCATCATTTCACCATGCAAGGAAGTTCTCAACAACCCTCAGACCATACTGAGCCCTTCATATGCTTCATTCTCCCCATATTCCTTGTGGCATTGCCACAGAGTACCATGATCATGCTGTCTTTCTGTGTTATGTGACCTGCCTCTCCTTTGCATTGCTGTCCTTGTGTTTTAGGTATTGCTAAGTAAAATGAGTTATTTGAGCACAAGTACCATGTTACAATATAGTGATCAGAAAACTGAGATGGCTACTAGGTTACTAATAGAGGGATGATACAGACATCACAGACATGCTACATGCACTGATTTCCATCAAAAGAGGGACACAGCAGGAAGGCACACGGATTTTGTCCTTATTGTGTTTCTCAGAATTATTTATTGCTATAATTATCCATGTAATATGTGTGTAAAGCACTTGACACAGGTGTGGTGGCTAATACTCATTTTGTTAGTTTGATCAGATCTAGAATCACTTAGGGCAAAAACCTGTAGTCATGTCTGTGATGCACTTTCTAGACTAGGTTGAGGAAAGATGGTAGGCAATGTGGGTGGTGCCATTCCATAGGGTAGGGTCCTAGACTGAGTAAAACAGGAGAGGCAGACTGAGTAGCAGCATTCGTCTCTCCTTGCTTCCTGACTGTAGAAGCCATGGGAACAATTGTCTCCCAATTCTGACTCCCTGCCTTAGCCACTAAGCTCTGGTCTCCAGGAAGTTGAGGATAATATTGATCCTGGAACTTATTCCTTAGATTTTGAGGTCATTAAAAAGACCCAGAACAATTTTCCACATAACTGACTCTGCTACCAAAATAGAGCCTTCAGGCAAGCTTCTCACCACCGCACTGGCATAGATACATGGAACTATCATCTTCCACTGAGTTTCTGCAGTGTCCTAGAAGCCTTCCATGTTCCTGTACTTGACCCTAAAAGCTGCACAAATGGAGAAGCAGTGTGTTGCTGGTACTGATTTTTCATCGTGCCTCTTTCTACCATAATCTACATGAGTACAGGATATTGAAACTTCCTTTTTGTAAGGGTCCAAAGAAAACAGGAGTACCAGAGATCTTTACTTTGCATACAAATAACTACAGGTTTATATCCTTCTATGAATCAATGTCAAGAGCTATTCATGCAGCTCACATCCCACCATGGCCATTCCCATTCAAAATGAGCACCACACATTCCTCATGCCTATCCCCTGGCCATATGTATAGAATTGCATGCTCTGTTGCAAACCTTTATGGCTATCTTTGTATGTTGGCATGAGTGTAGATAATTGGAAAAGAATTTGCTCAGCACCTACTGTGACTCTGATACCTGCTAGGTGCTATAAAGCACAACAAAGCAATATAAAATGTAATTCTGTCCTTCTAAGAATATACATTGCCCATGGGGAGACAACTTTATCAGATTGTGTATGGCTGAATGGAAATATCGGGCACAGAGCTAGATATAAATACCTCAGGAATTGAGAAGCAGATCAGCAGTGTGGCCAGGCTAGCTGGCTGGGGAAATTCCCTGTCTAACACAAGCAAGGCGATCAATATGTGATGTACAAATGAGTCTTAGCACCAGTTCCCCAAAGGCAGCCAACTCCAAGTGCTCAGAACTCAAAGACTTCTGTAGTTCCTGGCTCTTACAAAATGTAGATTCTAGAAATGTACAGTGGCAGAATTGTCATTATGAAGACCAATTTTTTTCTCTCTGCCACACCCACCCAAAATACAATAATTAAAGCACACTATATAAGATATATTGTTATAAAAGTTCATAATTAAAAGACTTGTGTTGTTCAAGAATATGCCAGGAAGGAAACTAAGAAAGAGTAAAGTCATGAATGCATCACAGCTAGAAAGAAAAGTAAATCTTGCATATATGAGCCTGCATCCCTCTGCTGTCTGTTTTTCTTAAGTGAAGCAGATCCAATAAACACAGCACATTATGCTGCTGATCTCTTATAGATGTTCCCACAGAAGTGTCCTTTCCTTATAGAGTGAAATTATACCCTAGAAACCCATCATAATTAATAGAAAGAGTCATTCTAAATAAGGTAGCCTCAGAAGTATTCTCTTATTTCTTCTCCCTACCCCATCCCTCCTTTTTTTCCCATCTGCAGTAGGTACAGCCGAGAGATTCCATTAAGTTTTGGTGAGACTAGTTTTGGGCAGTTTGACAAGTCTATGAAGACAATGTGAATTCTGCCAAATTCAGAATAATGATCACCTCAACCATTGTTATGACTTGAATCTGCAGCAGGTTCAGTCTTTGAATGATTATTCCCAGAAACTGGTGCTACTTTAGAATGCTTTTGAAACTTTGGGAGGAGATGCTATCTTTAGAGTGTGGCTATCTTTGAGGATATACTTAGGAGAAATTAGTAGTGAGAAGAAAGAAGAGATTAAAGATCTAGAAGACAACTCCATCCCAACCCCCACATGAAGGCAAAGGGCAAAGCTTAAATAATTAACAATAATACTTAGCCTGCATTCACCAGGAAGCCTCAAGTGAGCTTTATAAATAATACTTAAAATATGTATTTTACTGAGGAGACGAGGTAAGGAGGTAAATAGCAAGCCCAAAAGTCACAAAAATCTTGGGGCTGGAGAGATGGTACAGCAGTTACAAGCACTTTCTGTTTTTGTAGAGAATTTGGGGCTCTGTTCTCAGCACCATATGGGTTCACAACACTCTGTAACTCCTGTACCACTTGATGTGATGCCTTGCTCTGGCCCCCATGGGTACACAAGCATACACACAAACATAAATTTACATCTTTTATAAAAATATAGAAAACTTGAGACATTTTCTATCAGACATCAATTTACTAGTTACTACAAAGACCACCCCCAATAATAATGCCTTCAAAATTTTCCAGATTCTTCCATATCCAGTAGAGAATATCACTGATATTTGTCCCAACTGGAACAACAGGGACACCTGGGTTTCGCAATGTGCTGGAGGCATGACCCATCACTCGCTCCTGGAAACACATGATGCTGTAGAGAAGGAGAGCATGGCAGATCCCAGGTCAGACTCCTCTGTCTCTGTGATTCTTATTTTATAGAAGTCATTTCATACTTCTGTGTATCAGACATAGATCAGAGCCCCTCAAATAATTCCTATTTACAGATGTGAAAATTCTGCCTGTCCAGGAGTAGTTCTGGTGACCCCTCCTCCTGCTGATGCAGGGACAGATTCCTCCTCCTTTCCCATCCACTTTAATATTCCTAATCTATCTACATGTCTACTCTTTTTAACCAATTATGACACCTGCCTGGTGTGCCCATTAACTAAGCGACAGGATAAAATCTTCAGTATGGCTTTGCTATCTGAAACTGGTGATTTGACATGAAAATTATGGTTTTAACACCAATGAGACCTCAGAAGTGCTCCAAAGTTAGAAACGTGGATGAGAGCAGCAAGAGATGTTGGAACTCAGATGGAAGGTGGATGAAACAGAGGTTGCAAACTCTCCTTGCTTGTATAGATATATAGCTCTCTGAGTGTGAACTCTGCAAGTTTCCATAGATTAGAGACTATCTCTAACTTGGGCCTTTAACTTGTCACACCTCAATCTTTATTCAAATAAAAGATGTACTAATTGTACTCAAGGCCTTGCCATGCCAGAAGCCTGGCAGGCTGCCCCTCAGAGGACTGCTACAGGCCATTATGAAGCCTTATGTCTAGCCCTCAGATAGAAGACGTCCCTCTGTTATCTATCACTTGGTATTTCTATCCTTTCCTCTCTGGTACCTTTAGCTGGGCACTTTTGTGCACTGTTCAACCCCACATAGTAGGTCTGAATAGAATATTCAGAATTCAGAATCCAGAAATATAACAGAAACACAAGGTCAGAGACAACTACTACTAAAAAGGACAAGAGAGAATCTATAAGGTTTGGATGATGGCACAGGACTGACTATAATACCCTGCTCCAAGTGGTGACCGCTCAGAAACCGTATACACTTTTCAAAGGGTTGAGAAGGACATGAGAGGTGGAGGAGACTGCTCAATGGGTAAACACATATCCCACACAAGCATGGGAGCCTGAGTTTGATCCCCAATGTGCACATAAAAGCAAGGTATGGCTTATATGCCTGTAGCTTCAGCATTGGAGGTGAAGCCAGGCAGATTCAGATCCACAGAACTTGCTAGCCAGGTGGCCTAGCCAAAATAGTGAGTTCTGAGTTCAGGAAGGGACCTTATCTCAAGGAAATAAGGAGGAGAATAAGCAAGAAAACAGGTCACCTGATGATTTTGTCTGACTACTGTCCACACAGATATTTTCAGGTCGAGAGAGAGAGAGAGAGAGAGAGAGAGAGAGAGAGGGAGAGAGAGGGAGAGAGAGAGAGAGAGAGAGAGAGAGAGAGAGAGAGAGAGAGCACAGATATTTTCAGGGAGAGAGGGAGAGAGAGAGAGAGAGAGAGAGAGAGAGAGAGAGAGAGAGAGAGAGAGAGAGAGAGAGAATATGAATACATGAGGATCTGAGGGGCAACATAAAGAAATGAGATATTAATACCTGTTACAGCACAGATAGACTGAAAAATCACACATAACAAGAAAGAAAGCCAGACATGGAAGAGTACATACTTTGTAATATATACAGAGCATGTATTCCATCTACACTGGATATTCAGAGTAACCTGACTATAAAAACAATTGAATGGGAACCCAAGACTGGATGACAGAGGCAGAGAGACCCTGGCATGGGTGAGCAGGCAGGGAAGCCCTTTGTTCTGCTTGGTTTTTAAGTCCTTTCTATGGACTACACTCCTATTTTTCAATTACTATCACTTGACTTTTCTCCTTAGCTTCTTCTCACTTTCCTCTCATTATCTTACATCCTATTCCTCTTTTAAGAGAACAGGTCTGAGAACAGGCTTACTTGTTATCGTGGTGCTGAAACGAGGCTTCTAAATACTTTCCTTCAGCCAGTCCACATTGGGCTGTCCTCAAATATCGTATGGCAAGCAGTTCCCCTTCCACATGGAGTGTTTTCTTTCTCTTCCTCTACCCAGGCCTCTCACTGTCCTGATCTCCAGCCAAGGGATTCTCCTTTGTAGCCTTTGATGACATTTGACCCCTCAGGCATGCTTAAGTTCCTATGGTTAAGCAGATAAGGGATCATTTGTTGACTAGGTTGTGGCCAAGGATACTAGGACAGTTCTTCTGTGGGATAGCTATGCATTTGTTCTATCTTGGTGGGGTCCTGAACTACCCACCCCTGTCCAGTCCCAGGCTCCAGCCTGTATTAACAATGCTAGAGGGTAACTAAGCAACACAAGTGGCACCATCATTGAGTGCATGAAGTTAAATACATTCTTAGTTTAGAAAGATGAGTATCCCAATTTCCAGGTCAGAACAGTGAGGACCACAGGGAACACTAATCATGACATACACATGCATGTAGTTCACACAGAGGCCAGAAGAGGAGCATTGCACCCCCCCCCCCCGGAACTGGAGTTACAAATGGATGGTTGTGAGCCACTTGTATGTGTAAAGAACTAAACCTGGTCCTCTGTAAGAGCTATAAGTGCTCTTACACTTATTTTAAAGATAAAGCAACTTTTCCAATGACATGGAGCCAGTTCTACAGCCTCAGCTAGTAAAATTAAAGCAGAACAAACCCAAACTTTTATCTGAAGAGCTAAGCACGGTTCTGAGATCTTCTTCAGGAGAGACTGCTACACTAGGGGAAACTTTGAATGAAATACCTGCATTATTTTCTCACAACCATCTGTAATTGCCTTTTAAAGAATCCTTAAATTAGAGTTATAATAGCTCATGATAAACATTCATTTATTTTTCACAATATCAGAGAATAGGCAGGGCATACTGAATATTTTCCTGTTGTCCCATGAATTGGTTTTAAGTGGTCTCATTTGTTATGAATTTCTGGATGCTTTAACAACTTGTAGAATGAGTTAATTATGTTCCTAGATGTTTAATAAGATCCACCAATTTAAGTATTAATCTGACGGTCTTGGAATTAACTCAGAAAAGTTTTTAAAATAAGGAGTAAATGCATTTAGCTTGGCTGAATATGAGTGCATTCATAGGAAGTATTATATTCTATAATCTACATAGTGAATAGGGAAAACATGGTTGATAGACTTTGAAACAAATTATTTTTAAAAAATAATTCCTATCAACAGATAAATATTGATGAATACCCAAGCCAAATGTTTTCCAAGCCCATGGGTTCTAGTTGTCCAGAATGTGTGGGAAAGAGTAATAAAACCCCATCTACATGTAATGAGTCCAGGAAATGAACTGACTTCAATAGGCAGGGAGGAGAGGGTACACTGACACAAAGATAAGAATGGGCTGTCATACAGGGATGGCCTTGGTCTCAATTTCCTGAGTGTAAGATGACATGAAGCTTTCTCTTTCTTCTTGTTAAAAAAACATTATGTGCATGCATGCTTACAGGACGATTCTCTGTGTATGTGTATATGCATGAACACATGCATGTGGAATCTGGAGGGATTCAGAAACAATTTGCACCTCCTTTATTAGCCTGGAACTTACCAATTAGGCTGACCAGTAAGCCCCAGGGATCTTCTCATCTCTATCACCTCAGCACTGGGGTTGCAAGTATATGCCACCACCATAGCCAACATTTTTACATGGGTTCTGGGGATTTGACTCAGGTTATCATGCTTGAAAGACAAGAATTTACTTACCAAATGATCTATCCCCACGGCCCTCTTTTCTTTAACATGATTTTCTTCTTTCCCCCCACTACCCTCTCAAGTTGCCAATGGAAACGAGCTGAGGTGGCTTGGATCTTCTTAGCACACTTCCAGCAGCTATTCTGCCCTATGCAAGGTGACTGAAGAGTACCAGGCAGAGAGCTCACATTGCCTATGAGTACACGCTGGCTCTGTTCCTCAATGGCCATGTGTCATTGGAAAAAAAATCAGTCTCTTTATCTTTAAAATAAGGTGATTGGTACAATATGCCTCTCATTGTGGTTGCCCAGTGATTAAACAAGATTTGTGAAAAGTGCTTACTTAGAAATATGCCCCTACTTGGGACAGTTGTTTGGGTTCACAGCTTGAGGGAAGAATCAGCTCTTATACCCCTAAAATCTAATGATCATCATGGCCTTCTATCAGCTGTCACACACCTCCTACCCCAACAACACACCTACAATGAGTTCCTTCCTGCATACTTAATCATGTAAAATATCTAATTTTGTTTTAAGTGGAATTTTCCATTGCTCTCAGAAATGGTCACGTCACCTTGCTTGCTATAACTGCAGAGTAACCCCAAATATACAGCAGTGTAGAAAACTCAAATCAGTAAGATGCTGTCTCCAGGCTGTTGCCTCACCAAGACACAGAGCCTTGGGCTTGAGGCTGATTCCCTACGTTGAGAACGATGACAATGCCTTGTTTAAGGCACTATGTCCCTGTAGTCAGGAGAATACAAATAGAAATGCATCCTTCTCACCACATAAGTCTGTGTCATTGGACTGTAGGTCAGAGCACCACCCCAAATCATGCCCTATGTCCATGGTAACCTTCCATAGTGTCACTTTGAATGGTTTCTGTTGCAGTTTCAGATATTCAAGAATACTCCTGAAACACTCTTAAGGAAGGCTTCCAATTCATTCACTTCTGAAACTGCAAAGTGAGACATTTGAATGCATGGAGTTCATATGCTTATAATTCCCACCAGCCACAAGTCACAACACTATTAGTTTATCAGTGATTCTTTGCCAATTTGAATTGGGATGGTGTGTACATGGGGGTTATTCAGACTCCATGCTTCCTTTCTCAGACCACTCCTGTGGCAAAGATGATGGCTCACACTTTCCATCTTTGCCCTTGCACATGTCCTTTAAGCACCCTAGATGAGTAGCATCACTACCTAAGGATTAGTATAGACATGTAATCACATTTCTCCTGAGCAATGGCCTTTGTCCTGTGCAAATGCCATAGTCATTTAGAAGGAGTGTCCCCCAAGGTAGGCAGGAGGAGGGTCATGGTCTGCATCAAAACCAGCTTGCTCAGTAGATCTGAATTCATACAGCACCACACCCAGCTTTCTCAGGTTTGGGCTTTGCACTGATCCAATAAAAAGAATGCAAACAGAAAGATGAAGGGAGGTGTTCTAGAACCTGGTGTGTCCAGAATATCCCCTACATATGCATATAAAGAAATGAGTATCTTTCACAGGTAACTTAGAAGCAGAACACATACACCCCAGGAGCAGCCCTCATATTAATGGAGCTTTGTGCCACATTAGTGTAGGCGTCCCGTCCACAGAGTTACTGGATCTAACTGAATTCAACCTCCCCTACCTGTCACATCTGCTCTAGCAAAAGCATATGACAATGCCTAGTCCAGGAAGATTATCGGTGACAGGAGAAACCAATTTGGGAGGTTCAGTTGGACAACTGTTCATTCATACAGATAACTGGGAATCCATCATCTGATCTGTGAACTGAGCAAAAGGCAAAACTCAAAACATTGTCTGAGCAAATACAAAAATATATTACTAAATCACATTTTTTCCTAGACAGAGTCAACAGTAGGATAGTCTACATGGAGACGGAGGTTTCCTGTGGCAGGGGGCACCAAGCCCAGCACCTGTACAAAAACAGGAGGCTCTTAGTGCTCTCATCTCCTAGCACCTCACAAGTGTCAGCTCAAAGGGATGACAAGTCCTTGGATCACTCACCATGTGGGTGGCAAGCTCTCAAAGCAAAGGACTCACCATTGCCTTATCTTCAGCTCTCTATTAACAAACTTGTCATCACTAAGCCAGGCTGTTAGTCACAGGGACAATTTGACGGGAAGGCCCAATAGGGGGAATCAAGATGGCATGGATGAACTGGCCAGTGACCAAATAACAAAGAAGTCTATTATCACTCCCAGTTGGGAAATGGATAGCCCCTGCAAAACATGTGGTCCAGTTAAGAAAATGCCTCTTCTGAAGACAAGGGTGTCATGCCAATAAATGAACACAGCAGAAATACGATCCATACACAAACTCCATCTAGTAACAAGCTATCTCTCTCTCTCTAGCAATTTGTGGCTGTTGACCAAACATTTAATTATTGTTGTCTAGACAAGGCAGGAGAGTTCAAGTTAATAGAGGTCTCCAGTCAACAGTGTCCAAGAAGGGATGGTCCATGAAGCTAATCTGCCTGCTCTGCAGTGTAAAGAGACAGGTAAGGAATCAAGGGAATACTCCAGGCCTGGAGGCCTCTAGGCACATCACTGAGGCTTCACAGATCTCACTGTACACCCTGTAGAAAGAGACCCTTTGATGACTAGCAGTTCTCAAACTGGACAGAACATAATAGTTGTGGCCAAATCTGGAGTCTCCCAAGTTAGTTTCTAGTGAGGGTCTGATATTTGCTCCTTGCCTGATGTATATTTGTTGACTCATTTGTTATTATACTGAGCCAATTAACAGATCAGGAGGCAAGGGCTCAGGAGGGTTGGCAATGGAGCCAAGACTCACCCAGTCACAATAGGTTAGCAGTCTCTATCTAGAAATGTTTCCCAACAAGGGCATGCCTCAGAATCCAGGGACTCTCCATAGGACTTCATGGGATAGAAAATATGGTTCAGTTGACACAGCACTTGCTACAGATGAAGGAAACCCTGCATTCAAGTCCCTAGATGCAACATAAGAGCCAGGCATGGTGGTTTAAATCAGTAACTATAGCCCATGGCAGTTAGAGATAGGGACATCTCCAGAACTCACTGGTCAGCAATTGAGTCAAATTGGTGAGTTCCAGGTTCAGGGAAGAGACTCTGTCTGAAAGATTAAGGCAGAGAGTGACAGAGGAAGATATTTGACATAAACTTCTGGCTTCCACACATAAATATACAATGCCACAGATGTGTATGTGCAAGCACATGCACGAACAATTAAGAGAGTAACTAGTAATAGCTATTTTTTGTAGTTCATTGACTGACTTACCCACAAAAGACAATCTGAGGCTTTAAACAAAGGGCTATTCTGACTGCACAACAAGCTTTTGGGGCAAAGAAATACTATTTCATAACAAATTTGAGTTTGTGTCTCAAAACTGAGTATAGGATGATTGCTGTTACTCGAAGACAAAGTGACATGTCTACATTACTGCACATGGCCTTGGAGACTATGACTCCTCCCTGCTTTAAGAAAAAAAAAAAACCAGTTACTCGTTATTCTTTGGGGGTGGTAAGGGGAAAGACGGAAGCCATGCCTGGCAGCAGTGACAGCCCTGAACCTGAAGCAGCAAGGAATAAAGTGACAGATTTATCTCCTCTAGCTCCCTGGGAGGTCTTCTGGTGGCTGTCAGACAGAGATCCCCAGATCTGTTCTCCCAATTACCTCTGTGGCAGGCAAACTCACTGAAACAGGTCTGTTTCCACCTCTCGCCAATCTGTCCCCTATTTTAATACAGATAGCTCCATTCTCCCAAAGGCCGAGACGCCCTGGAAGTGTGAGAGGATGTCTGGGTTCCAGCAAGTATTATGGAGTTCCAAATGCTGATTACCAACAGACATCTGGAATCCCAGCTGGCCTCCCTGTCTGCCAACTGTACTCAGGTAAGACTGGGCAGTGGCAAATTTACCAGGGGCCGCTAGGTGTCAGTATCTGGGACAGAAATAAAAGGAGATCTAAGAGCTAAGTCTTGGAGGCAGAAAGTTGTCATTTTTAAGGAGCCATCTCAAGCTTGAGCAAAAGGAACAATGAACCCACCCCACCCCCAGTCCCAACACAGGATCCCAAAGGATATCTACTGTTCCAAATGTCAAGACAGCAAATCTAACCAAGACTGACCTAGAGGATTACCAAGGCTCCCTTTTGTTATGGTGTAATGGATGCCATTTCAGTGTGGAACAGAATTAGCAGACATAGTTTGGGAGTATAAATAGAAGAAACTTTACATAGAATTCTTAAAACAAATACCACATAAACGCTTTCCTTCACAATAAAACATATGGCCCAACATGAATATTCAAATGTATCTTTTCCAATTTCTGCCATCACATCAGGTGGATGAACTTTACTGATTCTCTTCAGCATGAAGTTTAGCACCAAAATTAGAAACAAACACCCATAGAAGAAGCTAGCCTCAAAGGGTCACATATTGTGGCCTCTAGTTATTTGACCTTAGGAGTTTTTTATTTGTTTATTTATTGAACAATTATTGACTATCATTAACTATGTAGCCAAGCTGCCCTCAAATCCACAATTTGGAGACCCTAGTGCCAGTATTGTAGGCATGTAACAGCATGCTACTGAAATTCTCTAAAAGACAAAACTATAGTGGTGTTTGATTGCCCAAGGACAGACAGTTGAAGGCCTGTGTTCCCCACCTTCTGGCCAGAG
Source organism: Rattus norvegicus (assembly GCF_021556685.1). NCBI lineage: Eukaryota > Metazoa > Chordata > Mammalia > Rodentia > Muridae > Rattus > Rattus norvegicus. Next base: position 621,869 of record NC_141548.1, on the reverse strand, counting down.
AGCCACTGCCCTGGAACCTTAGTGTCTGTGCATATGGAAAGGGACCTCTAAAAGGAGGTTATGTCTTCCTATACATTTAGCTCAATGCAGTTATTCCAGTGCAAAGGCCCGAGGTTGCGAGCTGGCTACTTTCCATCAACTCTCTAAATAGGACAAATTTGTCCTTCAAAACTGCAAGAACTAAGGTCATGAGTGAAGCCTGAAGAGACTGGTGGGAAATTCCACTTTCCGGTGGCTCTGTTGGTGCCTCTGAAGAATGGCCCAATGGCTCTGCCTTTGAAGATGCAGCCTTTTGAAGGGCTGAGAAGGGGGTGTCATCCTAAGTTTGATTGAACGTGGTACTGGGATCTGCAGGGGAGAGGTGAACTGACTTGAAAGGTATAGCGTTTTTCTCACCAGTGTCTCCCGAGGCTGTTCAGGACAGGTAGTAAAAAGGTCTAGAGATTCAATACACAGGGTATTTGCCAGACACAGAGCAGTCTTCAAAGGGAGTCCTTTTCCTACCCCACTGTCATATTAACAGTATGGACAAAAATCAAGGGTCATGCATCCGAGCATGCGCACACACTCACATGTACATACATGCATGTACTCATGCACACACACACAAACACACATATACACACAGACACAGACACACAGGCACAGACACACAAACAGGCAAACACAGGCACAGACACACACAGACACACAGACACACAGACACACACACACACACGGACACACACACACACACACACACACACACACACACACACACACCACTCCAGCCAGGAACATTCCTCTCTCCTTTCAATCACATTCATTGCTCCTGAATTTACCTCTAGTCCCACAGGCTGTTACCTTCACTTCTGTAATTCAATTGTGTTACTTCCCAAGAAATGCCTTAATTACAGGCTGGTGTCATTATGCCATTAGAGGTTTCCATTCAAGTCCCGGGACTCTGACCTGCTGAGATTTCCTATAATAAATGGTACTTACAATGCTTTGATAAAGCACCAGTCAAACCTAACATTTAAACAGGAAAAATGATCACTTCTCAGTGTTCAATCCTTATGTGCAAAGCTCCTCGTGTAGACACCCAATATACCTACCTTAGTATGAGAAGGTGAAGAGAAAAAAGAAAAATGCATTTTATATAAATGACATTGAGGCAGATAATAGTTTTTTTTTTAATGTAGACAAGCCTTATGGGAAAATTCATGGGAAAATCTACAATTGCTCTTTTAAAGGGGCAAAGTGTCACCAGATGGAAAAACCATGTCAATAAATGTTGGCAACCTCCTTTGCTCTAACCAAATGCATCCATTAAGGAACATCAGCAGAAAGTGACCTGCCCCACATGTACATAAGGGGACAAGCTACTATTGGTACCTGGAGGTGGAGACCCTGACCTCTTTCCTGGTGTTATGGGGGAAAAGAACAACCACTTTTGTTGCTTTGCTTTTGTGTTTCCATTCATTATTTCACATTAAAGCCACCGTGTTCTTATTTCCACGTTATGGAGAAATCTAGAAGCCAGTATGTGGGGTGAATATCTTGGAGCCCCCAGATAAGAATGCCTAGAAATGTACATGGGGTTCATTCCCAGTTGCCTTCCTCCCTTAACACCCTGACTTTAAGGGTATAAAATCCTGGGTTCCTGGAAGAATCCCAAATATTGCAAATTGAAACTGAACCAAGGAATGCAAGTTTAAAATCGTCTTCAAAGGAATCCCTTAAGGAACACAATACTGCTCATGTAAAAGCATCAGAGGGCTCAGATGAAAGGGCTTATGACACAGCAGTATTTCCAAAATAAGACTCCTTCTCTCTCCTCGGGAAAGCAGAGCCAGGAGGTACACCAAGCTCACAGCCTGCTAGGGTAAAAGTGTTACTACAGAGTCCTGGCACTCAGAACTGGGGAGGGGGAGGTTGTGTCTGCAATGTCACTGTCAAGATGGATGGATCCTTTGTGAGAGCTGATATTGGGATTGACTCAGAGCAGATATATCCTATGTCTTCGTCCATTTCGTGGTTGCTCACTGAGGATTCCGGAGTGCAGCTGAATTGGTAGTGTGCTTGCCTGGCACATGCAAGAAGTCCTTGAAAGTGACTCTTGGAACCACATAAAACTGCAGTGGTCAATGCCTATAATCCCAGCACCCAAGGGATGGAAGTAGGATAGAGGTAGTTTACGGTCTTATTTGGCTCCATGGACAGTTAAAGGTCAGCCTGGGTTGTGTGAGGCACTGTCTTGAACAATAAAAATTGAACCTCTTTTTTTCTTAGAATTATTGTTTGCCAGTGACTATGAGTGATGCTGGAAATGAAGTCCCAGCCACTAGACTATTCTCATGTTGTTTCCTCACCACCTTATCTGGTTCTTGACTTGAGAGGTTAAACCACCAGAGCTGTTTCTGGGGTACCCTTGCCAATTGTTCACTTTGGTTCAGCCAGTAGAGGTGGCACCCAAAAGGAAGGGTAGAGCTGGAGTCAGCCTACCTCTCTCCCTTCTTTAGCAGTCATGGGTCTCCTCCATGACCCTCCCCCATTTCTAAAATTTGAGCTCCAGCCCTTCTCCTGATAGGACCTATGGTGCCTTATTTGTTTTTTTTTTTCCTCCTCATTAGCAAGCTCCCCACTGACAGTCCCTCTCTGGAACTGCCTGGCTTTACTAGCTGGAACCTGAGTTCTATAGGAACGAAATAAAGCCAACCAAATCCCTACCTTCTGAAACTGACAATAGAACAAAAATGTGACAGATTATGAAGAAAGCAAATAAGCAAGCAATAGTTTCTCAGAACGACGGACAATGAGGATATAAAGGAAACCAGTACCCTGGTCACAGGAAGAGTGGGGTGGGACAAGTTATGTCATGACAAGGGGACATGGCTGAAATCTGAAGACTACAGTGGGATTCACTTATGGCAAGCTAGGGGCTTGAGCATTACAACACAACAGGACCAGGGCCTCCAGGCAGAACTAACCTGCAAGCTGGCCAACATAGGTGTAGGACACAGGCAATGAGAAGCTAAGCAGTATGTTAATGAAATGGGAGGCTGGGCTGGGGTTAAGATAAGGCAGGACATGGGGAATTTACAGTTGATTTGATCAACTTTTTGGTCTTTTTGGACATATAATATTAGAGTCTTGTGGCTATTAGGCAATCCAACTGCGCCTGAGTTTTAATCCCAGTCTTTTAATTATTTTTTGAAACAGAGTCTCATTATACTGCTGACTTTGAACAGATTCTGTATTCCAGGCAGGTACTGAACTTGCGATTTTCCTGTGTCAGTCTCCTTAGCAGCTAGGATTATAGGTCTGGTCTACTAGGCCAAGCCTAGCTGACACTTTTCATATATGTCTGTGTATACATGTGGGCTTAAAAACCAGATTACCTCAGGTATCATCTTCAAGAATACTGTTCACCTCCTTTGAAGTAAATTCTCCTCTTGGCCTGGAGTTTACCAATTGTTCTTCATTGACTGGCTACGGAGCCCCAGGGACCCTTCTGTCTCCACCTCCCCAGGGCTGAGATTATAATTTTATACCACCACATCCAGCACCTTCATATTGGATCTGAGAATAGATCCTTCATGCATACAGGGCAAGCACTTTACTGACTGAGCTATGCCACAGCTCTTGAATGATATCTTCAAAGATCACTTTGATCAATGTATAATGAGTTTTCTTTTTCATCCATAGATAGAGATTTTCAATACTACTCTGCCAGGTTCCTTCCTTGTCCAGGGCAATTGCCTCATCCAGGAGGGAGCTAAACCACCTCCTGATGACCATATACAGAGACCAAGATGATAAGTGGCAGATTTTGAGGTACAGTTTGATGAGATTTTAAGTCACATTATATATCAGTGATAATCAAGTCCTGAAGTCAAAGAAAAAGAATGGTAACTATTTGTGTGCATGGTGGCCTTGACATTTACAGGGCCAGCTAGTATTCTATGGGCTTCTTGTTGAGAAGATTCACACGCCAGCAAAGTGATACACTGTGAGGAGACATACTGTGTACACCAGACTGGGAGTCAAATATATACTCTATAAAGAAACCTCAACATCTTTTCCAGGCCACTAGAGAGAAGCTCAGCTCCAGGTTTCATTCTGCTTTCTATACCTCCTTTGCTACATCACTCAGGTCCTTCCTCCTGTTTTCTAAGTAACAAGTGTATGCTGCCCTACAAGGCAGAAGAAGAGAAAAAAAGATAGTAACATGGTCTCCGTAGAGCCTTCTTTCCAGAGATGCAATTCATCTGGCATTTGGGTTGTTTGCACCTTTAATCAGAAGGCTGTTAAGGTATCTTTGCCGGGTTTCTGTACACAGTTTTTCTCTAATGAAGCATCAAATCTCTTTCACAAACAATAGCTCTGTCACATAGAAGCAGCCTGGTCCCAGCCAGCATGGTTCCAATCTCCCTGCAAATGGAATGCCTCTGTTAGGTCTATCTGACCCAGCACAGTGCCACTGCCACAAGGCTTCAATCAAAGTCTCTGTACTGTCTCATTCTGTGACTCAGAGAGACAGAGAAACATGGTATGGTAAGTGTTCCTAGCCATGACATAGTATCTTGGTACTGGCAATATAATGAATATGTTAGCCAATTTACAGGTCTTGGTTGCAACTCCAGCTATGGGTCTGCAGTGGTTAAGCCAGTAGGGTTACATGCAACCATGGTTCCATACCATTAACTCCTGCCATTAACTATGTCCTAGAGGGCCAAGTAGCTAAGTCTGATATGTCTGTGATGAGATGCCCCGGGGGCAATCAGTGACTGGAATAGCCAAACTCTGCTGAGTAAGGTGTGAAGGTCGAAATTGCCATCGAAGTGTATCATTTAGGAGTTGGGAGATGGCTCAATAATGGAAGCATTTACAGCAAAAGCCTGAGAACTGGCGTCAAGACTTCTAGAACCTACATAACTAATGGGCAGCAGTGGCAGCCTCCTTCTACTCCCAGCCTCAGGAGGAAGGCAGAGGGTCCACAGAGAAAGCAAGCTAGTGGAACTAACCAAAAGTTTGGGGTTTGACAGAGGAAGTCTGCTTCATGAAATAAAGGAAAATAGATGTTAAAGATAATTTTTAGTACCGATCTTGGGCCTCTGCATATATGTGCACCATGATGCGCGTGCACCTGCAAACACACACATTTACCCACACACATGCAAAAATGTATACACACACCTACACAAGGATGCACACTCACATATACATACATATACAGACATATGCACTTATGCAGGTGCACACATACACACACAGAAATGGAAAAGAGGAAAAACATAGTACCAACAGAGTCTGGACCCAACAAGGTCCCTGAGTTTTCCCACAGATATAGTGACATGTGCATGCAAAGACAGATGTAAGAAGACAGTGCTGCTATAGTGTTAAGAACAGCGTAGAGGTTAGAAATGGCATTCAATTAAAGCTTGTAAGAGCCAGTTACATGCACACATGTCCCCAGTTTACCATGACTCTGGTTGGATTTCGCAGATGCTAAAGCGATATGTATTCTGTTTGCCAGAAACCATCCGTCAAACCCTGAACATGGCTCTATCCCTGCCATGTGGGGAATCATATTTTCTCACAATGCTGGATGGAAATCCCAACTCACAATCACTGGTCCTCTACCAATGACAAAGGGAAACACACACTATTGTGTTGTGTGGATTAAACATAATGGTCATTAGCATGTATATTAAATGCAGTTTTGCCTTTCATATTCTTTATATGTGGTGAATTTGCCTGGGTACAACTCTGCCACCAGTAAGTGGACTCTTGTATCCCAGTATATGGAGATCTCAGACTGCATAGCTGTTGGCATGAGTAGGTATACTGATGCTGGTCCAAATGGGTTACCAGGAGACAAAGTGGGAGGGAAACAAGCTACCATTCCTGGGTTTTATAAACGATTTGTTCTTATTTTATGTGTAGGAATGGCATGAATTATGAATATAAGCATGCTGTATGTGTGCTTAGTGTCCACAGAGGCTAGAAGAGGATGCTGGATCCACCAGAACAGCAGCTGCAGATAGTTGTAAGTTACCCTATTAATGCTGGGAACTAAACCCAGATCCCCAACAGAAGCAGTAAAGCTCTTAACACTTCAGCCAACTCTCGAGCTCCAGACTCTCATTTGTTTTTAAAATGAAAAATTTATGCAAATACAAAAGGCATGTGCATGTGAGTTATAAGCTTGTCTGTGCATGCCTTCCATTGAGAAGACCTCAAAGCTATTAACAGTTTTAACCTCTAGGAAGCAGGACATGCATGCAACCTTAGGAACAAAAAAATAAAAGATATTTTTAGCTATGCAACAGACCTTCTCCATTCATACAAGCACATACTTCATCTCTTAAAAATCATTGTTCAAAATAGTGAACCGAATGCCCCAAGACACCAAGAAACCACTGAACAGACTTTCTGGAAAACAGGGCTAAATAAAGCAGAGAGGAGTAGACCCAACCCAAATTGACCGCTCCTTGCAGACATCATAAATCAAATGAATTTGAATATGGGGTCTGTGTTAAATAGACAAAACTCCAGGAGATTGACAGATGCCAATCAGAGGAGGCACAGTCCATTTGAGCCATAATGATCAAAAAGTCTCATATGGTTTTAACCCTACAGAGAATGAAGCTGTTAGAGAACCCATCAGCTTCTGGTTTCCCTCTGCTCTTTTGATTCCTTCTCTGAGTAGGAAGTCTACTTTGGCTACCTGGCTCAGTTGAGCATGATCTATTTCACGAAGAGAGGCTGCTCCATTTATAAACTAATACAAACCACGTCAATGAGGTTCCTTTGCAGGTGATTGCTACATTACCTGGCAAAGAGGCTCTGTTGGAAAATCAGGCTAAACATCTTCAGTTCGGGAACAGGGGTGGGGGACTATTCTGCAGGCTCTGAGAGAGCAGGATGTGATATCAGAAACTATTTGAGGAAGGGGTACGAGGTTCAAAGTCAGAGAAGGAAACAAGATGGCAGGATCACAGGTCAGAGTGACACAGAAAGGAACTAAGGACAAAAGTGCAGGTGGTTTCTAGGAACCAGGAAATATGAGGAAACAGATTCCTGGAATCACCCAGAGATTGTTGTGCGGATTCTGACCTCCAACACTGCAAGATGAGTTTGTGCTTTTAAAGTCACTGAGCTCCTGGTGGTTTGTCATAGTAGAGCCTGGAAGCTAACGTTGAAGTACATCTTTGAAAACAGCTTATTGCGTATGACAAGAGGGGGACCTTCAGTTAGGCCTGCCTCATGTGGCAACTCCCCAACTCCCTGACTGATTATGCAGACTTCCTATGATACCATAGCTCTGGCAGAACCTGGTGAGCAGCAAGGATCATCTGTGGCTGGGAAATGGGAGAAGACTCCAGAACAATCTGCCATCTCTGTCCACTGTGGTATGAAACCAACCACCATGGCTCTCTGCACAAGGCAAAATGGCTTGTCTACCTAGATTGCATGTCAGTCCCACAGGTCAAACAGGTAACATAGTGGCATAAAGGAAGCCATTGAGAAGCCTTCCTGCCTATGTGATGGTGAGGTTTAAACTGTCAGAGGCTGGTGTGGGGAGTTAACAAGAACAACAACGCTCTTTCTGCACTTCCCCCAGAGTTCTCAGCAAAAGACACATACGCATCCTTGTTTCAAAAGTTAAGATCACCCCACTTGTAAAGGCTGAAGACCTCACCCCTGAGAAGGAGACCCAACTGAGATTCTGGAGTATCTCTGAGTAGGGAGGTAAAAAACCACAGTCACTGATGGTCACTAGAGTGCACCAAAGCCAGGACTCAGTGCCACTCTCTCATGCCATAAGTCATACCAAGTGGCAACACTGCATCCAACCCAATCCGGAGCCCTGCCGTTTCACCTGCAGGGCATAGCAAGCATTCTCAGGCATTTTTCAAAATGATCACGTTAAAACACTAAAGGCACCAATACCAGATCCTGAATAGAAGTTTAACTGCTGTTTTCTTTTTCCAGTTGGGGAACACAAGTCTTTAATTGCTTCCTTTCATTCAAGTGACAGCTTCGCTCTGGCTCTGTGGTTGTCATGCATGGTGCATGGCACTGCTTTCTAATTTATAACCAGTTGAATCACTGTCTCATTAAGTCAAAAGAGATTAGTTTGGGAACCTAGTTTGTAAACTGTGAGATGCTACACACATGTCTGGAGGCAAGGCTACCAAGGCTCTAACTACACTCCTCATTAATCTCTTTGCTCTTTAAAGCAGATGGTAGAAATGAGACAGCTTGTACCTATGTGAAGACAGACTGGAGACAAGACACATCCCTTTTTTCAGCCGGGCTGCTATCCTCTACCTGAGTTTCTTTAGTCCAGAGATCCGAAGAGAACCAGGAGAGAAGGGAAGTCATGTGACATGGACTACGTCATTTCTCCTGCATACATTCCATAAGGGACACCAAGTGAAGACATCTCTGTGTGGGCTGGCCCTCAAACCAATGCACACAGGACTCCTGCATCAACAGCAAATGGAATGATGATATCCCAATGGACTTCTAGCTGGGCTCTTCTTCATATTGTAAGCTCTAGACTTCAATAAACCCAAAACACGGGCTGCTGCACCTATAATAGACTCATTAATTATACTAACTGTAGCCTAGTACATCCGACTAAACTAGAGATCACTTGTCAACAGAGACAAGAATGTCCATGAGTGCCCCAGAGTCCTGTCTGATCACAAGAGTTCCACTGAGCTTACCAAAATAAAGGATAACACTCTACTGTAGACATATTGTAATCAGGAAGAAAGGTTGTGCAACCAGACATATAACCTTTAATGACTCACATAACTAGCTGCTAAGTTATAGGCCAGAACTACTGCCCTACATCCATCCAATTTGAGGTTGCCATTCATTGATGAAGAGGCAACAAACCCCTCAACACCTGGTGGGAGTCTTTCCTGTGTCCATTTCTCTATTGCCTTGAACTCACAACCAAACTAGGTGTCCCACTTTACTTGGAAGAGGGGGAAGAGACTAGGACAAATATTACTGTGCATAGCAAAGCCAGGCGCTGGTCTGGGCAAAGATTTTCCGGCACACCTAACCTATGGGTAGCCAGGAAATTTACACATTTGTACCTCAAAGCATTACCCGGGCCTCTCCACTTTGGGAGCGCATGCATACACACACACACACACACACACACACACACACACTCACACACTCACACACACACACACTTTTATTAGTTCTAGCTCTATGTTGCCCTTCCTGCAAAGGGCAGCTGGTAGCTTATTTTAAAGCCAGCTTAGGATTGCCAATGTGATTGCATGCTAAAATATAGGAACTTGTAAATTGTGACAAGATTGGGGAGCTGTAATCAAACTCAGGTATACCCCTTCTCTGCCTGATTGTTACCATTTTTTGTCCCCACCCCTGTTTAAAAACTCATGCTTTTAACACCAGCCCCATACTGCCAGAGCTGTTAACTCTTTATTCCCATCTTAAAGTCCCCAAAGAACCCTTGTTTAAAAGCTTGTATGAGTGTGTGTGTAGTGGGGGCATTCCACTGTGCCTGCTGCTTTGACTCACTGAGGTGGCAAATTGCAGCATCTGTATTTCTCATCTGCCCAGAGCTTGCAGCTGTGTTACCCTTGGACTCCTTTCCAGTAAGCCTCAAAAAATAGTATTTCACTTTTTGGGTCCAAATGGACAATAACTCATGTAGCTTTGGAAACAAGTTTAAGTTGTTTTTGTACTTTCCATTACCCAGATTGTTCTGGAATGCAGTGCGTAAGCACCTCTGTTTCCCTTCCTCACAAGGAGCTCAAGACTGTAGGAGGTGGGGGACACCACAGAATGAGGATGACCAGACAGAGCAGGTCTGTGTTAGAGGGGCTGGCTCAAAAACACAGGCAGGTCTCACTATGGGAGGGCTCTAGAGTCTCCCCACCCTGTTCTGATTCCATAGAGCATGCAGACTCAAATCAGCACTGAGAGCTCTGAACTGGAAAGCTCTCTCAGGCCTTCTCCCTTACCCCTAGCAACAAGCAGATCCATTAAAGATTCTTTTTCAAAAGTTGTTTTCCAACAAGGAAAAAGAATTCCTGGAGGTCGGAGAGAGAGCTCCATCAGTGCAGTGCTTGCAGTGTGCGAGTGAATTTGGTGTCTAGAACCACACAAAAACAATGTAGGTGGGTACACACATGTTTGTGATCCAGCACTGGAGAAGAAGAGAAAGGTCAAGGCCTGGTGCTTTTTGTCCAGACAATCTACCAGAATTGGCAAGCTTCAAACCAGCGAGAAGCTCTATCTCAAAATGACATATATGGTACCAGAGAAAAAGGACACTTTTGGTTGTCTTCTAACACACACACACACACACACACACACACACACACACACAAACATACACACAGAAACACACAAATGCAAATATATGCATTTGCACACATACATACACATACAAACACACATACACATAAACACACATATACACACATACACATAAGTACACGTACAACCCCTGAGAAGTAGGAAGCTAAAGAGAAGGCTCGGAAGTTAAGAGCTCTTGCTGCTCTGACAGAGGGCTCAGGCTCAATTCGCAGCGCTCACATGGCAGATCACATTGTTTACAACAGCAGGACCAGGGGAGGTAATTCTCCATTCTGATCTCTACAGACACCAGGCCCGTGTGTGGCACTCCTACATGCATCCAAGGAAACACTCGGACAAATGAAAACACAAAATCCAAGAACTGAGTAAGTAGTCCCCGCTTGGTGTCTTGAGCACTCTCCTTGTTTTGGTCACTCACTGTCTCAAGCTCAGTCTTAGAGATTTAAAAGAAAGCAATCCCAGAAGTTCAAGGGCAAGTGAGATGGTCTAATGTTCAACTTCATTCTTAGTTACTTGTTAAGTCAGGTCTCTCCTGGCAGTGCAATGTGTCAGCATTTGTGTAATCTGTTGGCATTCAGAGGACCTGGAACCCCAATTAAGACACACAAATAAGCTGAAAAAAGTCTGGCTTTGGCTCTCAATAGAGTGTCTGAACTGCTTGGAAAACAAATCTACGTCTGTTCTCACAACTGACTGGCAGCACTGGACTCTGTGCATTTGGATGAGTTATGTAACCCCTCTTTAAACCTCAACTCTCTCTCCAGTAAAATGGGGAGATGGGGGCACCTGTTCACAGGTAGAGGTATTGTGAAGATTAAATGAGCGAATTTATGTGAAGCACCATATCATACCATAACATTCTGAATGTTAAACTCATTTCAAAAATCATAATTTTCCAATATACAGTGATTGCAAAATTGCAGTCTAGTTCACACTCTGCTTATTTTTATATATATTTAATACCATTTACTCTCACCCCAATCTTGCCCAAAACACAGGTATTAAGCTGCTAGTACATCTTATTAATCAAGGCATTCTTAAATGAAGAGAATGTGATCTTTCAATTACTATCTCCTTGTTAATAACAGATTCAAACTTCACAACACCTGCTATCATAGAGACTTTTTGCAGCTGACTCTGACAGACACCGGAGCAGAGCCAGCATATCCTTTCTGCCCTGGCTGCTTGAGACAAAACTTCTGAGATGCCTGTTCAGATCCCGCTGACTCACAACCCAGGCTGGTTCACAACACCCTGGTACCGGGGAGCTTGCTGCTTGGCCATGGGGTGGGGGTAGAATACCAATTCACTTAGTGGCTCCGGGCACTAGACTTTACAAAATATCTCCAGTAAGTCTGCACGTATGAATTCCCAGACACCTCCACAGATAACACAAATATGGTCAGACCCAGTGTGAATTCTTGGGGAGTCAAGACTTCACTGACTTATAAAAATGGAAGGTTTATCCTCTGTCTGCTGCACCTTTGCTACTGTGAGACGAGAAGAAGCCCTTAAAGGCAAGACTCAGCCAGGAAATTAGGAAGTCTGCCTTCAACCGAGCCCATCCTCTCAGCTAGTTATGTTCCATACCTGCAAATTTACCTATTTTGAATTCTGTGGAAATTTTTACTTTCAAATGACCTGATTCTCTCAAGGAGCCAAAAAAGAGAAAAAGGGAGAACTTTCCAATGCAAGCTTGATTCCATAAGAAATGGTGAAGGATGGTAATTGCCATCAGGAATGAATTTCTTCCAAGGCTCTCTGTAAATTGTGTCCAAGTAAACCCAATCACTTCAGAGGGCTTATGTTTCCTCTTGTGCCCACTTCTAGCCTTCCTCCTTACAACAGACTCTGCTTCTCTCCATCTTCCACTTTCAGAGAAACACTTCAGCCATTATCTTTCATCACACCAACCACCAACCACCAAGACTCCACCCGCATCAGAGAATGAACAGGAGTAGGCTTGGAGTGTACTCTAACTGAGCCCCAGGGGGTTACGCGTACATGTCCATGTGTGTTTGGTATAGGAAAATATCTTATTGGGCACTAAATGTCTAATTCTCTGAGAAATTGGCAGTCCAGTAAGAAACAGGAGGCATAGAGATGCTTTTAGAGCACAGTAACAGGGCATCTCAATACCTTAATGTCTTCAGTCCATCTGAAAGTCCAATCTAGGTAAGTTTAGGGAGCCTGGCGGCTGGCTAGCCATGCCAATTAAAGACAGAAGATGACCTCCTCTCATTCTGCCTCACAGGCTTGGGAGCAGGTTGCAGAGAGTCAAGTAGAGAAGGGTGATTAAATGTTAAGGGTGCACCATGTGCTTGCCAGTGAGGGGTGGGTCCTTCTCAAGTGTAGCTCATTTAACTGTCTTCTCAAGGAACTTGGAGGAAGAAATGTTGTCCAGACATCCTTGAGGTACAAAATGTTAGCACAAAAAAGACTTGGGAGTTTTTCTTATGTCCTCTGTTTTCTAAGCCCCCCTCCCCCTTTACCAACTTTTTTTTAGTTTGTAAACCCAGACCTGAGGATGTTTGTGTTTCTGAATTTTCCTTTACCCCAATACACACACACACGCACGCACGCACGCACGCACGCACGCACGCACGCACGCACGCACGCACGCACTGTGCACATTACTTAACTCCTCGCTTTCTTTGTTTACTTTTTTCAGACAGAAATAAATAATACAGGTGCCTACTGTGAACATAGGAGTTCAGTTCTGAGGGTGTTAAGAAACCTGGGCAGACTGACCTGTTCTCTCTCTCTCATGATCAAAGTAAACAGTAGTCCCATCCTTCAAGGTTACACTGGGCACCTTTTCCAGACTATCCTCTTTTGTATCCCTCTAGGATAGGTCTAGATCTTCTCTCATTCTTCAGGGTTCTTCCCTTCTTTTCACCAGCTTTGTCTCCTGGTACATACTGAATCCAAGTGAAGGTGATTATTAAATGTAGAGGATCCCCCAAAGACTTCTACCTAATATACTATCCACTTCCCCAATCTAACCTTCATTCTAAAAACACCCGCAAGTAAAGTCAGTTGGTCTAAACCTGATGCTTCCCTAGATGTCCTTAACTTTCCAATTGTAGCCAAAGGAGGCAGCACAAGCCCAGTCCCTTACTCCTGTAACATAATTTCCCGGATTGTGGGACTTAGACCAACAGAATCTGCACCAGTACTTACTGGAGCCATTAGAAAAGCAAATTCCTAGGCCTGGATACAAACGGAGTTTGAGCCAATAAAGTGATTTTCCAGGATTCCTGCTCTCAATCTCTCCCATTAGATTGAACAGTGTCAGTTTTTACATTAAATTACATGATTGGCATTTTTGGATATGATCTTTGACACTAGAGATAAGACTGTCATATCATCAAGACTTGTCCCAAACGAATGACGCCACAAACCAACACTAAGTAGCAATGGGGCACACTGATAGGCCAAGACTTTCTTAACCAACTCTCCAATTTTCCTGCCCAGGAAGATAAAATATGGAATGGAGAAGAGTCAGTAAGGAAAAAATGAGACTAAGAAATAGGTCATCATCTTCACCCTGCAGTTGTCTTTTTCAATCAGGGACTCTGAAAAGTGATAGAGTACACCTTGACATCTGTCATATATCAAAAGAGAGTTAACACATATAGTTTACAAATTCTGGCACCAGAATCCCCCACCTCCTTTAACCTGGTTCCTCAGAGCTCAGTAGTCATGTGTCCCTAGGCCATGAAGCAGAGAACATTATGAGAGCCAATGGGAAGAGGATCCTTCCTGCTAGCTTTACTTTAGAAGATGCATCTTCTGGGTGGATGGGGGTGGAGGGGTGAGTGTTATGACAGTAAACCTACAAGTAGAGACTTTAGAGGTGGGTGGGCAAATCCATTTGAATTTGTTTTAAGTCCACCCAGCAGTTGAAAGGTGCCCTTTTTTGCTTGTCAGTGGCCCATGAGTGAGTCAATACATAAACCTATTTAACATTTGCTCCAAGATGAAGACTAGCTGACATACATAGAGATTCTTGTTCTGTAGAGAGAGGCAGAACAATGTCTAGTATACATTTATCTTCCATGTAGGTTACTCAATTTCAGCCAGTAGTTTACTAGAGGGATATGTGAAGACAGGAGAAGAAGGATGGATTGAAGGGAAAGGCTTCTAATTTATATAGTTGGGGCTTGTTGAAGAGGTAGGAAGTGCCAAGTGGGTTTGGGAACAACTGAGGTCTGAGTTAAAACTGTCTCCAGACTAAAGAGAGGCAGGGGGTTGTAGGGTGATTAGCATTTGATGGGAGGGTGTCTACATGGTACCTTGGGAGACGTGCCAATGGTACACATACATAGTTACTTGGGAGTTCCAGGGTCCTTGTGCAGCCCAAGGGTAGCACAGCCCAAACCCAAATACACTCTGAAATATACAAGGGCCATCTTGGTGAGAATACCATTAATGGCTGGCCCACGGCTAGTAGCTTTCTTAGACTAGTCATCTTTGTAGAATTCTAAAGAGGGCAATCACTCAGTGAGTATACAGATGTACTGCATCCTTTGTGACTCAAGTCCTGGAAACCAGGCTGATGTGATGAGACAATGAAGAAAGGACAGACACACATACAGATGCATTTGTGGGTCTGGTGTTGTGGGCATTCTGATGGAGTGGAACAACTATACAGCATCCAGAGCCTTGGCACATTATTATGTACAGCAAGTGTAGGGTGGGATAAACTGGATTCAATTGGAGGTCACTGTAGAGAGGAAAAAGGGAGGGGATAGGGGCTGGGCTTTGACAATTTCTCATATGTCCTTGACATGGTTGGCTTATGTCAAATAACTCACATTCACTCTGAACTTTACTCACTCCCTATAGAGCATTAATCAGAAGATTTAAAAATAAAAGAAATAGTGTACACCAGGCTGTAAGTTATGTCAACCTCTATGAGGGGCACACTTATAGATCTGCCAGTGGCCTCACATTGAGGTTTTTCTTCCTTTTCTCCTTTACAAAGTTCACCTGCTTATGTGTCAAGCCTCTAAGACCTTGCCCCAGTCCATGAGACAGTATTTCCTATCCATCTGACTGTACATCTCAAGCTCCAAATTCTACTGTGCCTCTTACCAATGGCAAGATGCTGCCTACTGCTCTGTTCCTTAATTTCACTTTGCCACCTAAGAAAGCAAACTCCTGGAATAGAGAGCCTAAGACCTCATTTCCTCCCTCCTTGTGCCCTTCCTGAGATCTGGATTGTGAACAGATATCCACAAGGTTGTGATAGAAAGAAGAATGAAACCCCAATTGTGAGCAGAGTCCATGCAATGCTCTGTAATGGGCTTCACAGGGGATCTGCCTCTTCCCTGTTACTCAGGTAGACTTACCCTGTTTGCAGTCAGCTCAAGGGCATGGACAAGTACAGTCCCCCACTAAGTGTTTAATCCACCTTTCCCAAAGACAAACAATACAACCACTACTTGAAGGAATCTGCTCTTTTCCATTCCTGCCCCTGAAGCTGCATCCTTCTACCTCAGAAAACCCCTAATACACCTAATGTATCCATGTGC
Organism: Rattus norvegicus; assembly: GCF_021556685.1. Lineage (NCBI taxonomy): Eukaryota > Metazoa > Chordata > Mammalia > Rodentia > Muridae > Rattus > Rattus norvegicus. Next base: position 605,970 of record NC_141548.1, on the reverse strand, counting down.
CTCGCTGAAAACAAAACAAAACAAAAAATGCCAGGGGAGAGAATAAGTAGCAATGGGCTAAGACAGTTCAGATAAAGTCACAGCAACTTTACAGAAACACCTGCAGTGGTGGCCCAAAACAGGACAGGGGAGCCCATCAGTTGGAGGACATGGTGAGTAGCAAATTGCCAAGAAGCAGATCTATCTATCACAGACATGGTGCTGTCCAGGCAGGCTCAGCTCTTAGCTGTGTATTTGGCTCCTGAGAATGAGTCAACCATACATTCAGCAAGCAAATGAACAATGCTTAGCTCCTTCATACGCTTGGAGTCTAGGTAGATAACATGATGATAATTAACGACTACAATAACTTCTCTTATGTATCATCTCATCAAATCCCACACCAAGTGCTCAGAGGAAGTGGTGAGGACTGTGAGCAGGGATTCAGCTGCCTTCCTCTGCTGTGTTCACAGAATTTGATCCAGTTTTGGTACTCAAAGAGCTCAGTAGCACAAGTATGCAAATCCCCCTTTTATAATGAGGCAGCATCTTGAACTCTAAGTTAAAGTGACTTGTCCAAGATCACAAAGCACAGACCTGAGTCCTGCCTGCTTATCTTATATTTCTTCACATAGCCTCAAGCACAATGGTATCACGAAGCTAAGGATGATGCTGAGGGAGACAGCCCATCTCCCACATATGATAGTAGTTATATGTGGCCCCACACCCAAGCACCCATAAAGCCCACAAGTCAGTGTACATTCCAAATAACAGTTGAGTTTTTACCTCATCTAAAGTAACTAGGCAAGGAGGAGACAGAAGCCATCCCACTAAGAAGTCAGACACTCTGACACTACATCAAACCCTCTGAGCCCATCCTCAACTGAATCTTGGTTAGGATACTGTTCTGCTTCCTGTTTTGATCCAAGACCCCAAGGAGAAAGGCTCTAGAAGTTACACTGCCAGGAAAACTAGAGAGTTAGTATCATAGCCACAGTGAATCATCACAGTGATGATGCTCAGACGTCAGTCTGCCCACAACCATCTGGAAAACTCATCCAGATGCAGAAGTTGAAGCCCAACCCTCCCCAATGGGACTAGAATAGAGCCTTAAAATCTATGATTCTAACTAGTCCCAAAGATGATATGGGCCCATAGACCCCATCATCAGCTCAGAGACCATTTGAACCAAACATTTCATTTCACTAATGCGAAAGATCTGATACCAGAAAGGCTATGATGCCCAAGGTCACCCAGCACATTAGTGACACAGTTGGGAACCAGCATCATAGATCTTACATTCCCTTTTTATCCTGCTGTACCAGACTTACTTTGAACCACCAATCAGCCCCATCACTGTTTGAACTAAGTCATTTTGAATACTAAGTGTTTTTCCTATTTCATCTCCTTTATCCTTGTTATCACCTTTGAGGCTGGGGCACTGGTCTCACAGAGAAAGAAAGGGAAGTTTGAACAAATCTAACAGCAGTAAAATTATCTTGCAATCTTAAGCCAAATAGCTTAGCCAGAGTCCACCCAGACCTGCTTGACTCAGGATTCTTTTCCTTAGGGTTCACCCAGTTCTTGGAAGACAGACTCCCACTGTAACCTGCTGAAAGTAAAATTTAACAATCTCAGATTACAGGGAGAAGATACAACTCTGGTGCAAAGTAAAGACAGTGCATACGTCTTTTAAATCCATGTCCAGAGAACCACAGGAAAAGGATGCAAAGCCCTTACTCCTCCAGAGATAGCTTGTTAATTTCTTCCCAACCCTTTCAGGGATTCAAGGCCTAGATCCATGAGAGTGACACTACAGACTTATAAATTCTTACCACCAAGAGTCCTGAGGTTCTCTCCAAACAAAATTAATAGCCTGCAAACTCTAAATGGGTGATTACAATCTATAAAGCAGCCCACAAAATGACTTCATGGGGATTCATATTTATTCCCTCCAACTGATTTCCACTATAAATTTGCTCTGTTTATGAGTAAAAAGTTTCCTCTGCTTCAGGATTAGGCATAATACTCCTCTACAGATGGAAACATCTGGCTGAGTTGTTCAGAGCTAATTTTGCCAGTGGTGGTCTTGGCCAGTGGGAAGCATGCCAGAACCTGCCAGGAAAGCTTAAAATTTCAAGGTCTCTTGTTTATTGGCATCCTGTGAGCATGTCCTTAGATCCTGCAAGGGTTGGAGCCAACAGGGTGTATAATCCATCTCTGAATTCTCCTGTAGCAACATCTCTAGAGCTGTCCTCCTTGTGGTCTTGGACCTAGGGGTATAGTATAATGTACAAAAATGTAAATCAAGATCAAAGTGTGGTTGTTCCCAGACAGCTCTCATGAGTGAATAAAAGAAAGACACGGTGTGCTGGTCTGCTTTGTGTTTCTATACAAAAACACCTTGAGAAAATCAACTAATACAAGAAAACGTTTCTAATGTTTTAAGAGTTTTCAGGAACTGATACCATCCCATAGTTCCCTGCACCCAAATCCCGTGGGGAAGAGAGGTGAGCACCCAGGAGTGCAGACATCCTGAGACCACAGAACAGACTGCCACTTTTGTGTACCTCTGCCCACATCCCTGGACCAAGGGGAAACTGCACAGTGCCTCTGGACACAGGAATATAGGAACAGACAGTCGCCAGAACCCGCAGTTCCGGTCTGTGCCCAGGACTGAACTGAACTGGCCAAACAGCTACCTGCACCCAAATCCCATGGCAGAGAGAGCTGGACCCTCAGAAGTGTAGACACTCCTAAGAAGTCAGAGGAGACTACCCTCTGCCCACAGTCCAGACCCAAGAGTGAATTGCATAGTGCGAACTGTGCCCCCTCGGTGCAAGGACCTAGGATCAATCAGGGGCAGGACCCTTTGATTCCTGCTAGTGCCTAGAACTGGAAGACAGTCTCCAAGAGCACTGACACACCTGAAATCAGAGCTCTATACTCAGAAAAAGGCTGAAAGAAAACAGGAAAACAGTTCTACAGGAGTGTTGACACAGAGGCCTACAGCAGGGTCAAGTCACTCTCAGAAACAGCAAAACAAGCAAACACCAGAGACAACCCAATGGCTAGAGGCAAGTGTAGGAACTTAAGCAACACAAACAAAGACTACTTGGTAACATCAGAGCCCAGTTCTCCCACCAAAGAAAATACTGGATATCTAAACACACCAGAAAAGCAAGATTTAGATTTAAAATCACATTTTTTGATAATGATGGAGAGCTTTAAGAAAGACATAAAGAACTTCCTTAATGAAATGCAGGGAAACAAAAGTAAACAAGTAGAAGACCTTAGAGAGGAAACACAAAAGTCCCTGAAAGAATTACAGGAAAACACAAACAAATAGGTGAAGAAATTGAAAATGGAAATAGAAATAATAAAGAAAGCACAAAGGGAGACTACCCTGGATATAGAAAACCTAAGGAAGAGACAAGGAGCCATAGACACAAGCATCACCAACAGAATACAAGAGATAGAAGAGAGAATTTCAGGAGCAGAAGATACCATAGAAAACATTGACAAAACTGTCAAAAATAATGTAAAAGGCAAAAAGCTCCTAGCCCAAAACATACAGGAAATCCAGGACACAACGAGAAGATCAAACCTGAGAGGATAATAGGTATAGAAGAAAGTGAAGACTCCCAACTTAAAGAGTGAGTAAATATCTTCAACAAGATTATAGACGCAAACTTCCTTAACATAAAGAAAGAGATGCCCATGAACTCTGCAGAACTCCAAATAGATTGGACCAAAAGAGAAATTCCTCCTGTCACATAACAGTTAAAACACCAAATGCACAAAACAAAGAAAGAATACTAAAAGCAGTAAGGGGAAAATGTCAAGTGACATATAAAGACAGACCTATAAGAATTACACCAGACGTCTCACCAGAGACTATGAAAGCCAGAAGATCTTGGACAGATGTCAAACAGACCCTAAGAGAACACAAATGCCAGTCCAAGTTATTGTATCCAGCAAAACTCTCAATTAACATAGATGGAGAAACCAAGATATTCCATGACAAAACCAAATTTACAAAATATCTTTCTACAAATCCAGCCCTACAAAGGATAATAGATGGAAAACTCCAACACAAGGAGAGAAACTACACCATACAGAAAGCAAGAATATAATTTCCTTGCAATGAAACCAGAAGAGAGACACACAAACATAAATCCACCTCTAACAGTGAAAATAACAGGAAGCGACAATCACTATTCTTAATATCTCTCAACATCAACAGACTCAATTCCCCAATGAAAAGACATAGACTAACAGACTGGATACATAAAGAGGACCCAGCATTTTGCTGCATGCGGGAAACACAGCTCAGAGACAAAGACAGACACTACCTCAGAGTAAATGGCTGAAAAACAACTTTCCAAGCAAATGTCCTGAAGAAACAAGCTGAAGTTCCCATTCCAATATCAAATAACATTGACTTTCAACCAAAATTCATTAAAAAAGATAAAGAACGACACTTCATATTCATCAAAGGAAAAATCCACCAAGATGAACTCTCAATCCTATTTACCTATGCTCCAAATGCAAGGGCACCTACATTCACAAAAGAAACCTTACTAAAGCTCAAAGCACACATTGCACCTCACACGATAGTAGTAGGAGATTTCAACACCCCACTCTTATCAGTGGAGAGATCCTGGAAACAGAAATTAAACAGAGACATAGAGAAACTAATAGGAGTTATGAACCATTTCACAGATATTTATAGAACATTTCATCCTAAATCAAAAGGATATCCCTTCTTCTCAGCACCTCATGGTACCTTCTCCAAAATTGACCATATAATTGGTAGCAAAAAAGGCCTCAACAGATACAGGAAGATAGAAATAATCCCATGCATCCTATCAGATCACCACGGACTAAGGCTGGTCTTCAATAACATCAATAATGACAGAAAGCCCACATATACATGGGAGTTGAACAATGCTCTACTCAATGACAACTTGGTCAAAGAAGAAATAAAGAAATTAAAGATTCTTAGAATTTAATGAAAATAAAGATATAATAGTCCCAAACTTATGGGACACAATGAAAGCGGTGCTAAGAGGAAAATTCATAGCTCTGAGTGCCTGCAATAAGAAATGAGAGAGTGTATGTCGGCAGCTTGACAGCACACCTAAAAGCTCTAGAATGAAATAAATAAATAAACCCAAGAGTAGTAAAAGGCAGGAAATAATCAAACTCAGGGCTGAAATCAACCAAGTAGAAATGCAAAAGACTATACAAAGAATCAACAAAACCAGGAGCTGGTTCTTTGAGAAAATCAACAAGATAGATAAACCCTTAGCCAGACTAACCGGAGGCCACAGAGAGTGTATCTAAATTAACAAAATCAGAAATGAAAAGGGAGATATAACAACAGAATCTGATGAAATTAAAAAAAATCATCAGACCCCACTATAAAAGCCTATATTCAACAAAACTGGAAAGTCTGGAGGAAATGGACAATTTTCTAGTCAGAGACCAGGTACCAAAGTTAAATCAGGAACAAATAAACCGTCTAAAAACCCCATAACTCCTAAAGAAATAGAAGCAGTTATTAAAAGTCTCCCAACCAAAAAGAGCCCAGGACCAGATGGGTTCAGTGCAGAATTCTATCAGACCTTCATAGAAGACCTCATACCAATAATGTCCAAACTTTCCCACAAAATAGAAACAGATGGAGCACTACCAAATTCTTTCTATGAAGCCACAATTACTCTTATACTGAAACCATACAAAGAATCAACAAAGAAAGATAACTTTAGACCAATTTCCCTTGTGAATATTGACACAAAAATATTCAATAAAATTCTTACAAACCAAATCCAAGAACATATCAAATGATCATTTATCATGATCAAGTAGGCTTCATCCCAGGGATGCAGGGATGGTTTAATATATGAATATCCATCGATGTAATCCACTATATAAACAAACTCAAAGACAAGAACCACATGATCATTTCATTAGATGCTGAGAAAGCATTTGACAAAATTCAACACCCCTTCATGATAGAAGTTCTGGAAAGGTCAGGAATTCAAGGCCCATATCTAAACATAGCAAAAGCAATATACAGCAAACCAGTAGCTAACATCAAACTAAATGGAGAGAAAGAAACTTGAAGCAATCCCACTAAAATCATGGACTAGACAAGGCTGCCCCCTCTCTCCCTACTTATTCAATATAGAATATTGAAGTCCTAGACAGAACAACCAGACAACAAAAGGAGGTCAAAGGGATACAAATTGGAAGGGAAGAAATCAAAATATCACTATTTGTAGATGATATGATAGTATACTTAAGTGACCCCAAAAGTTCCACCAGAGAACTACTAAGCCTGATAAACAAATTCAGCAAAGTGTCTGGGTATAAAATTAAGTCAAACAAATCAGTTGCCTTCCTCTACTCAAAGGATAAACAGGCTGAGAAAGAAATTAGGGAAATGACACCCTTCACAATAGTCCCAAATAACATAAAATATCTTGGTGTGACTTTAACCAAGCAAGTGACATCTGTATGACAAGAGCTTCAAGTCTCTGAAGAAAGAAATTGAGGAAGATTTCAGAAGATGGAAACATCTTCCATACTCACGGATTGGCAGGATTAATATAGTAAAGATGGTCATTTTGCCAAAAGCAATCTACAGATTCAATGCAATCCCCATCAAATTTCCAATCCAATTCTTTAAAGAGATAGAAATAGCAATTTGCAAATTCATTTGGAATAACAAAAAACCCAGGATAGCAAAAATTATATTTAACAATAAAAGAACTTCTGGGGGAATCACCATCCCTGACTTCAAGCAGTATCACAGAGCAATAGTCATAAAAACTATATGGTATTGGTACAGAGACAGGCAGATAGATCAGTGGAACAGAATTGAAGACCCAGAAATGAACCCACACACCTATGGTCACTTGATCTTTAACAAGGAGCTAAAACCATCTAATGGAAGAAAGATAGCATTTTCAACAAATGGTGCTGGTTCAACTGGAGGTCAGCATGGAGAAGAATACAAATAAATCCATTCTTATCATCCTGTACAAAGCTTAAGTTCAAGTGGATTAAGGACCTCCACATCAAACCAGATACACTCAAACTAATAGAAGGAGAAGTGGGGAAGAGTCTCGAACACATGGGCACTGGGGAAAACTTCCTGAACAAAACAACAATGGCTTATGCTCTAAGATCAAGAATCAACAAATGGGACCTCATAAAACTGGAAAGCTTCTATAAGGTAAAAGACACTGTCATTAGGACAAAATGGCAACCAACAGATTGGGAAAAGATCTTTACCAATCCTACATCTGATAGAGGGCTAGTATCCAAAATATACAAAGAACTCAAGAAGTTAGACCCAGAGAGCCAAATAACCCTATTAAAAATGGGGTACAGAGCTAAACAAATCATTCTCAGCTGAGGATTATCGAATGGCTGAGAAGCACCTAAAGAAATGTTCAACATCCTTAGTCATCATGGAAATGCAAATCAAAACAACCCTGAGATTCTACCTCATACCAGTCAGAATGGCTATGATAAAAAGCTCAGGTGACAGCATATGCTGGTGAGGATGTGGAGAAAGAGGAACACTCCTCCACTGTTGGTGGGATTGCAAACTGGTACAGCCACTCTGGAAATCAGTCTGGAGTTTCCTCAGAAAATTGGACATTCCACTACCTGAAGACCCAGCTATATCTCTCCTGGGCATATACCCAAAAGATGCTCCAACATACAACAAAGACACATGCTCCACTATGTTCATAGCAGCCTTTTTTTATAATATCCAGAAGCTGGAAAGAACCCAGATGCCCTTCAACAGAGGAATGGATTTAAAAAATGTGTTACATCTACACAGTGGAGTACTACTCAGCTATCAAAAACAATGACTTCATGAAATTCATAGGCAAATGGATTGAACTAGAAAATATCCTCCTGAGTGAGGTAACCCAATCACAGAAAAACACACTTGATTGATAAGTGGATATTAGCCCAAAAGCTGGAACTACCCAAGATGCAATCCACAGACCACAGGAAGCTCAAGAAGAAGGATGACCAAAATGTAGATGCTCCCACTCCTATAGGAAGGGATATGAAAGCAAAGTTTAGAGCAGTGACTCAAGGAAAGGCCATTCAGAGCCTGCCCCACATGTGCCATACACACACACACACACACACACACACACACACACACACACACACACACATATATATATATATATATATATATATATATATATATCCACCAAAACTAGATAAGATTGATGTAGCTAAAAAATGTATGCTGAAAGGGACTAGATATAGATCTCTCCTGAGAGACACATCCAGAGCATGTCCAATACAGAGGTCAATGCTAGCAGCAAACCACTGAACTGAGAACAGGACCCCCTTAGGGGGAATTAAAGGAAGGATCGAAAGAGTTGAAGGCACTTGCAACCCCATAAGAACAACAATGCCAACCAACCAGAGCTTCCAGGGACTAAACCACTACCAAAAGACTATGAATGGACTGACCCAGAGCTCCAACTGCATATGTAGCAGAGAATAGCCTTGTTGGGGCACCAGTGGAAGGGGAAGCCCTTGGTCCTGCCAAGGTTGGACCCCCAATACAGGGGAATATGGGGGAGCAGTAAAGGGGATGGATGGGGGAATACACATATGGGGGATGGGGAGAGGATGGGGGTTTATGGACAGGAAACTGGGAAAGGGAATAACATTTGAAATGTAAATAAAGAAATATATCTAATTTTAAAAAAAGTTTTCAACCCATGGCTAATTGGACCAATTGCTCATGGACCTGAGGTAGAACAAGCTACTCAAATCATGGTAGAAGAATTGAGACATGGAGATGAAGGGAGAGACAGAGACAGACATCAGAGTCTCACAATGTTCTTCAAGTGCACACCCTACATGGCTGCATTTCCTCCAGTATCATCATGGGCAAGGAATCGAGCCTTTTTACTCACAGGACTTTTGGAAACCTTCCACATATGAACCACAGCAGATAGTCTGTTAAACAGACAAACAAACAAACAAACAGTATACAGACAGGTCTAGAAGCTGTTACAGACACCCTGAACAGGAGTGGCCAACCTGGCATGCTGAAAGTGATATCCTTAAAGGACAAACTGGAGGGAGACAAGCCAAACAGGCACAGAGGTGAAAGGGGAGCTTCCACAAATCCAGTGAGCCCCAGGGGCAGAGCTTGGTTGCTTTGAAACCAACAAAGAACAAAATCCTTCTGGGTCAGACAAGTCATGAGAGGCCTGTAAGATTGTCTTTCTGAAGATTTCCTTTCTTAAGGATTTGCATGACAAGGATTTTCTTCTAAGTACAATGGGGACAACTGGCAAGCTTTCAGATGGGAAATTAACGTAACCAGAAAAGCATCTTAGACAGATCCTTACTGACTGCTGCAAGAAAGCATGCTCTTACAGGGAAGGAGGAAGGGGACTGTTAAGAGAAAATCCTGTCAATAGGTTTTTAGGATACCATCACAGCTGCCTGCACAAGCAGTGGTGGTGATCTGAGCTAGGGAACCAGATGAACAGTAGTGACATCTCACAGGTTAGACTGTCCAGATCTGCCTCAGTTTATGCAAAAAGGATGTTGCACCAATAATACAGCAGGTGGTTCCTGAAGAGCAACATGCTTGGAACCAACTCAGCAACCAAGGCCAGAGTTGGAAGTCATTGAGAAGGTCAACGTGATATATCCATCCTCTTTTAGTCTGTAAAATGACAAAGAAAATCTAGTCTCCTTTCTTCCCAGTATTTATACTGCAAGAGGCTCTAGGCTCAGTGGCTGCAGGGCTGGCTACAAGGAGAGGCTGTTTCAATCTGCTGCACTCCTCAAAAGAAATATACTAGGCTCATTCAGGGACAATGTCTTCTAGGCTTCCAAATTCTGTCTTTCCAAGCTTTGGGAGGCATTTCTACCAGACTTCCACACATCTACTTCACTTAAATTCGATTTTACTCTGACAGTTCTATACTCTTTATTCATGTCTAGTAATTGAGTGTTCATCATTCACATCTTACAAGAACATAAAGTCACCAGAATATGGGTGTGGTGCCTCTCCCTCAACCACAGACCACCCCACCAGGGCTTTGAAGAGACAGATATACCTCAGGGGACCACTGTGACACAGATCTACATAGGAACAGCATGAAATGTACTTTGGTACAGCAATCTTAAAGCCATGGCCAAGATATCCATTACTCTGTGGTGTCTGGAGCTATCTAGAGACTTTAGACATCTGACAAGAAAAAGATCTCTGGACCATATCCAGTCTTTTCACACACTCTCCAACCTGAGTCCAAGCTAAGCACATCCTGGAAGAAATCACGGTTCCTGTTTAGGGCAGCCTCTCCAGGCAGCCTGATCCTGTTGTTGATATCTTTCCTGCTGCAGAAGGAAAGCCCCTGAGCTCCAGCCTCAGACATTAGCTCGGCTTACAGAAATGTGTTCCCTTTCAGTAAGGCCAGCTACGATCCCAGGTAATTCCTCTAAGTGCACGCTTAAATCTCAGCAGCTGTTCCAGATCACCACAATGAGGATGATGCCACCGGCTGCTGCCCAGACACAACTGGGGAGATGAAGCTACCCAGCTGGTGGTTTTCTAACACCAACATACCACCAAAATAGTAGCCCAAGGGGGTCACTTTGTGTGTATGGGTCCTTCCACGGACACGCAGACCTGTTACCTGATCTGAGTCTAAGGCTGAGGGCTCAATATTGCAGGCCTTATTCCTCAACAAGATACCAGGTTAACTTATCCGTGAAAGGTTCTTAAGGAGAAACTGAATGAACTCCCAGCTCCCACTCACGTTCAAAGTACCAGAAACATGCTCAAGACCACAACTAAAGAAGGCAGCAAGGTCAGGTTTGAATTCTGATCCTCCAAAAGGACAATGCAGCCTGTGCCTGTGGGCCATGTTATTGCCAGTGTCTATAAAAGCCACTTCCTCTTTTTCACCCCAAGGAGTCTTAGCTATCTCAGTAATCCTTTCTACACCCCAAACAACCAAGTGTCAATTAAGTACATAAATACTGTTGTTGGTTTTGTTGTTGCTGTTGTTGTTATTGTTGGTGGTGGTGGTTGTGGTGGCATCAAAATTGCATTTTCTTACTGGATCCAGCCAGCATTGGCATTTTCATACTTGTGACTTGGCTTAGAAAGGATTTTCCTATGATGTCATGCCAAAATGTGCAACTCCTAGAGGGAACTGCACACATATGAACACACAAGTCCTCACATGTTCCTAGTCTTTGAGCCTAAATGACACTCTCCAGATGTCTCCATATCTTAGGTGATCAAAGGCTGCCTGGTACTTCCCCAACAGCAGAATAAGTCTGTATAAGGAGTTTTCATTAAAACAAAATCAAAAACAAAACCAGAGGGATGGCACAGTCAGCCAAATGCTTGCCTTGCTAGCATGAGGACCTGTGTTCAATCCTTAAACATGTGTAAACAAAGTCTTGAGCTTGGAGAAAGAAAGGCTTGGCCATGACCAGGGCATGGTTGCATATGCTTATAATCCCAGTTCTGGAGAACAGATCCCTGTGTTTCTAGATCAGTGAGTGACTACCTCTCAAAAGAAAAGAAAAGAACAGAATTGATCAGCAGTATCTGAGGAATGACAACCAAAGTTGTCCTATGCCTCCATGAATCCATGTGCATACACACTTACATACATACATACACACATACATACACACATACAAACATACATACTTACATACACACATACCAACCAAGGAATCAATAGTAAAACTGCCTGTTTCCCAACATGCTACAAAACATTAGGCATGGTTCCCTGATGAGTAAGAAAGATACTAAGCCTTTCATTCCTCCTATTGCCCCAAAGAGGGTTGAGTGGCTGGAGCTGTAATTTGGAGAGGAGGCCCCTCCTATTCCAACTCTGCCTCGCTTCAGTGTATCTTACAGTCTATTCTCCAGGCTAATGCTTACACCTGCTACCTGCATCTTTGCATTGTGACTCAGGGTCATGTGCAGGGTCAAAAGACGATGTTCCAGGAGCAGCCCTGGTCCTGGGACAGTGATGAGCAAGAATCCTGGGCAGTCAGAAGCCAGTAGCTTGAAGCTCAAGACTTTCTGCTGAACATTAGCATGCACAGTGTAGTACCCTCCTCTGCTCTCAGTTGCTTATGTACAATCTGAAAGCTTCAGACACCTCTTTTTCTTCCCTTCTGACTTGTGTATATATGTATGGTATGCATATGCATGTGTGTTCACATCTATGGGCTGTACTATGTGTAGGTGAGGGTGCAGGACAATGGCTTAAGCACTGTGTTGTGAAATCATGCTTGAGACCTGGTGAGGACAAATCAATCTCTCTCTCTCTCTCTCTCTCTCTCTCTCTCTCTCTCTCTCTCTCTCTCTTTCTCTCTCTCTCTCTCTCTCTCTCTCTCTCTACACACACACACACACACACACACACACACACACACACCACCTAGAATTAATGGTCTTGATAATCTAATCATAAAGTAAGTCCCCACAACAATATCTAGTCAATTCTTTTTCATATACTCATCAAAAATTGGCCAGAGGTTGATGCCACTAACTCCTTTGATTGCTGAATCCAGAGGCCACCACTTTGGCTAGTCCTCCTACCCAGCTTGTGCTAGGTGATTGTCTGCCTCCACCTCGCAAGCACTGGAAGTACATGCAGGCCCATTGTTCTGTGAGGATTTTTGGTACCCAAGCTTCAGTCTCCAAGCTTGTATAGCAAGCCTTTATCTACCGAACTATCTCCCCAGGCCACATCTGAGGCCTTGATTACTTGACTCAGTTACAATTCTCTATCAGTCATATAGGAAAAACTTCTCTTCTTCCTTCCCTCTTTGATAAGCCCTAACAACAGAGGATATGGTGTTTGGAGCTGAAGCACATTCTTAGACATGTATGCATCTAACTTGGATCTTTATAAGTAATCCATGCATCTCCCAGAGCACTGAGCCTATAGGTCCTTCCCCTGATAAAGGTCAGATATCATTTCAACAGATCACCTCAGGAGACCTCATCAGATACACACAACAAACAGTGCTCTGGTCGTATGACAGTTGAGATTCCAGAGGCAGTGACAGCATGGAGGTGATTGGCACAAAGATGTAAAGGCAGGGCTTCACCTTTGAAAAAAATGCTGGGTCTTATCCTTTAGACCAGTGAGCAATCACAATCACACTGTGCTGCTTGTTAAAAAAACCAATGACCAAGTCCCATTGGCGACTCTCTGATACCCCTGCTGCAGCCTAAACCCCTGGTCCTGACCTGATCCATGGCTCAATCACTGGAGGGTTAATGTCAGAGGTATTAATCTAAGCGCACTCCAAGTCAACCTTGAACAGCTGCCTCAGATACCATGCATGTTAGCATCTTATGGAGATCATGTTCTAGAAGCAATACACCAACCTGGTCACGTAAGAACTCCCAGCACTCGGGAGGCAGACGAGGTGGGTCTCTCTGATCTTAAGCTTAAGGCCAGCCTGGTCTACTAAGTCCCAGGACAGGGTTACACAGAGAAACCCTGTGGGGGGGGGGGGAGAGAGGGAGAGAGAGAAGAAACTGAGACCTGAGCCAGTGAGATGGCTCAGCAGGTAAAAACTGTTTGCCACACAGACCTAATAACTGGACTTCCAACTCCAGAACTCAGGAATAAAGGGGAGAACAAATTTTCAAAAAGGTGTCCTCTGACCTACACATATGTGCCATGATAGGGCACGTGCATGTATACACACACACACACACACACACACACACACACACACACACACACATACACACACACACAAAACCATCCTCCTCATCATCATAAAAACCTGAGACTTGAAGTTCAAAGCTTACTGCATCAGCCTCCGCTACCTCTGAGCTTCAACACACAGACAGAAGAGCTTCAGAGGCAACAAGAGAAATCCTCCCCATCCCCCACCCTCACTATGAAGAGGACAGCTTTAAAATGGGGCACTGTGAGATGGTAGAATGAATTAGAATGGAAGCTTCTCCAGGGAATTTTATAAACAGGAGAGATCAGGATAGGCATTGAGGCAGAAGGACAGATAAGAAGACCAGATAGATCCAAGCCACAAAGCCTGTCCCCTCTACTCCCAGGACAGACTAATTGTTGTTAAAGCCCCACCTTAACAAATAAATGCACAGCTTGGGAGACTGAAATAGGCTCTCTCCTTTCCTCTTTCCTCCAACTCTGTCTTCATTCCACATTGTCTTTAGTTAGACTGAAAAATAGAACATTATCATCATAACCATTGTCTGTTCAGAAGTCTGATTCTGGTGTCCAAAGCCCAAAGTCTTCTCAAAGGATCCATGCATCCTATTAGGAGTCTAGCAGAGAGAGATTGTTTGGAGAAGGCAAAGAGAACTCAAGACCTATTTAGTCCCTCTTTGCCGAGCCCATGTGATTTATGTTGGAGGACATTAAGTTTCCCAGCATCCTTCTCCTCGCTAAGTATGGTGAATGGTCGGTCCCATTGCCCTCATTAAGGCCCAGCACTGGAATCTGCAGCAGCCGCCAGAGAGCCACAGCCATGGAGAGAATAGTCTGTGCTTTCAGTTGGTTTCCATGGCAATGGATGCTCCTTCATCCCTTTCTTTCAGCTCTAGGGAGGGACAAGAATACCCAAGAAAAGACAGTGGAAATGAGAGGAAGGAGAAATGGTGACTAGGTCCTGCTCATCAAAGCCAAAGCAACCAATACCTCTATCTGGGTGGTCACAATTCTTAGTGACTTTGGGTAAGCTAGGCCAGCTCTGGACCTTGGTTTGTTCATCTGTCAAAGAAAAGGCTGCAACAGACTTGAGTCACAGGGCCAATCCCAATACTGCTTAGGATCAGCCTCACCAAGCCAGACATGGGAGGAGTATGGTCTTCTGTAAATACTGAGATAGCTGAACCTTGCTCATTTCCCAAGCCCTTCTCCTGTTGATTAAAGTCAGCTGTCACTCCAACTGATCACCCCAGGGGATCCACCAGACACACCCCTGACAGGGCTTGGGTTTTCTGGCTATCAGGTAGTATGATAATTATGCCAAAGTGTCTCAGTGCCACATCCAGCCCTGTGACTGATATCACAGAGCTCAGTGTCCAATCAGATGTACACAGTTCTCCAGATGGCAGCCAGTCATGGTTGCTCAGGGGAAGAGACTCTGAGGAGAAGGGCACTTTATTTGGTGTTAAGAGTGCTGCAGTGAGGGCAAAGCATGAAAAGGAAGGGCATTCCAGACAAAAGGACACACAAGGAACTGTGGACACAGAACCCCATAAGGGAGTGTTTAAACTACTATCTCATTGCTCAAATGAAGAATAAGACACAAAAGGAAACAAGGGTACAGAGGGTGGACAAAAGCAAGTGAAGAATGGCAAGAGGTGGATCCAGAAATGGATAGAGAGGAAGGAAAGGGGTCTTTAGGGAGCAGCTTAAGGATGCCAAGGCTTAAGGAAGATCCAGGTTCCAGCCTTCATCTCACATTCAACTCATCTGCATCTCTGCAGCCCTACGAAGGGTCACCTCATTATGGGAAATGGTTAACGGAGCCTGTATGCCGAGCTTCCCCAAAGTCTAGCAGAGAGCTGAGCTAAACGTGAGAAATCTGATTAGCTCCCCTCTCTGAGCAGTCTCATTTATGAGGCCCTGCAAGTTGGTCTGCAGGATTAGTGGTCCATGGACAAGACAAATCAATATACAACAAGTAATTAGGGAACATTTCTCTTCCCTTTAAGCTACTTTCAAGGGGCGGTGGAGGTGGGTGGAAGAAAAGAGGGCTTCCACAGCATTGTGCATCTTGGTTTATGTTCATGCAGGACATGATGCTCTTTGCAAGTGGACCAAGATTCAGGGCTAAATATTTCACTCAAATAGCACAGGGGTGGTATGATGGCTTCATTGTTCAATGGTTTTGTCTCTCAAAGGAAACCCTAAGCAAGGAGCTGCTAAGATGGTGGCAACCGCAGGGAACCTGCCTTCAAAAGCAAGGGCTCCTCTGTTTTACTTACTTGAGGACAGCGTGGACTCACACAATACCTGGTTCCTAAGTAATGAATGGAATGAATGAGAGACCCAATGAATGAGTGAATTAATAACAGATGGTTTTCAGTCAGCCAACAATTTAACTAGGAGCCTGCTGCACATAAAATCTTTATACCCTAATATTATAGTGGCGATTTACATTGGACTCATAGGATTTAGGGATTGAAAGTGAGTTTTAATATAATCTGATCTGCTGTTTTGTTTTGTTTTTAAGTCTCGGGTTGTAACCCATTAGTGGAAGATGAAATTGATTTAGCAAGCCTTTACCATCATTTTACAAATGGGATGAGACCAGAACAGAGTAAAGGAGAAGCAAACAAAATAGAGCGAGTGAAACAGATGAAAGCTGGAGAGTTGGCCCAACCCCTTGCCTACTGCTTGCATTTGGTGAGCCAGCCGGGACAAATGCTGGGGAGCTAGCCCTGGTGGTATGAGTGAGGGAGAGCTGCCAAACTGACTAGGTCAGCTACCACCCAGGCCAAGGCACAAGGCTTTGAAGGGGTTGGTCCTGCAGGTGCAAAGCTGAAGGATCTCCATGACACAGGGCAACAATATGAGGTCTAAGAGAAATCCCGCAGAGGATCCAATATCAATAGTATTGCAGAGGTCAGAGGCCTCTAGCCAGACCAATGCACCATTGCAATGAGCTTTTGTAAATAAAGATGTATAGATAAGAGAGTATACTATGTGGCATGCTCCTGTTTCCATGTTAGATGCTTTGGTTTGGTTTCTTTTTTTGTTTTCTTATTTTCTTTGTGCAGGAGGTTGCAAGGGTTGAGGGCAGATACAAAGGGATGGGGAGTGGGACTAGAGTGTATGGTGTGAGATTCACAAAGAATCAATAAAAAGTTAATAATAGGGGTTAGAGAGATGATTCGGTGATCAAGAGCACTGACTGTTCTTCCAGAGGTCCTAAGTTCAATTCCCAGAAGCCCCATGGTGGCTCATGACCATCTGTAATGGGATCTGATGCCCTCTTCGGGTGTGTCTGAAGACAATAACAGTGTACTCACATTCATAAAATAAATAAATAAATCTTTTTAAAAAGTTAATAATAATAAATACAAATTTAAAAAGCCCCTAATATTCTGAAAAGTGAACTATCAAGATGTATCAAATATAGACACACAGTAGGGAGAAGCCTAGGTAATTCTAGCCTTATATTTGTGGGTATGAGTGTCTGTGCTGGATGTAGAGCATCTTACCAAGGCTGAAATCCATTGATGGGGTACCTTTACCCCTTACCCATATTCATATCTGCAATAAGGGAGTTACCAGCTTTTGAGACATATTCTATTACATGAAAAACGGTTTCATCCCCAACTCCTTTTCATTCTTTTATAGATGGCCTGGTAGTGAGAATAAGGGTCCAGATACAACAAAAGGAAAAGGTCTCCTACCCTGAGGCAAACTTCTATAGGCTGAACCAACTGAGAAAAGATCTAATGATTTCCCTTGTGACAGACACGTGGATATTTTAAAGGTCGTCTGTACCCCTGTTGAGCATCTTGGAAAATAGCAGAAAGAGACCCCATTCTTCCCAGAACTGCTTCTAAGCTCTTGCTTTGTATCTGCCCATTAACCAACTTGGTTGTGTTCACACACCAAACTTGTCAGTGATCCCTGCAGAGGCACAGATAGCCATGAAAACATCAATCCCACTTCTGTTCTACAGCTGGTGTGAGTTACACACTTGATCAATCCACTGTGCATCCAGGTGATCTCTAGCCTTTCTGGACACCCCTGCACCATCAGTCCAAAATCTTGTGCTCACATGCAAACCAAACACGAATGTCTTGCTTCCTTGGATGTGAAAAAGAGCCTGAGTTAACATTAGCTTTCAGCAATGGCTTTTACAATGTTGTCCAGAGCTTCTATACCAAGATACACAAATGAAATTAGTTTCATGAAGCAGTAACTCAACTAGGTATGAAGAAGTGTGTTATGACATTATATTCAATTTGTTTTTTATGACATTAGTGATGATGACACACAGTGCAACCGGCACTTAAAGTTGAAAATGGCAGAGATGAGAGTATTGGAAGAGTTTCACATGGAACCCATTGCTATTCATGATGTGCGGCTGCACACTTACATTTGATGGCATGTAAGGAAAGGTGACAGATTGGCAAGCTGGAACCCTGCTGTTTTGAGGACTCACATAGGAATGGTCTTAGTTTTGGTCTGTCTCTTATAGACCCACAGGGAAGTTAATCAACACAACACAGTGCAAGTCTTATGCACAGTACACTAATAGCTATTACGGATACAGGATTATTCTTGGCCCTTTCTTGCTGATAGCAGGGTAGCAGCCATCCCCTGCTTTCTCTGAAGACTTGAAAGTAAAAGTCATCCAATAATTAAAAGTTAAAAGCAAAGTCAGGATGGTGATTTTGTTTTTTATTCTCCACCCAACTTGGAAGAATTTGCCTTTGGAGAACCAACCAAACCAAATCAAAGTCGATTCAATCCACTGGGGACATCATCTGGTTTGCATAGTTGTCTGGCTGGGTTACACCACAGCTGTTCACAGTGACATGGTTCATTAAACAAGAAAGTCTTCATCAGACCCTCCCCCCTGCACTGGGCTTTATTAGATCCTACTCCACACATCACCAGAGAAGCGCTGCCTTACTCGGTATGCAAAGCTACTCGTTGCCAATGGGGCAATCAGAGCATAATTTTTATACAATATTCTATTGGACAGACCAATGCACTCTTAGGTTGACTGCATCAATTAAAAGCCACTACATTTTCTCTGATAAAATTACTGCCATCAGACATCACACTAGACAGTGAGTTTCCTGTGGGCAGGAACCATATCATTTCATCTTTATATACCCATTGCTAAAGTAAAGTGCCTGACATTTGGAAAACACAAGACAGAATCCTAGTCAATCAAGGAGACAACAGTAGCTCTCCTCGTGATCTCCTAAGTGCAGTATATTGAAGTCAGGAAGTGCCCGATTGCAATGAACATTTGACTTCTCAAGTGATATCTCCTTCCTTTCTGTTTTTTTAATTTTCCATTTGACTGAGTCAAACTGCTCAAACCTGCATGAAAGCAAACAGGATAGACAAAAATCCTCTCAAGTCCCCCAAAAGGTTCAACACCAATTAGGCTGCATTCAGACTCAGAGACCCTACTAGGTGGCAAGGCACCCATGCCGGGCTTCCTGAAGAATCCCATGGTCAAAAGAGACTTACCAGAAGTTGAGCTGCTAAGAAGTGCCAGTGACCTTGATGTTTCTTTCCCGGCAAGAAGTCGGTGATTTGATTTATAAAGCATAGTAATGAAGGGGCTGAAGCACACCTGGAAGGTTCATCAGCTTACCTCTCATAGGCCAACTCAAAGCCAAGCATATATCAGAATCACCGAGAGGATGCAATCAAACTCAGATGACGGCATCTGCATCCTTAAAAACTGCCAGGTGATGCTGCTCTTCTGGGTACCCCATTTTGGAAAGCACTGGTTTAGACTGCCCGATGTGTGGGTTAGAGCTTGGGATCTAGCAAAGCTTACAATTTGAAGCAAGTTATTTCAGTTCTTCAAGACTCATGACGCCAAGTGTCAAACCAAATTGCCAAGATGTCTTACTACCAAGTCAAAGAGTATCGCTGCTTAGTAGGATGCTGACAGGTAGAGGGACTTGATGAAAGCTAACCAATTAGGGAGGAAAGGCAGGATGTGGTCTGGTGGAAAGCCTCTTAGACAGGACAGTTGGATAGTATTATTAGTGCAGCCACTACTAACTTTCTATGTGACCTCTGGGTTCATGCTCTCCTTAATAAGATGAGGACATTTGGCCATTTATAATGAGACGAGCTAAAAGTTTCCAAGGAACCATGTTCCTGACTGTATTATATACCACCCTGTATGAGAACAGCTTCCGTAAACATTGGTACCATACTTCAGAGTTCCCACTGCCTATATCCCAGCTGAATAACTTTACTCTGCCTTGGAAACAACCCACACTAGGGTTTTCTTGTGTAGCTCCCAAATTCTACCTGATGCTAACACCTCTCATGTCATCTAAGGGAACCATCTCCTTGACAACTCAATGTGGAATCCTTCTAGCTTCATAAAACCCTAATGTAGGCTAGAGGGACAGCTTGATGCATAATGGGCTTGCCTTGACAGTGTGAGGGCTTGAGTTTGGATCCTTAGAACCCACAAAAAAACCACCCAGAAACAATAGTGTGTGTGTGTGTGTGTGTGTGTGTGTGTGTGTGTGTGTGTGTGTGTATGTGTGCTATCCCATATTCCCACAATGGAATGGTAGGGAGGGACAGAATATACCCAAAGTAGGGGGGATAGCTACCCTGGCATACTTCTCAGTGAAAAAAGGGACACTTTTAAAACATTGTAGAAGTTGAAGACCAACAGCGGAGGGACAGGAAGAGGTGTGGAGGGGGAAAGAGAGGGAGAGGGGAGGAAGGGAGAGGAGAGAAGAGGTCAAGATGAAGGAGAAAATGAGGAAGGAGAGAGGAAAGGGAAGGGGGAGGTTGAGATTTGAAGATTACTTACCAAGATTTTCCTTCTCTTGGCACTGTGGCTATACCCACCCATCTCCCAATGCTATTCTTTGTTCTTTTGTAGTCACATTCTTTAATCTGTTCTAGAGACCTGGGCATCATCAACTGCCTACTGAGGATGAGCCTTGCTGTGTTCATAAATACACAGAAGGATAAGGAGGAGAGAGAATCCATGTTCTTTTGACTTTTGGGGGATGGGGAACTGGGGAGATTAGTTTCTGAATTCATTTCCATAGCCCAGTCTTGGGTGGGCAAGCCTCAGAGCAAAGTCTGAAGGGTAAATTCTATACCTAAGATTCACAGTTCCTTCCTCCTGTTATTTTCTTTAGCCTCATTCCATCTCCTACACCCCTGAGTACCTTGCACCACCCTCACACAAACTTCCAGGCAGAAGCAGCTGGATTCCTTCACTTGTTGGTACTGAGCTGTTGTTTGTTTGTTTGCTTGTGTGTTTTTATCAAATGCTGGTGAAATTTCCCCATCAGGGAAGGTAAGTCCAGGTTATACTAATACACTTCTAGTGTGAAAACTGGATCTTCCTGGCACTCTTAACAGTCCTACCAGCTGTGAAACATCCCAGCCCCATGAGCCAAGACTTCATGGTCCTTTGGAATCCAACCTCAAAGCTGCCTTTGACTAGTTCTCAGGAGGCTAGAGTCATCCCTTCAGCTGTCTGGCTTGCACAAAGCAGAACCTGATGGAAAAGGTGGCAACCAAAGAGACTTGGATAAATAGAGTGCTGTTTCACACTTTGTGATGCTTTGAGTATCACATAGGCCATAGGGAATGTCACTATTAGGAAGTATGGCCTCATTGGAGGAAGTGTGTCACTAGGGGATAGGCTTTGGGGTGTCAGATGGTCAAGATATACCCAGTGTCACTGTCATTTCCTGCTGACTGTGGGTCAAGAGGTAGAACTCTCCAGCACCATGTCTGCCTTGTTTCCTGTCATGACAATAACAAACTAAACCTGTGAACTGTAAACCAGCCCCCATGAAATGTTTTCCTTTTTAAGAGTTGCCTTGGTCATGGCACCTCTTCACAGCAATGAAACCCAAACTAAGACAGGCCCCCACCCCCCAGAGTATGAGGTATCTTAAACTAGGCATCTTGTTTAATTATCGAAGGTTCAGGAATACAGGCTCTGCTGGAGGTGAGGACCCTCCCACTTCATTATCATGAATTCCTATCTCATTTCCCTGGCTGGCAGTATGATTGAGCTGAGTGTTTCAGACCAGTGCTCATTTTCAACTTTCATGATTGGCCTACAGTAGCTATCCCCACTGTTCAGAGTTGAAAATTAAGTCTCAGAGAGGCCAAAAGGATTGCTCAGTGTCACATATGAGAAACCAAAGTCTTGTTCAGTCACAGGTCTTAGACTATGAACCCCAGACCCTGTGCTTCACAAGATATGCATGTGTCATGGCAGCTTTATCGGAGAAAACTTTCTTTCTTTTCAAAACATCCACTGGGGTTGGGGATTTAGCTCAGTGGTAGAGCATTTGCCTAGCAAGGGCAAGGCCCTGGGTTTGGTCCCCAGCTCTGAAAAAAAAAAAGAAAAAAGAAAACAAAAACAAAAACAAAAACATCCACTAATCCATGCTGTAGAGTGTGGCTCATTTGTCATTCTGCTCCCCCGAGGGAGGTACTTCCCCTAGGTCATGTCTTCATGGAGGTTGTAAGCTCACTTCTTGACATAGGACCTAGCACATAGCTAACTCTCTTTTTAAAGGAAAAACCCTATTTGTGCATACGTAATGCACGCATGTGTGTAGACACACATGTATGTGCAGGCAAAGACCCAAAGGTGGCATTGAGTAATCCCTTTGATTGCTTTCCATTTTATTTATTGAAGCAGGCTATTGTCTTGAACATGGAACTTGCCAATTCTAACTAGTCTAGCTAACTTAGTCTAGCTAGCCAACTTGCCCTGGGAATTATTGTCTCTTTTTCCCCGGTACTAAGATTACAAGTGGCCTGATGCCTGCTTGACTTTTACAGGCGGTCTAGGGATCTAAACTTCAGCCCTCATACTGGTGTGGTAAGTCACAGACATTGAGTCATCTTCCGAACCTTAAGTCAACTCTCTTTGAACTCTTTTCTTTCTCTTTCTTTTTTCCTCTACTCCTACTCTTCCTCTCCTCTCCCTGTCTTACTGTCTTTCTTAGACTTGTTAAGTGGCTCAGACTGACCTCAGCCTCATGAGTGCTGACTTATAGGAATATAACATTACACTTGTAAAACGTGTTAATGAAATGAACTGATGGGTAGTTTCCACTCGCATCCTAGAAATCTATGTGAATATCTCACACTCTCACTCATCTCTGTTGAGAGAGCTAAAATCAGGCTCAGGAAAAAAAATTGACCTCCAAGTTACCCAATAGAAGAAGAGAGGTGGCAGGAAAATAAAGAAAAGGACAAAGCAGCGAAACCTATGGAAGGGAAAAAGCAGTACACAACATGATTCTCAATCAATTGCTCCCTTTAGATGGTAGGTTCCCCTGAAGACTCTTACACATATAAATACATTTAATCTTCAGAACAACTCAGTGAATGGTTAGGAAATGTGGGACAAAGCAAATGCCTGAGCAGAAGCACTGGAATTTGAATCCAAGAAACAGAGTACCAGAGCTCGGGATCTCTACCTGTGCTGCCTCCTAGGAATGGGCTTGAGCTGTATGCCCAAGTGCCCCATGAACACAATAGCCGAGAATTTAGGGATGGAGGGATATTACCCAGGGTTACACAGCTCCTCTGACTCCAGCCTGCAAGGCCCCAAATTCAGGCTGTGAGGAAAAGCTCCAAAAAGGCGGCAGCTGGAGGTTAAATTCTGAGTAATTAACATGTTTATCCATCATAGCAGAATCATTCCCTGGAGAATTCAAGTGTCATTTCACTGTATCTTTAATTCACGAATGCTTTTACTGTCTTGCCAACAAATGCTAGTGAGGGAAAAGGTTGGCAGATACTTGACAGAGAAGGAAACACAGCTTGTTCCCAAACCAGTATAAAGTGACTGACTAGATGATGCTTAATGATACCAAGATAGGCACACATGGGCAATTTGGGTCAGTTCTCATAACTCTGAGACTTGTAGCGATAATGTGTCTACAGTGCCCATGTCAAAATCAGAGTAATAGGGGGTGCAGATTTCTTAGAGGCAAGCTGTGGTTCCTTGGCCAAAGCATCTCTGGAGATATCATTTTAACTAGCCATGTCCTTTCCTATACCTATAAAGTAAGGATAGCATCTTCAACCCAGAGCTCCCTCAAAGCTGATCCAAAGCCAGCAAGCTTTGGGTAGGATCCAAGGAAGCACTTTCAGGGATCAGGGACAAGTAGGAAGCCAGGGGTGGGGCGATGCAAAATAGGCTCTTCCTGCTGTGGGCCCAGTCCCATCACGGGTCCTCCAAGAAGTAGTGCAGATTACTAAGGAGTATTGTTCTCCAGTTACCAAAGGAAGAAGCTCACTTCTGATGGTAAATATTGGCCATCATGCCCCTTGTCTCACATAGACAGCTATTTCATGGATATGAACTATAGAACTCCTCTGTGGGGACTGCATGGGGATCACATTCAGATTCCCCTGAGATTAGACATAGGGTACCGGTGAGGTAGTGGGATCAAGTGGTGGTAAATAAAGGTTCTTGTGACCAGGGAACCAAGTGGCACTGGTGGTGGTTAGGGCAATGATAACAAGGGTGACCATCACTGGCCTCAGGAAAACAAAGCAAAGTCTAGAGGCATCTTGAGGATGGTTGGAATCCTGAATGCCACTTCTTCCCAGCATCTATGCCCTGTTTTTAAACCTGTGACCTGGAATTCTTGGGGGTGATTCAGGTGAGGGTCCATTTGCCTCCCTACCGAGCCCTGAATGTGGCTTGAGAAAAGGCAAAAACTGAAAAATGGCATTTAGTAGGTTGGAACATTAGGCAGGGAATGACAACGGTTGCTGAGCTGCTACATCTTCAAAGCCTCAGGTGAAGGTCTAACCACTTCAGAAGTTAGAAGCCAGTTCTCACATAAAACAATGAAAGGAGCATTTGTGGAAACATGGTCACATGTGCTTGTCATCCCAGCACAGAAAAAGGAGGATCCCTGGACTAGTTAAACTGGTGAAACCCAGGTCTAAAAACCCAAGTAAAGAGTAAAGAATGACAGACCAGATTGACCCTTGGGTTCCACATGCTCACTCATCATCATACATACATGCATCTGCACCTGAATATACACACACGTACACACACACAAGCACAAATATATACATATATATACAAACACACATATGCACAAACACATACACACACAGAGACACACATACACACACACACATACATACACAAGCATACACACTCACATATATACACAAGTACACATAATAACACATACACACACAAACACACACATATACATATACACATATACATAAACATAAACATGCTCACACTACACATACACTTGCACATACACAAACACACATACTCACAAAATACACACATACTCATACACACATACACATATAAACAGACACACAAACACATACACGGGGTGGGGCATAAGACAGTAACTCACACCAACCTTACAACTTCTTACTGAGGAGAGATTCAAGGAAACAGGAGGGACTCATGCCCACACCTGCATAGTTATTAAAAGTTCAGCTATCTGTAATCTACCTTTTCCCTCCAAAAACCTTTGCTGCCCATCTGCCATACCAGGCTCAACAGTCTCTGTGGGTGCTTTCTCACCTGGGTCTGACATTCCTTAGCCTTTTACCCTAGGGACCCATATACCTGTCAGAGCTCCTGTAGGTAAAGGTGTGGCCCTAAGAAACCCAAGTTTTACATTCCAAGTACATGTGTATTGTGTCTCCCTGTGGACTAAAACCATTTGGTCAATATCTGTAGGTTTTTAGCTGATTATAAACACAGTTATGTCTTTAAGCCCATGAGAAACATCCTACAACCCCTAGCAGATGCCTGGAGACATGGGAACCTTACCAACTATCCTATGTATTTTCCTGCACTGAATGCCTAAGATAAAATGTAATTTATGCATAAGACAAATAAGAAATTAATAGCTATAAAAATAAAATGCACTGTAGTAAAAGTTATTTAAAACATGAGATGTTGATTTCTGGAAGTTTCCATTTAATACTAAAGGACCAGTACAACTAAACATCCCCTTGGTCCAGAGCCATCTGGGACTCTGCAGATGACATATAAGGATTAATATTCCTTGACTTTGATGAATGCATAACCTTGGAAGGAAAACAACAGGTGCATGAACCTGGATCATTCAGTGCCTCATCCAAAGTGTATGGCTTTCTCACTTGGCCTAAATGATCTGCATCTTGACTATGACACTTTTGTGATACATTCCTTTCTGTCCCCAGAGCACTCGTGAGACACCACTTTACCCCCATATAGAAATATTTAGGAGCAGCACAGTCTGTTGAATCTCTCAGTGATATGTGTTGCATACTTATAGGAAAACTTATAGATTTAGAGTTATTTTTAGTTCCTTCCAGGTCAAGGTACAACTGAAGATTTTTCCTTCACCAATCCTTCCCATCAAAGCTGCTGTAGGTAGATACGTGACCCTAAGAAGTTTAGGCTCCTCTGACTCTCCCTCAAATCCTCCTTAACCATCACCTTTCTCTCTTCAGAAGTCAACAGTAATGCTCACAAACACTCCAATTTTCCCCTCTCTCTAGATAGCCAATAGGACTCTCTGGAAGTTAATTATGATCAAGTGGTTCTCTTATCCAATATTCTATGAGCAATGTTGGTTGACCATTGCCTTCTGCCAAGACAGAGCTGTATGTAAATATTGTCCAAAGGCTAGATCAGGGACTTAACAAAGAGCTTCCACCCTTCCCCACCCAGACTTTCACGACTAATATTACCTACACTGAATGGAAAAAAAAATCTTTGCCAGACATGGTAGCTCACACCTGTTTTCCCAGGCCTCAGAAGACAGGGGTAGAGGGATTGCCATAACTTTGAGGCAAGCCTGGGTTATATAGTAAATTTCTGGCCAACCAGGGGTACCCATTGAGATGATGGTGGGGGGGGCGGGGGAAGAACAAAAAAATAACAGAAAGAACAAAATGAACAAGAACACAAAGAACAAGAACAAGAGGGGGATGGGAAATGAGAGAATTTGTGTTATACCACTACTGGTGAAGTTACATGTTATTACAGCAGACTGTAGCTGAACTTTACTAACACAACTTTCTTTGATGCAGAACACTTCAGCTCTGCCCTCACCTCCAGGCAAATTTTCATACTCAACTATTCACAAGCAGACAGATAAAAAATTCTTCAAGAAACAGAATCTGTGCTGGAAAAGGCAAGTCTTACCAAACCTTGGCAGGTCTTACCCTTAACCTCCATGTAGATATTCTGCAGAGGAGACAATCCCTTAAAGGTGTCATTTACATGTACCTCTGGATGCTGAAGCTGAGGCGGAGACCCTGGGCAAGCATGGAAAAGAAAGAAGGACTCCAGATGGTGCCTAGGGCTCAGTACCTCTGAGCCAAACTCTTGTCATACATTCGTCATAGTCACAGCAGGCTGCCTATTCCTGGCCTCCAGCCAGCCCATGTCCTGGGCAAGAATGCACAATGGGACAGACCTTCTGATTGATACCCTGCCCTCTTTCTCTCTTCTTCTTGACCAGCCCCACCATATTTAAGGATGGCAGGCAAGTCATTTCCCTGTATAGAACATAACAAAGCGCCAGCTTGAGGATGGGGGTAAAAATAAACACACAGTGTACTAAAACCAATTCTCCCACAAGCAGAAGCCTGGCTCCAAGAGGCTGTCCCAAGGATATTGTCAGTGAAAACATGCATAGCACAGCTTGTTATTAATCAATTAATTCACAGCTAGCTTTGTCCCGAGTCATCTAGCAGACAGAACAAGAAGAGATTTGCAAGCTGCGTGCATTTGAATTAATATTTTTAAATGGCATAAGCGTGTAATTAATACTTTCCAGGAACTCATCCACACCAGATCAGGCAATGTTGTTAGTATTTTCCCCTTGTCCATATGCCTCTGTTTTTTTAATTACATTTTAAGAGAGAAGGCAACCATCCTAAGTTTGTTTTGCTTTGTTATTTCTTTTGTGACTCAAAATAACCATGTTCTTTCTGCTTCAGTAAACCATTACTGCAGCTTGAGAGGATTCCTGGAAAGGTCTAGTTCCATTCAGTTTTTAAGAGGAGAAACAACCTGCAAATAATAGAATTGAAAGCCTCACCCATGAGGTCTGCCACAGGCAGATACCAACTGTAGTGATTAGGATAGGCAAAGTTATACCACGGAAACAAAGTGACCCCAAAAATCTCAAGGGTTCAAAGTTAATTTTTATTTCTTTTTCTTTTTTAAAACTAGATTTACTTTCATTTTATATATTTGAATGTTTGGTCTGCATGTATGTCTGTGTACCACATTTGTGTTTTGTGCTTTGCAGAGAAGACAGAAAAGGGTGTTAGAGCCCCTGAGACTGCAGTTATAGGCAGTTTTGAACTGTCATGTGTGTGCTTGGAAACAAACCTGGGTCCTCTGTAATAGCAACAATTGCCCTTAGCTGCGGACCCATCTCTCTAGCCCCTAAACCTTAATTCTTAATCATGCAAAGTCCTCTTTTGTAGATGGATCTTCAAGTTCATGTCTTTCAAAGAAATGACTCGGGGATCAAAGCTGGTTTATCTTGAAACTCTGCCATCTCAACATTTGACCTCCATCACCCCAAGGTGATACAGAAACTGAGGGTAAGATACCAAGCAAACATAGAGAAAGAAGTGAGTCTCCTTGTGGCATCTAGTGCTCTGTGACTCTGATGTCCTACAGTTGCCACAGCTCAGCAGACACATATGCTCTTGCTGTCCTGCCATCCCATGCTGCAGAGATGCAAAATAACAGATGCTAAAACAACAGAGAAAGAATTGAGGACATGTACTCAAGAGAACAACAAAAAGACAAGAGAAGGCAGGGACAATCAGGCAGAGGCAGGACATTGACTCAGGTTAGCAATAAAGCCCATGCCCACCATTTTTGCTCATAAGCCACACAACTGTCAGAGACATAATTAATGTAGGAAAGTTTATGGTCTTATAATGGTTATTAATATCTTTCTGTGCTTGTTATGAATTTTTAGTGTTAAGAGACCTTATGATGCTATTCTGCTTGACACTCCGCATTCTACTCATTGAAGTTTGTATGGCAAGATCTTCATCAGATAATTACCAGAGGTGATGAGGGGGTAAAGAACACAGATGTGTGCACAGATGTACCAGAAGATGAACACTTTTGCTCTTCCCTTTGTCAACAGGAACTACCCTGTATGCTTTAAAAAGAGAAGAGAAAATTATACAAGGTCACCTTGAGTGGGCAAGAGCTATGCTCCTTAGAAATAGGAGGAAAGGAGTGAGTACCATCCAAGAGTATCCCCACTGGAGGAATCTCATTGTAAATGTTCATCTGCCTGAGAGCTGGTAGATAAACCAGATCATTGTCCCCAAACACTAGAAGGAAGAATGATGGTTACAAACAAACTATCAACTCTACACATTTTAATTCAGTTAGTCTAGGCTGGCAACACCACCACCCCCAGGGCACTCTGGTGTTCAGCTGTTTTGTAGCCTCTGTACTTCAGCAACATCTAAGCTCCTCACTAGCACAAGAATCTCATAATACGAAAAGGTTGAAAAGGTTTTCCCTGAGGATCAACAATGATATTAAAGTGTGAATGCAGATCAAGTAAGGTCAATTCTATTCTAATACATACATGTCCCCCCCCAAAAAAATAATTAAAAAATGCATGTTGGGACTAGGAAGAGTAAAGAGCTTGCCGCACAAGTATGAGGGCCTGAGTTTGATCTCTGGCACCCACATAAAAGCCAGGCAGAGAGAAGTGAGTGAATACCTAGAAGCATGGTGCTAAAGATATGGGCATAAAAAATAGGCTCTTGGTGGACTAGGCAGCGAGTCTAGCTAAAATGGTGAGCTATTTAGGGAGAGATCCTGTCTTAAAAGTGGGGAGTCATGGGAAAAGATATTTGACATTGGCCTCTGGCTTTGCATGCACATGTATGAATACATGCTCTCTCTCTCTCTCTCTCTCTCTCTCTCTCTCTCTCTCTCTCTCTCTCTCTCTCACACACACACACACACACACACACACACACACACACACACAAAAACAAATGCCCACTATGTATACAGGAAGAGTGTAGCTTTGACATTACTATAGACTTCTTGAAGACTCAGTAGAGACTGATCCATTCCACTGTCTCAACAGACCACAACAATCCCACCAACATGAGAGTTAGTCCTTATCCTGAGACTATCATGGCTCAACAAAGAAGGAAACAGTCTTACTTGGGAACTATGATTGCTGGGATTTGAACTTTTCTGTTAGTAACAAGGTAAACTCTCTGGATGGAGGTTTATAGACACCTAAGAGTAGTGTCAAGCCTGGCACATTATCAGTATCCAAGAGCCTAAGGCTCTGCTTTCTTCCTTAGAACAGGACCTGCCTTGTTCATCTCTATGAAACAATGTGAGATGGTAAAGGAGCAGAGGCCCTTTAAAGCTAAAGCCCTATATAGCTCTGGGAGACATTTTGTTCTAATTCCCCTCCCTCCTGATACACAGTTCAGTCAGTGTTCCTTACTTCCCACAAGTGATTTCTGCTGGCAGCTGGAAATTCAGGACTGGGTGGCAGCAGCAAAGGAACCCAAGGAATCCCATTACACCATGCATGTCCACGTGTACAAGTTGTTTGGGTTGGGTTATAACTTTAGAAATATCAGGGAAGAAACTGTCAGGAAGTAATTCTCAGCAATCATTAAAAACTTGGGTACTCTGGGTGTGTGAAGTAAGAGGCTGGGGTGGGGTTGGGAATTGACTTTGAACTAAATAGCTGTCTTATTTCATTACCACATTGATTTACATAGTCAAGACCACATCCTAGACAGACCACCAAGAAGAGGAAAACAAGAGCCAACTCAGAATGCAAACATCTTTTTGTTGCAGTGCAATAAACCAGTTTACCCTTTTGCTAAATGTCAAGTTAATATTTTTCTTGGATTTGGCTGCATCTCTCCTGTTCTTCACCTCTACAGGAACTGAGGCTCCAGGAAGAGGACCCTGCCATTCAGCAGTGCCTAACTTCAGCACAGGGAATTGAGGAGAGCAATCATGGCTGGGAAGTTAATGCAAACAGAACTGCTCAAATAGCAGAAATAGCCTTTGGCAGTCATGAGCTCTGCCTTTAGGGAGCTTTGATCTTGGGCAGCTGACCAAACCAGAGAATGGCATTAATAAGTCTCTAGTCCATGCTCCCATAAAAAGAATAAGCAGGAATGGAAAGAAGGGTGACAAAACAGGCCAGCTCTAAACTGCCTCCTAATGAACTAGCAGTGGCTGCCTACTGGAACCCATATCCAACCCTGCCACTACCAACTCACTATCTAATGACTTTTACCCTCACTCCTTTCTGCCTCGTCTCTGCATTGATACTGATGTTGCCTTGGCTGTGATTTGCTCTGCATGCCTGTCCTGCCTCCAAATGTCTTTTTTAAAAGTATTTATTCACTTATTTATTTTATGTATATGAGTACTCTATCTGCTTGTACACCTGCATGCCAGAAGAGGGCACTGGGTACTATTTATACATGGTTGCGAGCCACCATGAGATAGCTGGGAATTAAACTCAGCACATGAGCCAGTGCTCTTAACCACTGAACCATCTTTCCAGCTCCTCCAAATGTCTTTTTTATGAATCTTTTTATTTTATATGCATAAGTGTTTGCCTGAATTTATGTGCATATATCATGTGCATGCCTTGTGTCTGCAGAGGCCAGAAGAGGGCATCAGATCCCTGAGGACTGGAATTCCACATGTTTGTGAGACATCATGAGGATATTGGGAAACAAATATGCATCCTCGGCAGCATATACTCTTAAGACATCTTTGTAGACCCTCCGTGGATTTTCTTATCTCCGGCCCATTTTCAACAGCATCAGCAGTTTCCCTAAATAAATGATCCACCCAGGTAAGTCTCTAATTCACTCCCTATTTATGGCTTCCTCTGGCTTTTTATATGAAACCAAACTTTGGCATTGCATATTGAACTTGACCCCATTCTTTTGATCTCAAAAGCTTCTCTGAGGTTGGCCTTCATCTAGTCCTTATTATCTAAGATATGGGGGTCTATCTGATATGGGGGTCTCCTCTAGTACTGAGAATAGGGCTGCCTGTTAATTACATGCTCAGAGCCTGGAAAAGGATGCTTAGCAATGGTGGTAAGATCAATCATTCACTCATTCACAGGATTCACAAATCTGAAAGTCAGTCTTCCTTCAGAGAGCTCTTTATGTATCACCATCCCCACCATCCTTTCTATTCCCATGAGCCTAATTGTTGCTGGCTGATTAATGCTATTTCCCAACTACATTCGTCATGTCCATGAAACATCTATACTATTCTGTCTTTTCTAAGCTTCTATTGTGCCAAACTATCTGCATTCCAAATTAGGGCTTCATAATAAAGTTCCTTGAGACTGATCTATTAAAAAAACCCTAATAATAAGTTGGCAATAAGCTTTAAGACATGGCAGAAATAAAGCATATAACCAGAGCCTGGCACTTAGTAAGTGCTTACAATAGGTGTGTTTGATGATCATGGTATAGAGGCAGTGGTAGTGATGCTGTTGTTGCCAACAGAGGAGGAGATATTATTTGGAATGGCTGTGATGATGGAGTTAGCATTAGTGATGGTGATAATAGTGATGATGGTAATGGGTGGAAATGGTTTTGAAGACAGCTATGACTAGTTGGCACTGGCAATACTGGCGATTATGAGATATCGGGTGTAATATTAGTGATGATTATATCAATACTTCTGCTGCTGCTGGTGCTAGTAGAGGTGGTGATGGTGGTACAGATAGTAAGGAAGAGTTATGATGGTGGAGTTGGCACTGGTGGTAATGACAATGATGGTGGTGAAAACAATCTTAACATTGGTGATTGTGATGGTAAGTAGTAGAGTTGGTGATAGTGATGACACTCATGTCAGCAAGTGTGGTGGTATACATAGTGTTGGTGATGGTAGACATAGATTGGCAATAATGTGGTAATGATGGTGTGTTGTGTTTGTGGAAGTAATGATGGTGAGAATGATGGTAAAAGTGGACATGGTATTCTTGACAGTTAAGTACCAACAAAGGCTGCAGGAAATAGGGCAGTTATTCACTCTGCATATTATCTTCAGAAATGACATTCTGATGCCAGCACAGAAGGCTGCTGAGATGTTCGATAGGCTTAGAAAAATGCCAAGGGATATAAATGAAACTAAAATCTCAGACATAGCACCCTAGGCCCGGTCCACAGTCCTGAAAGAAAACACAAAGGCTGGTGGGCAAGTCAGCTTTTTTTTTTTAATTCTATTTTATTTAATCTTTGTAACCAGATGAAGACTTCATTGATAAAAAGAGAATCAAAAAGTAAGGAGAAATATATACATTTCAGACATAAATAGAAATCAGAGCTCCCAAGTTTTAGAGATTGCAAACAAAGAAAAAGACTTATTCAAACAGATATTGGTCACAGACATAGTTTGAGTTAGGAATTGGGCTTCCAATCCCTTATTGTTGTGCTTTTAATTCTAAATGTATTACACACAC
The DNA here is from genome assembly GCF_021556685.1 of Rattus norvegicus. Classification (NCBI taxonomy): domain Eukaryota; kingdom Metazoa; phylum Chordata; class Mammalia; order Rodentia; family Muridae; genus Rattus; species Rattus norvegicus. Next base: position 572,690 of record NC_141548.1, on the reverse strand, counting down.
ACACACACACACACACACACACACACACACACACACACACTTTATAATGGTTCATGGAGCTAACAAGGATCACTTGGAAAATCATTGATTCTTGCATAGACAAAATGCATACACCTCACCCAATTTGTAGGTAAAATCTTAAGCCCAAGTACAGTAATATTAATAAATAGGATCTAAGAAAAATGGCTGGGTCACACAGAAGTAGCTTGATGGATGGACTTAGCGACCTTATATGAGAAGTGGCAAAGAGGACATAACAAGAAGGCATCTGGCCCTCACCAGGCACTAATTCTTTATGCACCATGCTTTTGAGTTTCCAAGACTTCCCAACCACAAGAAGTAAATATTTGTTGTTTATATTGTCCACTCTATGGAGTTTTTGTTATAGTAGACCAAATGGACTTAATACAATTTCCTTCTGCTAACTCATATAAGAAACCACATATCGATCTCATATTCTGAATTAGTTCCCTAATTCACTGAAAAGAAATGGCAGAGAATGTCTATTAAGAGTGAGGCAACCTTAACATCTGAAGTTTAACCCTGGCTCTAGCATTAATAAGGATATGTGAGTGCGAGCAAGTCCCTTCACCTCTTTTTTTGCTCAAATGAATTCCTATGTAACAATAGTAAAAAATTAATACTCTACTCATGCAGTTTTTAATATATCAAATAAGATAATGCACCTTTGGCCCAAGGAGATGGTTCATGAGAGAAGGTGTATGGCTGCCAAACCTGTGTTCGATCCCCAGGACTCAAATAATGGAAGAAAAAAACCAACTCCTACAAGTTGTCCTCTGACTGACACATATACACACTGTTACATGTTCACACCAACAATTAAACACACACACACTCACAGTCATACAACATACTAACAGAAAGTACTGCCACATGGTGTAACCCTGAGTAGGGACATTTATTATTATTATTATTATTATTATTATTATTATTATTATTATTACACAATCACTCCTCCATATTCAAGCTTTTACATTTACAGTTTTAGGAACCATAGGACAAAACCACAAGAAAAATAAGAAAAATCAGTTGCAGATGTGTTTGTAATAAACACAGACACTTTTCTTTCATACTCCATAAATAATACAACATCACAAGTTTTTACAAAGTACTTACATTATCTCAAATGCTGTAAGTCACAGAGAAAGATGGGCATAGGTACTATACAAAACATGCTATTTTGTATAAGCATAAGCTAAATAAATGTTTCTTTCCTGTGTTAGGGTTTGTATTCCTGCACAAAATATCATGACCAAGAAGCAAGCTGGGGAGGAAAGGATTTATTCAGCTTACACTTCCACATTGCTATTCATCACCAAAGGAAGTCACACAGGGTAGGAACCTAGAGGCAGGAGCTGATGCGGAAGTCATGAAGAGGTCCTGCCTACTGGATTGCTTCCTCTGCCTTGCTCAGATTGCTTTCTTATGGAGCCCAAGATTACCAGCCTAGGGATGGAACCACCCACAAGGGGCTGGGCCCTTCCTCCATGATCACTAATTGAGAAAATGCCTTACAGATGGAGCTCACGTAGGCATTTCCTCAAGGGAGGCTCCTTTCTCTGTGATAACTTTAGCTTGTGTTAAGTTGACACACAAAACCAGCCAAGCTGACCCCTCGTCAACTTGACACACAAAAGACATCACTATTAAGCCCCAACCCTTACTTTCTTATTCATCCCTAAGATCTAAATAACTTTAAAAGTACCATAGTCTTTACAAATTCTTACATATGAAAAATTCAATCCCTTTAAAATACCCAATCTCTTTTGAAATTCAAATTCTTCTTACAATTCAAAGTCTCTTAACTTTGGGCTCCACTAAAATACTTTCTTACTTCAAGAGGGAAAAACATCAGGGCATATAGTCAAAAGTGAAATCAAACTCTAACCATTCAATGTCTGGGATCCACTCACGATCTTCTGGGCTCCTGTAAGGGCTTGGGTCACTTATCCAGATCTGCCCTTTGTAGCACACACCTTACCTTCCAGGTTGCCTGTACAACACTGCTGCTGCTGCTGCTGCTGTTCTTTGTGATCCTGTCATGGCACTGGCATCTCCAAAACACTGCTGTGTTCTGCTTCACAAATAGCCTCTCTTCATGGTGCTAAGCCTCAACTTCTCTGCATGACCCCTTCAGTCCTGGGCCTTCAAATGCCACTGAAGCTGTACCTTCTCCCATGGCCTCTCCTAGTGCCAAGCATAAGCTGCTACCCTTCATGTTTCAAAACCAGTACTACCTGGGTGACTCTTACACAAGCCAAGTCTAGCTGCCAACATGAGGTACAGCCATGACTGCCTCTGAAACACAACTTCCCAAAAGATTTCACCTTAGTAATGCTGGTCTCTTCTTAATCACCTCTAATTTCTTAGCTCCAGCTAACCAGCATCAATAGTCCCAGTAATGCAAAGGTTGTGCTTTAGTAGTTCTGGTATCTTGTTAAAAACAGCTGATTCTTCAGCCCCAGCTATCCCAAACCACAGAATCTTCACAATCAAAACAGCAATGACCCTGATTAGAGTCTTTACTTTTCTCTCTGAATTTTCACAAGCCAGGCCTCCATCTTTGCACTGTTCTGAATATGATCTTCCAAGGTCCTACAAAACATCCCACAGAGCTCTTATTGCCCAAATGGCTCTTCTAGCTCAAAGGTCCAAATTTCTTGCACAGTCCTCCCAAAAAATATGGTTAAGTTGTCGCAGGAATACACCACCCTCAGTACCACATTTTCTTAATCAGGGTTTGAATTACTGTACAAAACACCATGACCAAGAATCAGGTTAGGCAATGTAATGGCTATTCCTTGCTGTCAACTTGACTATATCTGGAATGAACTATAATCCAGAAATAAAGGGGACACTTGTGATCCGGATCTTGAGACTGGAATACACAAGTTTCTCACCTAGATCTTGGCATGGAAATCTTGAGGCATAGTGGCCATGAAAAGCTTAGGCCCAATCAAGATTGTACATGCCTTTAATCCCAGGAGACTAAGGCAAGGAGATCTCTGAGTTCAAGGTCAGCCTGGGCCAAAGCAAGTCCCATGTCCAGGTGTGGTGGTATACACCTTTAATCTGGGCCACACCTTCTGCTGGAGGCCTACATAAGGACACTGGAAGAAGGAAGATTCACTCTTCTTCACTTGCTTGCATTTAATAGCCAGCACATGTGTTGGAACCTACTTCTACAGAAGACCAGATGAAACAACTAGCCTCAAGGGACTGAGTAACTACTAGGAGGTTCTTGGACTTCCCATTCTAGCTGACCATTATTGGGTTAGTTGGACTACAGATTGTAAGTCATCTCAGTGAGTTTACTCAATATAGAGAGACATTCCATAAGTTCTGTGACTCTGAAGAATTTTAGCATCAGGGCATTAGGGGATCTGCAGACAGAGGTCCCGGAACTTCCCCTCACAAACATACATAAACCACCTGAAACAAGCTGTCCTTATTGCCCCAAGTCAGAATTGACAAAGAAACCGATTTCCCTCCTTCCCTGGTGCACCTAAATGGCCTCCTTTCTCCTTCTTTCTAATATTTAGTTCCTCCCACTCCCTCCTCAGCAAATTGTAGACAGAACATGCAAAAGCTATAGGAACTTTGTTTACACACCAACTCAGTCAAGCAAAAAGAAAAAGGACCCAGCATTTCTTCAAATGGGTGAGAATAGAAATCACACAGGCCATAATGCCCCTAAAAGCTGTGGCATGCCCCAGGACCTCCATCTGTATCCTAATAAAGTAGCTCTACATCTTCCTTGGACAGACTTGGGGTCACCACCACCCCCAGTTGCCTCGCCAATCCTCTGTCAGTCTCTTGAGATTATAGGAGGTCCAGAGCTCTTGAAGTTGAATAGGCTACCATGCTGAAACTAGGGCCTTGGTTGCAGGCACCGTTGAAGAATGTAGGCTGTCAGACTGGACCCAGAAACCCTAGGAGTCATCAAGGAAGAACAGTGCAAATGGTCTTCTTATCCTAAACTCACAATACTTAAAACCCAGCTGATCACCCTTCTTCCTTCAGTCTTCTCAACCTTCTTCAATAGCGAGAAGCCAGAAATGTCTGCATTTTACAGAAAATGTATCTGTAGGGACCATTGAGAATTAAAATTTACACAATGTGAATTTTAATGTAATGTCAAGTCTAGATAGGCAGCTGGATATGTATAGGCAGTAGGGGTCAGTGGGTGAAGCAAATGGCAAGAACATCATCAAATTTCAGTTCAACCACCTGCTACCTGCTTGGCTTTGGGAAAATTAGGAGGATGCAGGTTCCACACCTTTCAACTGGAGTATCTTTGATCTCAGGATGCTTGAGAGTGAACAGTAATGAAGCATAGAAAAGAAGGAGAATGCTGGCACCATCAGTGCTATTGTCAGCTCAGTCAGTCACATTCTCTCTTCAATATACTAAGTCGAATGGAACCTAAACTAAAGGAGACAGCAACATGCACTGGTTTCACCCACACTCCTGTGCCTGGCTGCTCTTGACCAGCGCACCTGCCAGCCTCATGCCAGAACCTCAGAGAGCTCACTTAGCACATATAATTTCCCTGGAGCACTTTTCAATCCCATGCTGGCCTGGATCAACCCCTTTGGCACTTTCCCAGGCCTCTAAACCTGCCTGGCAAGAAGTCTGAGCATGAGGAATGGAGTTCATAATAACAAGCAATAACCCACTCACCCTTATGTCTGATCTATACAACGCTGCTCCATGATATATGATATCTTGACAATAGTGGGTCAATGAGATATGTCAATTTCCATAAGCAATATGTCCATTTCCATAAACAATCGTTCCTGACTTGGCTAGGTAGAAGCTATATAGATGAAGTGATACTGAAGAGGGAGGCAGTGAAAGGCACATCATAATTATTGACACTCAAACAGCACTTAAGTTCTCACTTTTACTTAACAAATAGGAGTGAGAAGACAGATAACCTGTTCCCTCTTCCAGATTCTCCTGGGGAGTGATTTGAAGCCTTAAAGACATATGTTTCAGATTGTGTAATCATGTGACTTACCCTAACAACTAGTAATCTTCATTCAATAGGAAAGCAAGATAGATCTACAATGAATTAAATGGTATACTATGATGAGATCCACTCATATATACAAATACTGACAGTACCAGGCACTCTTCAAGATTATATACCCATATGAGAAATGGGCTCTGTTGTCAAGGAAGGAAGAGCTCAATGTGGCAGAAAGATTGTAAAGATGGGTATAAAACTGTCATGAGCTAGGTATCTGGGGCTGTAAGAGCGCTGACTAGAAGTACTTACCCTAAACTTGGGGTCTGAAGCTGAGATTTGAGAGTTCAGTAAAGGAGGAGAGGAAAGAGGGCATGAGTTGTAATGTATCAGAGAAACACGTGGACAAAACCGCATTTGTCACCAAGCCACGGGACGTGAAGCAATCTAAATCTGCCCTAAATGCAACAGCTCCCACCCTCACCCACCATTATCCTTGGCTTGGTCAACAGCTGCTGCACCTTCTGCTAACAGTACCGGTGCCAGGTATTCTTCCCAGGAGACAATGAGAATGTGATGTCCCCTGCTAACTCAGCTCTGAAACCTCCTCCCCACCTGTTGCCGTGATATTAGTTAGTGTCGCCTGTGTCCCTGAGTGGCAGGATGGGAAGCTTTGCAATCTGCCTACCCTCTCAAGCATCTGGCATAGGGAGGGCTGGAGGAGAGGTGCTAGTAGGCAGATCTGGGAGGGCTTGAGGAACAGAGAAGCAAGGCCCATTTGCCCATATCCACGGGGATGACAGCAAGGAAGTAAGGAGAGCTGAAAAAAGAGAAACAGAAAACGTAAAAGAAGAAAATGAGCAGGCTCAGAAAAAATGCCATTTAATGCAGCCGATTCTGACTTCTAAAAACCCAAACTAATGTGAGGAGATACAAGACTCATTGAACAATGAACCTGTGAGGTGTGGCAGATGGCTTAATGGATAACACACTTGTACAAGCAAGCAGGACCCACATAAAAAGCAAAGTGTAATCCCATAGGTAGAAGGCTGAGATAGGAGGACCCATGGGGCTTGCAAGCCAGCTAGAACAGACAATTTCTGAACTTTGTTTTCAGGAACAATCATTGTCTGAAGGTGGAGACTAACCGAGGAAGGCATCCAACACGACAGAGAGACGGAGAGTCAGAGACACAGACACAGACACAGAGCACAAGCCCTCAAGTGAAGTGTGAAAATATAGAGATCTCAAGTGATGCTCCAACTCACTGAGTATCTTTTCCACCCCAATTTCTTCTCTACATTCTCTTGGGTATCTAGGAAAGATAAAATCCCATCCCAGCACTGATGAGAGATCTGGGTCTGTGCCCACAAGCAATAATATGGAATTCTTCTGATCTCAAAAGGAAAGTATATTCAGGCCTCAGGCAACCCTAGGGACTTAGAGTTGTTCTCAACCCCTGCGTGCTTCTGATTCACCTGAAGAGAATTTTGAAAGTAAAGATGCCACAAGCATACATGCTCAGATTGGGACTTCATTGGGTTAGAGCAAGGACTTGAGCCTTTCAGAGGCTTCCTAAATGATGCTAATGTGTATTTAAGACAGAGAGCTGTTAGGCTGTGCTGAGCACTCTGGGGCAGAGGAAGAAAAAGGATGGTCCCTCAGCTCTAGATGCCATTAACTGCAGTGCCAAGTGTCCCACCTCAGTCCCAGTTCCCATAGTAGCCACGATTAAGCAGTGAGAAAGACACAACTAAACCCAGTGTATAGGTGTAAAGTCGGTGTTCTCATAGGCTAAATAAAGTTTACAACAATTGAAAAAAGAAGAAACTCAGGCCGTGTCAAGTTTGAGTCACAAATGTCATAGTCAACCATCTTTATCATCCATTTCCATTCTCCCAATCTTAGCTCCAGGTAAGAAATCAGGGTGGAAGTGAAATAGTGAAGACAAACTAGCTGAAGGATGTGGAAGAGAGTTGACAAAAAGCAGCAACAAGCTGAGAACTGACAGAGAAACATCCTCCTTAAATACCTCCTGGGAGCCTTGGCATGAGATTTTTGTATTGAAGGAAACCACACGAAAGGTGGTGTAGCAATGCTGCCCTTGTTTGGCACCACGACAACAGTGTCATGATAATACAGGTGCTCTAAACATCAACACAGTCATCACCTGGCTTACTCATCAATGGAAGCTGGAAAGATGGCTAAAGGATAGAAGATGCTAAGAGAAGGCTGGACTTCCAGGTCCATCTCAGCAGATGCACCCAGAGTAGATATTGGTTGCTTTATCATGAGGTACTAAGAAGACCTAGATGGAGGAGGCCACTCTGAGACTGTTTTCAAACTGTAGAATGGGAACAATATACTTTTTTGGGAATTAAAAGGAAAGAGATCATCAAAGCTCCATATTGAGCAAGAATATATCATATACACACTATGTATACTAGGCCTTAATTCTGTTAGGTCAGGAATTCACAAGCTATCTCCTTCTACAAGCTTCTCCACTAACTTTTCTAGTTCAGAAGATCAGTTAACAAGCATTTATTTATCTACTCAATGCTAAGATAGTCTTCTCAAAATGTCTCACAACCCTGAGGCAAGTCATTGGTCAGTTTCCCAGACCTACCACCTTGGGAGGCTTGGCTTTTGCACCATATACCTGACAGTCTGACTAGCACATACAAGGAGGACGCAGGTTCCACACCTTTCAACTGGAGTATCTTTGATCTCAGGATGCTTGAGAGTGAACAGTAATGAAGCATAGAAAAGAAGGAGAATGCTGGCACCATCAGTGCTATTGCCGGCTGACTCAATCACATTCTCTCTTCATTATACTAAGTCGCATGGAACCTAAACTAAAGGAGACAGCAACATGCACTGGTTTCACCCACACTCCTGTGCCTGGCTGCTCTTGACCAGCGCACCTGCCAGCCTCATGCCAGAACCTCAGAGAGCTCACTTAGCACATATAATTTCCCTGGAGCACTTTTCAATCCCATGCTGGCCTGGATCAACCCCTTTGGCACTTTCTCAGGCCAGTATATAGGAACTGTGACCCCCAATAAACAACTGTAGTTCTCCTATCCAAAATATTCCTTGAAATAGGGGTGTTAACTCTGGGTGAGGCCAACCAATAAGTATTTACCAGACAGCATGATAAGGTGTAAATGGAGACATAACTGGAGTATTTCCGAGAGAAAGGCAAGAGAAAAAAAAATAACTGCAACGGGATCTTCAGAAGTTGATTTACTGTCGTCACTCATCACCATTGTCATGGTTATTCTCAGCATTGCTAGTGAGCACTTCCCACTCTTCATGTTCTGGGTACACAGGAAGGCTATATTTCCCTGCCCCCTTTGATATTAGGTTCAATTATGTAATCTATCTAGGCCAATCTGATTGAGACTTTTTTTCAATTGAGGTTCCCTTCTTCCCAATTGACTCTAGGCTGTTCCAGGTTGGCAATTCAAATGTACCAAGCCAATATGTCAACAGATATGGCATGTGTCACACTTCAGCTGTGGAGCACTCTTCATGCTTTCTTCCCTACTTCAGTGGTAATGAGGAAATGAACGCTTTAGAGGTGGGAAATGTAGATTCCAGATGGCCTTGGTTCCAATACATCCAGAGCAGTATGTGAAGCAAGAGCAGGGACTAGAGTTCTGTTGTAATGAATACCAAGATTGGGGGTTCTTTTGCTACTGGTAACCTTGCTGCTCTTAGCACATTAGTAAGAACTGTAGCAAAGCATCTGTAAGAGATGGTAAAGAATCCAGAAGAGTCTCAGGAATGAAAACCAAACAAGAATTATATCTCCTTTTGGTCTTCCAAAACTGGCCTCCACTACACTCCAAAAATTGATTCACTGTCCATAAGCTTATGTGTTGGAGACCATAGATTCTGACCTTTTGTGTCTCTGTCTCTTTTTCAAACCTGTTTAGAATGTGTTTGTGCCTGATGGAAATGATGTTTAGTTAACTCAGCCTGGATCCTTAGCTTAACACCATGTCAGAAATGGAACCCTAATCAACTAGCCTGCAGTATCTTTCAACACTGCAGTGAGAGTTTCTTTTTTATCCAGAGTCCCTTCTAGACACAAAGCTTCTGCCTCTGTCATGCTTCTTACTTGAGATATCTCTCCTTCAGAATCAGTTATCATCCCACCAAGAGTACCACTATGAACTTCACCCTGATATATCCCATACCACCCACTCTGAATATAGCCCAAACTAGAAACAATGTGCTCCATGTTCCAGAAAAAGCAGGTCTCTTCTAGAAGGAATATATACTCCAAATCTTGATGGCCTCTGTTGTGAAACAGGGCCCAGGTCTAAGAGCAGCAAATGAGGTGATGAATCTGAAGGGCCTATTTAGGTGCCTGGCACATAGTAGGTACACACAATATGTGCCAACCCTTCCAATTTAAAGGATGGAACCAGCTTTTCCCTCCCCAGGCAAGAAGACCTTTTGTCCCTGATTCATTCTACATGAGAGTAATGTCTCCTCTAAACTGGAAAATATATTTTATGCCTTTTATGTAGAAGTACAGATACACAGCATGCTGGATTCTGCATAAAAGGAGTGTGATACTTAACACATTTGTGACATTGAAAACTCAGTGGGGAGCATGGTTAGAGGAAAAACGTGTTTACCAAGACCCCATATGTGGGCAATAATGAAACAGGAGCTGAGAGACACTGGGATAAAGACATCTCCAATCTAAACACAGGTAGGCTTTCTGGGCCCCTTTGTCTGAATCTCTTATTGTTATTGCTTACATCTATTCTCTCAGTTGTATTCCAAATCAGTAAAATATTTTGGAAAATTCTGTTAATTGGACATCTTTCCCTCCTCTACACCCTTGTTAGCATCTATTTCTTTGCTGATCTATGCAGGTGGCTATAGAGAAAGCAAGCACCCAGGAGCTAACAGACTGGTTTTGATTTTCAAGACATGACACGTGGAACTAGTGCATATCATTTCCAGCAACACCAGGGTGGGAAGGAGGAAATGTTCTGCCTCCTCCATATTCTCATACCAGGTCAATTGAGAATGGTTGCATTGGTCAAGATATACCTGTAACTACCAAAAGAAGTAATTGCTTCTCCTTCAAGTAAGAGTTGGAGGTGGGTCTGGATCTATGATGATTTGTTGGAATATAGTAAACACTACAGCCTAGCTCCTCAATGGGATTCATGAGCTGTCTGGCCGAGACTAGAAGACTCAATAATCACATGATAGCCTCTTTTGCAGCTAGGAATATGAAGGCTATGCATAGCCTTCTGCAGAAGTATGATAGATAAGGAAGACAAAACAGTACTTTGATACTGCCCTTCCCCTCTAAAAGGATGTTAAGCTGCCTATCTCTCACATAGTTAAAAAGATCTAGAGATGGCACCCTTAACATGATATAGTATCAGCTCTGGCTTCCTGTTGTGAAGAAAAAATGTTCTCCCTTACTTGTAGCTCAAAGTCTCTTAACTAACACTGAGGTCATGAGTAAGTGCCATGGAGACTGCTTGTGTCTCCCAGTATCTGGGATACATAGATAGTCTGCCATACTTCAGGTCCCAGGATTAGGGCCCCTTTTCAATGGAATGACGATAGCATCAAATGGACCTGGGTCCTCGCCTAACATTCTACAAAGCTACATGACCTTAGATGAAGTTCTTTGACTTTTTAAATATGCATCATTTTTACTACAACATGAAGTTGACTGCAGTACTTTCTCATAGGACTATTGTAAACATTAATGACAAGTCTGAGGCTAATGACAAAGTCTGTGACATCCTCCAGTCTCTACTTATTCACGGTCATGACGGCGTTCTAATTTCCCTTGACAGATCTCTGCCTTGAGTTTGCATCTTCCAGTTCCTGTTTCTTTCTTTCTTTGTTGGTTTTCCCAAAACCTTTCCATCTCCCTGATCACTCTAGCTCTTCTCTTCTTCCTTTCTGTTTCTTCATCTCCCCATGTATGTCTCTGTTTGACCGTTTCACCCTCCTGCCTCATCCCTATTCAGAGTCACTATGAAGGCACAAAGCAATTTCCTTCAGGCACAGTACCAAATCCCCAAACACAATAGGCCCCGCCCTCTTTGGAAACAAGGGCTCTTGCTTTAGCCACTAGGTTCTCAGGCAGTGCATTGAAGGTCCCTTCGACCTTTAACTCAACCCTCAAAGAACTCACAATGTGGGACATGCTTCCAAAATATGCCATGTCCTTGAAGGCTTCCAAAGGCCAAACAGGACCCAGAGCTTGTGCCTGGCTCAGCCTTTAAATCTGAAGTCAGATCAAAGTGTCAGGATCTTTCAGAACTTTACTGCCCACTCTGTGCTGAGGTTCTCCTCAGCATACTGCTACTCTCACTGTCACTGAGAAATAACTGTGGGAAGGAAATGTGTTGACTTTAAAAATGAAACAGCATTAGACAAATAGCAAGTCCTATGAAAAGCATTTTCTCTGTAGAGACTATTGGTTTAGTTTCCAGAAGAGGCATCACAGAATCCTGTGCTTTCTCAGAAAGCTCTCAGTAGGTGAACAGTCAGGATTCAGATGTGCCCAGATATTCACCACTCTGACAGTAATGGGGAACAGAGGGGGCAGGGTCACATCCTGAGAGAGGAGGTCCCAGTGGAAAGGGGGAAGTCAGAAAGAGACCTGCTACTCCCCTACAGCCATGGCTCTTCCCAACAGAACTCTTTTTTTTTTTTATTAACTTGAGTATTTCTTATATACATTTCGAGTGTTATTCCCTTTCCCGGTATCCGGGCAAACATCCCCCTCCCCCCTCCCCTTCCTTATGGGTGTTCCCCTCCCAACCCTCCCCCCATTGCCGCCCTCCCCCCACCAGTCTAGTTCACTGCGGGTTCAGCCTTAGCAGGACCCAGGGCTTCCCCTTCCACTGGTGCTCTTACTAGGATATTCATTGCTACCTATGAGGTCAGAGTCCAGGGTCAGTCCATGTATAGTCTTTAGGTAGTGGCTTAGTCCCTGGAAGCTCTGGTTGCTTGGCATTGTTGTACATATGGGGTCTAGAGCCCCTTCAAGCTCTTCCAGTTCTTTCTCTGATTCCTTCAATGGGGGTCCTATTCTCAGTTCAGTGGTTTGCTGCTGGCATTCACCTCTGTATTTGCTGTATTCTGGCTGTGTCTCTCAGGAGCGATCTACATCCGGCTCCTGTCGGTCTGCACTTCTTTGCTTCATCCATCTTGTCTAATTGGGTGGCTGTATATGTATGGGCCACATGTGGGGCAGGCTCTGAATGGGTGTTCCTTCAGTCTCTGTTTTAATCTTTGCCTCTCTCTTCCCTGTCAAGGGTATTCTTGTTCCCCTTTTAAAGAAGGAGTGAAGCATTCACATTTTGATCATCCGTCTTGAGTTTCATTTGTTCTAGGCATCTAGGGTAATTCAAGCATTTGGGCTAATAGCCACTTATCAATGAGTGCATACCATGTATGTCTTTCTGTGATTGGGTTAGCTCACTCAGGATGATATTTTCCAGTTCCAACCATTTGCCTACGAATTTCATAAAGTCGTTGTTTTTGATAGCTGAGTAATATTCCATTGTGTAGATGTACCACATTTTCTGTATCCATTCCTCTGTTGAAGGGCATCTGGGTTCTTTCCAGCTTCTGGCTATTATAAATAAGGCTGCAATGAACATAGTGGAGCACGTGTCTTTTTTATATGTTGGGGCATCTTTTGGGTATATGCCCAAGAGAGGTATAGCTGGATCCTCAGGCAGTTCAATGTCCAATTTCCTGAGGATCCTCCAGACTGATTTCCAGAATGGTTGTACCAGTATGCAATCCCACCAACAATGGAGGAGTGTTCCTCTTTCTCCACATCCTCACCAGCATCTGCTGTCCCCTCAGTTTTTGATCTTAGCCATTCTCACTAGTGTGAGGTGAAATCTCAGGGCTGTTTTGATTTGCATTTCCCTTATGACTAAAGATGTTGAACATTTCTTTAGGTGTTTCTCAGCCATTCGGCATTCCTCAGCTGTGAATTCTTTGTTTAGCTCTGAACCCCATTTTTTAATAGGGTTATTCGTTTCCCTGCGGTCTAACTTCTTGAGTTCTTTGTATATTTTGGATATAAGGCCTCTATCTGTTGTAGGATTGGTAAAGATCTTTTCCCAATCTGTTGGTTGCCATTTTGTCCTAACTCTTAACCAGTGCTAAAAGCATAGGTAAATGTCACAGGATCCAGAACCTACCTACTTACCTCCTAGTCAGTTTCAGGATACTTTACCAAATACCACCTGTGTTGTGTTTAGAAGATAGCCATCTGAGGAAGGCAGTATCCCAACCAAAAAAAGTAGCTAACAAGCAATCAACTTCTGTGTGGAATCAAGTTTCTCTGAACACTCCGTGGGCTCTGTCACTGAGATCCTCACAGCTTCCCTAAGCTTTAGTCCTCTCTCCTCTCGCTTCACAGAAACTCCACAGGGATGATGGGATATGTTCAATGTCACACAACCATTAAATGGAAAAGATACTATTGAACTCTGGTGTCCACTCCTTTCATCAAAACAGCAACACTGTTGTCAAAAATTTTGATAATTGGTTGCTGACCTAAGTATTTTGCATATCATAGCTCACTAATTCTACTGTGCCTGTATGGTAACTGTTATTAGTATTCCTGATCTATGGAAGGGTAGAAGGGCCAAGGGACACATAATCAAGTACTGTTACGATATAAGATGTGAAATGTGTAACCCCAGGACTCTTTTCTAGGCAGCAGTTATGGCCTTTGCCCTTTTAGGGTCAACCTCACATCCCTGGCCATTTTCTTTGAGCCCCTACAGGCTGCTATCACTATGAAAAATCAGTTCATGTTCACCTTCAGGCCTTGATGTGCATGCCACTGGGACTAGCCACCACCTGAATGCTTCCCCCCAGAAAAACATAAAAGGTACTTTTATCAGAGGCTAAGGCTGCTTGCAAACTACAGAGGTGACATGAGGTAAATTCATTTCCCTCCTGTCAAGAGAGATTCAACAACAAGGCTATAATCAGAAGCTAATGTTTATGCCTGTGATTGTACCCATCACAGGGGTGGCACATAATTGACCAAGTTCTCCATGCCTGGAGGAGCAAAGAAATGCCCCATCACTAACAAGTGTCACTCATCAGCCAGCACACATTGGTTTTTAATAAAAATTATGGAAATCAGGCCAGGAGAAGAACAGAATTCTGGGGGACAGGACCTCTTAGGCCTCAGAAAGCTTCCACCTTGAAGAAAGACACTGTTTCCACATAGGCTGGCCACTTTCCTGTGGCTTCTCCTCTAGGCTCAGTGCTTTATGATTTCTGATCCTACATACAGAGACTGGTATGACTGCCCAGTCTGACGGTCCCCAGGCTACTTTAACTGAGGAGTAAGTCCAGATGCCAAAGTCAAGAATGACCCAGACAGGCCAGGCTTTCTTTCTCAGAAGTTAAACTGTACTCTTATGAACTAGACATCTTACTGAGAATTATAAACTGTGAAGAGATCCATTTATCTGATGTCACACACGTTGTTAGTTATATTTGAACCTGATTCTAAAGTTCATCTTCTTAAGTTGTTCTTCCAATTATCCTGACTAGATGAGATGACACAACTCTACCTTGGAGCATGGAAGAAGAAATGGGAGGAGCCAGGTGCCTTGCTGACCAATGGCATTCATCCCCTACATGTTTGTGTGTGTGTGTGTGTGTGTGTGTGTGTGTGTGTGTGTGTACATTGTGTGTGTGGGGGGTGCTGGGGATGTTGTTACAGGGTCTTGGAAAGGTCCAGGTTATCCACATACTTCCTGTGTACCTGAAGATGGCCTTGACCTCCTGCTCCTCCCGACTTTCCCTCTTGATGGAAAGATTTCAGGCATGTGCCACCATGCCTACTTATGTACTGAAAACTGAATCTAGGGCTGTATGCATGGTAAGCAAGCATGCTACCATCTGAGCTACAGTTCCAGCCCCATACACCTTCTATTCCTATTTTCCTCAATGCCTTTTTTGCCCGATATTGTTCTAGACACTGAGGATATTTGGTGGAATACAGATCATATATAAAGCTAACAATAAGACGTTTTCAAAAAATTGCAAATACATTCAAGAAAACAAAACCAAAGCCAGAGAGACCAGGGGACAAAAAACTATGAAAGTTACTTTAGAAAGGGGAAAAATCATTTCAAAACTGTTCAGGAACAGACCTGGTCAAGACTAATAAGAGAGAAAGAGAGAGGGAGGGAGGGAGGGAGGGAGGGAGGGAGGGAGGGAGGGAGAGAGAGAGAGAGAGAGAGAGAGAGAGAGAGAGAGAGAGAGAAGCAGGAGAGAGTCATGAGGTCAGAATCAAGATCCTAAAAGACACAGAGGGAGGAAGCTCTGCCATCTTGCATAATCTAAAGACCAGACCAGCCTGCACAGGGATTCCTTCTTTATCTCAGACTGATGCACATCTCTGGGGTTCCCACACCCTGCCTAACATTTGGAACTGGGACATGTTCATGACAACTGGATCATTCTGTGAGCTTCACTGCTTTGAGCACAAGTCTAAAAGGCAGAATAATGGAGACAGCAGAAATGGGTGAACATTCTTGCCCTAGGAGAAGAACACAGACAGGATAAGTAGAAGGCCAGCCATGTAGGAAGAGAAAGTAGCCAGGCTGAGTAGAAAGCCAGACACCTACCAACAGGGAATTCATAAGGTTTTCCAAACTAATGACCCTTAATTTCCATTCAATTCAGAGGTGAGCAGATCAGGTGAAGGAAAAGAAGTGAAGAGGATTAACAAAAATATCAAGGACATTTGGTCCTAAAAACTTACAGAGATGAATTCATTTGTGTGCTATAATGACTAGCTACCAGAAGAAGCAATTATCTTGAAGTTTATTTGGCCTCAGAATCAATTTTTATTTAACTGCTCATTTCTTTCCTGGAAATCCAAGGAGTTGTTCTCTTCCTGTCTGGGGTCTCTCTCTCTCTCTCTCTCCCTCTCTCTCTCTCTCTCTCTCTCTCTCTCTCTCTCCACAACCCTGTCCCCTCCTCTTCCTCTTTCCTTTCCTCTCTTTGCTCTTTTTTCCATCCACTTTTAGTAAATTCTAATGACTTTTCCATTTCCTATTTTCTAACAGAACTACTCCTCTCCCCTCATCCTCTCTCAGAGTATTGGTCCTCACCCACAGTCACTTGCTTCCTACTATTCTTTGTTAATGTCAAAGTACTTGTCACTGACTTAACTTTACATACTGATTCCTTTGCTTTGGGAAGACCTGACTCTTCTCTTCTACTGAGAATAACTGGATGAGTAAACACAGAGCCTCTACCTACCAACACTGACTCCTAGACTCACACCAGACAAATGGTGGCCAGTGGACTGACAACATAAAGGGGTCAGTGGGCCATAGACACTAAAAACCAGCCTATGTGCCTCCCAATCTGCATTATTCCTCACAGCAACCTCCCTTTGTGGCAGCTAATGTTTCCACTTTACAAATGAGGAAACTGAGGTACAGAAGCTAATTAAGG
Organism: Rattus norvegicus; assembly: GCF_021556685.1. Lineage (NCBI taxonomy): Eukaryota > Metazoa > Chordata > Mammalia > Rodentia > Muridae > Rattus > Rattus norvegicus. The sequence goes on along the minus strand of NC_141548.1, from coordinate 556,183 downwards.
ACCTTGCTCAAAGATAGTAAATAAAACTGTCAGGATTTAAAACCAGATAACCTGATTCCAGAATCCTACCTTTCTGACTTCTGAATTTAGAAAGTGTTGACTGAGTAAATTAATAAGTGAAAATGGTGTTTGTGGGTTCCTGTTTTGCTTCTGTGAATTTAGGACATGACCCAAAAGTTTACACCTACTCCCACCAGCCATGCACAGTATTACCTGTTTGAAGGGCTAGCACTCACTTTCCAGCTCTACTTTCATGACTTGAATCTATGCATTAGAATCTTCAAGAGAAAAGCCAAACTGAAGCCACTGAAGGAGGGTTTTCTGACTTAGTCGATCTAGGTCATCTGGGTCAGCTTCATTCCACCAAGAAATTAAAGACAGGTAAGAGCATGAAGCAGGTGTTTCATGCCAGTATCTACTCCTTAGCCCAACAGACAAAGGCAAAACAAACTTCCTGAAGAACCTGCGACAGGTCATAGAATGGGAGGGAGGCAAAGAACAATGTCTTCTTTCTACTTAACTAGTAGAATGGAGATAACCCCGGGGTGGGGTGTGGTGGTGCTAAATGACTTACCTTCGTAGGTCTTTAATACTTAAATACCCTGCTCTGCAACATATTGCTCCCAACTGTCATTTCTAGGACTTGACCTCACTGGCTGCAGCTCTGTATTCATGCCTTAAACAATGCATGCCTTACAGTCAGCATTCAGTAAATAATTCCCTATGAGTGGATGTGAGATCTCCATCTCCCTACTTGATTCTACCTTTTCAACTACCTCCTCCTCCATGACTTCCTGGTGACAGCCGGCTCCATACCCAGACACACCCATGGACCCATCAGACACAGTCTTGGACTGCTGATATCAGTTGTATGCTGCCATCCCCCATGGCAGGGATGTTTTCTATTATGCTGGGGCAAGAAAGGCAGAGTGTGGATGGGAAGGAAGAACAGTAGAAGCTGTAGGACAGTAGAGTGCAAAATAGCTTTTCTTATTGAATCTGTTACTTCACAGACTCAGGGCAGCTCCAGGTGATGCTGCTCCACTGAGCAATTTCCAACACAGTCATGCAAGAGTCAAATGTGCTTGCACCACCGTGAAACAAAAACATACTGGCTGCTTAGCACATCCAAATCAATTCTCCCTCAGCTCCTACCCTTCACTCTGAAAGTCAATTTAGTAGGGAGAGCATGTTGGTTACTAATCTTGGATTCTCCTTCCCTCCCTTCTTATTAAAGTGCCTTGCAGCTGTACTTCCGGTCATTTGTTGCGCTCTTGTTCCCCAGCCTGAAGGGCATCTCATTTGGTAATTGCTAACTAGAATTCTCTGGAGAATTCAGATGAGGTTTGCTTGTATCCTGCTACATTCATCTGTCCTGCAATCCGTTGGGAACCCTCCACTCAACTGGAGAACTGTGGGATGCCTCCTTATAGTCTCTTACAAAAATGTCTCTTCTAATCACCTTGACTGTTAAATAGAGGAATGGACCAAGTCAGCTGTGTTCAAAGACATGGGACACAACCTGTGACAAAGTTAACACTCCTCAAAAACCAGAACTAGATGTGTGCTGTAATCTCTTGGGAGAGTAAGGTTGGCCTCAGGCTCAAATGAGAGCATTGCCCAGCATAGGTACGATTAAGATGCCCATCACAAGGGCTCTGCTGACTGTGGAAAGCAGTGATGTATGGATGCTACAAGGACCTTAGCATAGAACTGTAAAGAGAAGGAATACACAAGGGTATTTTTATAGGCCAAGCCTGCCAAGGTTTGACTCTCAATGACACAACCATAATGTAGGCTTTAAGACCTTGAATGAGCCATTTATTCCCACAGAGCCTGTTTTTCCCTCTGAAAAATCAAGAGTGCCCATCTGGTACTGATGCAAGGATGGCATGAGATCATACATAGAAACTGCCCCCAGATGAACCTGACAAACTGCCATTGTTTGTGATACTGTGCACTAATTAAATACTAGGCCTTGTACTTGAACCTAGAATATATTGTATCATTATCTGGCCAGCAGCTACAGTAAATGAATATCGTTACTCCTCTTTCACATCAAACTGAAGATCAAAAGAGTTAATAACTTATATAAAGGCATAGGTCTGGGAAGCTAAGAAGGTGGACTAGGATTTTAACTCAGGCCTCACTGACCAACAACAGGAGAAAGCAGGTAGGAGGAGTCTCCTGCCAGAGGTGAGATTAGGATCCTATCTTTGGGTCCCATTGTCAAGGGCTGCTTCACTGACAACTCTGCAAAGAAGGTTCAGGATCTTGGACTCTGAGCCAGCATCCTGGGGCTGAGTTCTAAATAGACTGTGTGACTCCAGCTGTTGCCTCTGTGGCTCAGGTATGCCTCCCCTTCCTCCTCTGGAAATTGAAGAGTTGTAACATTAATGTAATACTATTGAGAGGCTGAGTGAACCATACTGCTTTGGAAACCTTCATCCAAAGCAGGACTGTTATAGCACCTCATGAGTGGAAGTTAGGAACCGTGCCCAGTAGGCTGCTAAGATACATGATAGTGCTGCTATTAAAACTAGCCAATACACGTCGAAGTTATTACAGTCCCAAAACTATACCACCAAGTATGATTAAAACATCCTTCCTCACGACAATACAACACAGATGCATTTTAGTGACCCATTCTACAGATAAAGAAGCTGAGGCATGTAATGATTAGGTTACTTGACAAGGCCAAAAGATCCTGAAAATTTACAAACGTGCTTACAGATCAGCCCCAGTGGGCACACATCTACAAATACCCTGTGGTTTTACTGGGAACTGCTGGAACAAACAAAAAACAAACAAACCTCTGGAACTTGTGGGACTTTCAAAACATGAATATGAATGGAAGAAATCACAAGAATGTGATTTTTTAGCCTTCTTCAAACTTTGAATAGAACAGCATAGCCTTCAGTATGATTTCAGAAATAGCATGTCTGAGCCCTCTGCTCTATACAGAAATCACCTGCCATCACTTCTTAGAAGTACTAAACATAAGGTAAAACAAGAAAAACAGGAGGAATAAGTAGGAGGAATAGCCTTCTATATATGGGCCAGATTAATACAAGTGTACTTGTCTGCTATTCTAAATGGAATGCCAAGAGGTGCCAAAAAGGCAGGGGAAGGGGTGAGCAGGGGACCTAGGATGACACAAGTCTGGCAAGCTGGTTAAGACTCGGGTCAATAGCCCTCTGAATATAAGTATGGCATCCATTTGGAATGATGGGTACTCACTTGTGAGAAATGAGGCTTTTGTATCTCTTATCCTTAACATCAGCATGCTCCTGAAATGCACTTCTGATACCCTTAGCCGATGGGTATACAGAAGAACATACTGAATACTCCAGTAGGGATCTGACTAACCAAGGCCAAGTTCCTCTGTTATAGAACCTTCCAAGGATTCCCAGAAATGGCCACAAAATAGACAAGTTAGCATTCTGTTCTGAGGATGGGCTGCTGCTATTCTTTGGAACACATCTTTGCACTGCTGGCTGTATTCAACACAGCAGGAAGATTCTAGACAATAGTTGCCCATCCCTTCCTTGCCTCTCAGCAAATCTAAAATCTGATGCTAAATTCGTTGAGGCTAAATACTAAAAACCGGAAATCTTTTCAAAACATTAAGATGGCACTGGCCTTAGAAAATAAGCTCCTTTGCTCTGCAATCACTTCCTAACACAGTCCTGGAATGCTCTTGTCTATGGTCTGAATGAGAGTGCATCCCCAGTTCACATGCTGGAATCTCATCACTAATGTGATTGCATTAGGAGATAAGGCTTTGTGGAGATGATGGGGCCAAAGGCGAACGAGAGCCCCTGTGAATGAGATGAGGCTCTACAGGTCTACCTTGCCCTCCTTCACCCTGAACAAAATAAAATATTATCTAAGAATCAGAAATAGAGGCCTTACCAGAAATGGTATCTTCTAGAACCTTGACCTTGGACTCCCAGAACCTTCAGAACTAAGATGTGTTTATCTTGTTTATAAGCTTCCCAGTCTGTGGTATTTCGTATCAGCAGCCATATTAAACCCATATCCCTTATCTTGCCAAAGATGGACAAGGGATGTTGTGTGGACCATTCCTATGGTATATCTAAATATGCTGGGAGCCAGTGTGTTGCTTTCAAACCCATAGGTGGGTCCACAGGAAAGCTAGGGCTAGAAAGTGAACTCAGTTCCTCTTCTCCTCATCTTCTCTCTTCATAAGAATGTGATCAACAGTTCTTTCACATTAGAAATCAATCATTAGCTGAGGTTACATTTGTGAAAACTAGCTAATGCCTATTTTTAGAAAGTTTAATCTTCAATTGAGTCATACATTGTATGTACCCATCACACAGGCCTGAAAACAAAGGCACTTAGAAGACAACATGTAATCAACATGTAAAAGACAGCTATTCATTTTTGTTAAAGAAACAAATGCATATGCTTTATGATACCCACAGCTGATACCTCTAGTCAGGGTCAGAGTGGCTGAAAGATGGAGCTCGAGCCTTGAAGCTGGGCTGGATAGGGACTACAAGAGGATTTCAGAAAGGCTGGAAACTCTTCCATGTTTAGCACATTGCCTAAAAAGAATACTCACAGATGCTCGAGAGAGCCCATCTAGCAGCCAGTGCTTACTAAGTCTAATTTTAACCCCCCAGAAACCTACCCAGAAGTCAAGTCACTTCCTACTAATGCTTCAGGGTGGTAGAAATAGATCACATAATAAAGCTCTTGCCCTGCAGGCATGGGGCCCTGAGCTCAATTGCTCCAGAATACATTAATTTTTGTTGTTTTGTTTGCTCATTTGTTTGTTTGAAGCCAGGCATGGTAGCTTGCAATGCTAATCTCAGCTCTATGGATACAGAGACAGGTAGATCCATCGGACTTGCTTTCTTGCCTACTTGGAAAATTACAGACGAGTCAGAGATTCTTTCTCAAAAATAAGTTGGACAGCATTTGAGGAGTATGAGCTGAGGTTGACCTCTGGTCTGTACATGAATGAATAGGCACACACATTTGAATATATACAAAAGAAATGTACTCTGATCTAGAAAACATCCTATTCAAGATTCTAAACCCTCCTGTACAGATGATCCTCCACAAGTCCCTTCCCCTGCATTCCTGTCATTACAAAGCTTTCTTGAACTGAATTCAACAGCACCGGGGCTGTTCTCTCCTCCTCAGCTGTCTCCTTCATGCCAGGGACAGACATCCTCGTTAACATTCTCACAGAGTCACTGTGAGGCTCTCAGAGTCATACCTGGTGATTGTCAGGACTCAGTGCGATGACGCTCTGGGGATGTAGGGATTGCTCATTGATGACTCAGGGGCTGACTCAGCTGCTGGGGGTGGCTTGTGGGGGTGGGACATTAGTCCAGGAGGCTGGACTTCGCCCTTTCCTCCCTTCAGCCACAGCTTCTTTGCTGTGCCTGCTACATATATCAAGTCATATGAACCAAGATTCAGAATGACTGAGAAATAACTTCAGAAACCCCCAAGAAGAGGCTTCTGGAAGACTTTATCCAAGTAGCCGCAAAAAAAAATGTAAGTCATGGTTACATTTATTCTTGAGATACACTGAGAGTATTGTAAATTCTCAAGAGTTTCCTCAGTGACAATGCTAGGGGAAAAGAAATCCCATTTTCATGAGATCAGTTCACATAGAGATGGGGAAAAGCCAAAGGACACAAAACAACATGACCCTATCACAAGTTGTGATTCTCAGCCTGCCTCATGCAGTCAGTGACCATATGTTTGGGGGAAATTATCTTCTTGTTCTGAGACTCTAGTCCTGGAAGAATCTAGACATTCTCTGCAAGACTCCAGCCTGCTGGTAAGCCAGCCACAGATAATGCAGAACATCATGATCCCCTGCTACTGTTAGAAGTTCTGATACTGTCATGCAGACATATCATCTCTTGCATGACCCAGGCTCAGTCTCTCTGATCTCAGATCTCTCTAGGCAGGTGGGGTGCATTCCTCTTTTCATCAATCTATCCAACCAGCCAGTACCATCCCTGCTTTTCTTCCCTTCCCAGACTAAGAAAATTAAGAAGCCTTGTCTGAGGATGTGAACTCAACTCTGCAAACAGACTTAATGAGTCACTCTCAAAAATAGGTCTGGAGGGTCCCCGAGAGATTCACAGGCCTCTTGCAATATTCATGCAGCCATGTTCATCTCTTTGGATCTCTTATCATTGAGTAATCTATTGACATTTAACAATGAAAAAAATAGCAAACAATAGCCCCAGGCTATCAAAAACAAGTCTATTCCTGCAATAATGTCTGCTCTGTGGTCTTTGGAGCTGAATGACTAGACCAAGTTCTGTGTAATGGATTTGTCCACCAGAGTGGTCCACAGGCAGAAAATGTTAAATTCAGGTTGGATATAATTACTTAAATGTGTTTGACCAGTGGTGACTTCTCAGGCACTGTGCCTGAATACTTCTAGGTTCTTATACAAAAGTCTTCCATCCAGACTTTCTCACTTCACCCAAGACAATCACCAATGAGGGAAAACATATGTATTACACTGTCAAAGGGTGGTGTGCACATTAGAAAGAAAGCTACTCATTGACATTCTCTAGGATGACTTTTTCCTCTTTTCATTGAGTGCTGATGCTAGATCAAAAAAGAAGCTATTGCTCCTGGTCTAAGGGTGGATTGGTGATGGGAGGGGAAACACAGACAAAAAGTTAACAAAGGTACCTGGGCCTTTGGTGGTCTGTGATACTGTGAGTCATAGACTATGGATGCTCAACATTCCTTTGTTTTTCCAATTGATTCCTGGTTAGGGCAACTTTCTCCTTTAATAGAAATGTTTCCCCCAAAGGCAATCACACTTGGCTATTGAACACTTGAAAAATAAGTACTGCAAATGAGGAATAGAACTTATAATTCCTGTGTGTGTGTGTGTGTGTGTGTGTGTGTGTGTGTGTGTGTGTCTTCATCATGCGTATGATGGTACATGTGCTACAGGAGCATGTACACATGTATCTTTAGTAACATTCCTCAAGAAATTTCCACCTTGGATTTTAATTTATTTGCTTGCTTGCTTGCTTGCTTTGTTGTTGTTTGTGTTTGATATAAGGTCTCTCATAGTTCTGGAGCTCACCTCATTAAGCTGGGCTGGCTGGCCAGTGAGTCCTGAGGATCTACTTTCCTCCACCTCCCAAGATCTGAACTATAAACACACAACACAGGAGCAATGGTTTTTCTCGTTTTTTAGACACCAGTTCTGGGGATCAAAGTCAGGTCTTCATGCTTACATGCCAATCACTTTACAGGCTGAGATATGACCCTTACCCTCAACATGTCATTTCATTAAAATACAAATAACATGTAGCTATTGTCACTATATTAAACAGTGAATTAAGCCTAAAGCTCAGAAACTTAGAGTATGATGTGTGCACCTTGATCAAACAAACCATGATCTTTCTGGATGAGCACTGAATGTAGCCATGAATATGGGTAAATGGATGTACCAAGCTTCTTGCTGCTCTAGCAAAAGCTATTTCCCAACTGCTCCTCTAGAGAGCATCCACTGGGAAAAAGAGAAAGAACTTGGATATAAAGAATCAGCCAGAGATAGAGACATATTAGAGGCAAAATAGAGCTGCAGCCCTGCCAACAGGTTGTTAATTCAGAATGCAACAGCCCTCTGACATCATTGGAAAGCCAATTGCCAGACGGGGAACATCAGTCTCTTCACGTTTTCAGCAAACACTCCCTTGAATGCAAAATTACAACTTTGTGACTATTTGGGATCCAGCCCTCTGTATTTTTCATGAAGCTTAAAGGAGATTAATTGGACGATCAGGATATTATGGATGAAAACCACATGCATTTCAAATGAGACTGTGACAAATAGCTAGGAAGCCTCCAGAATAGGCAACAGGAACCCAGAACTGGGGAACACATTACCACAGTATATATTCTCATTCTGCAATTTACCCCTGGACAGAAAGGCACCGAGAGTGTATACAGCCTTTCCCTGAGATCCACAAGACAGGAAAGAACCTTGTCATTAAGCAATTATAAGGTCTGAGGGGACAGTGTTGGCACTAAGCACTACAGAAGCATACACAGCTCTGTTCAGATGAATCCCATTATTATTAAGCAGTTCAATCAACATGATAATTATTATAATGGCTGGCATTTATCAAGAGTCTGTTATATGCTAGACAATCTATATGCAATGACTCTAAAGCTCTTGGCAACACTCCATGGTGTTATCTGTTTATCCATATTTATCATGCTTAGTAAATAGGAATGCTAATGTTTTCCACATATTATGTTGGTGAATAGGGATATATATATATATATGTATATTTATATGTATATGATTGAAATACAGTCATTTGTAGTTAAACATTATACATATATTGTGGTGGTCTGAATGAGAAATGTCTTCCACAGTTTCAGGTATGTAAACATTTGGACTCTGGTTGGTGGTGCTGTTTAGGGAGGTTTAGGAGGTGTGGCCTTGTTGGAAGAACTATGCCTATGAGATTAAAAGCCTCATGCTACTTCTAGTTCTCTTTCAGCTTCATGCTTGAGGTTGAAGAAGTCAGCCTTCAGCTTTCTAGGCATGTTGCAATGCCTGCCATTTGCTGTCATATAGTCCTCACCATTATGGACTTTAACCCTTTGGCATCAGAAGCCAAAACACACTATTTCTTCTATACATTGTCTTCATCATGGTGTTCTATCACAACAACAGTAAAGTAACTGATATGTATTTGCCAGTTAGCAAAATGAGGATGAGCTCATCTAGTTTTCACAACAATCTCATGATGTGGACAATACCTGATTCCGCCATTCACTGATGGACATTCACTAAGGACAAAGTAGCTGCCATCCTCTACCCTCCTAGCAAAGCTGGAAGGACAAGAGGAAAGGCACATGTTGAATGAATGGCTAACTCAGCCTTGGTCCATGGTAGAGTGGGGCATGCACCAAGGCCTAGATTACCAACAGAACAGCCAGCAAACATGGGTTCTTTCTTCCATGAGACATTACTGTTTCTTAATAAGTGATGGTGCCAGGCTGATGGCTACCTCCAATAACTTCTCTTAGGCCAACCTATCTCAATATCCATAAATAAAATATAATTGATTTCATGAATAACTTGTCACTTTTCTCAGTGACACTGAGAAATAGCCTCAGACACTTTTCTCATATCAATGGAGAGCATTTTGGGAAACATTTCCTTTGTTTGCCATTCCATGACCAAAAATGAATTTAGCTGCCCTCCTGCAGAGATGGGCTGGAAGTGGTTTTATAACTATCAAATCACTTGTCTTCTTTGAAGTTACCTCTGAGCAAATCCAAGGACAGTCGTTGCCACAACATTTCAGACCATGCTGTGTGTTCCTCATGCCAATGTTACAAACTTTATCACGGGTCAACAAAGAATGGATGTTCCTGGACAAAGCAAGAGGCCATAGAGAGTGACTAGGGAAGGCTTACCATAGTGAAATCCAGCAGGTGAGGTACAGACTGCGCATCACAAACTCAAGCCAGTAATACTCACTTTCTTGACTTCCCAGGAAGGTGAGACTGCACTTATGGCTGTAAACATAGACTTTGTTGAGCATTTCTTTGATGCCTTCCCCTCAGTCTAGATCCCTTTTCAGGACCCACCATTCCATTCCTCACGCTGCCAATGCCCCAGATTCCACATGAGGATCCAGCAGCACAAGGACAACTGAGTCTCTCAATGATCTCTATCTTATGGGAACCATTGTTTGGTTCAGTGGTGGTCACATGGCCCAAGCCAGTCTAATCCAAGTGTCTCTCCATCCTGTGCTAGGATTGCTAGGATAATAATGGACTTGATTTCTGCTGGGCACTGTAAAGAAACTATAGAACAGAAGCACAGGAACTCCACAACCTCTGAGCCCCACTCCTCAAAAAGTCAGTATTTGTTAAAGACATCAGACACCAGACAATGAAAGAAATCAGACTTTGGAAAGATACTATCTGGCCAACAGAGTGATCAGCCCTTAAGTCTGCTCAAACGAGGGCTTCCCAATTAGATGAGATAACAAATCCTTTTTATTTTTGCAGCCAATTATGTTAGACTTCTATTCTTTGAGAAAGAAAGCACCTGAGCAAATGCAAATGTGAAGGTTTGAGCCATCCATCTGAGGAAAGGACAGAAAAGTTAAGGGTGATCTCGCATTTCCTTGAACCTGACAGCTCTATCTCATACAGAAGTAATGTCTTACTCTGATAAAGAACAAACTCTTCCCACACCCTATCCACAAGGGAAACGCCTACTCACCTATCAAGGACCAGCTCAGATGTCTCTTTTGGTTTCCTAGACTAGATTTGGGGCTTTACTTCCATTGAAATGTATTTGCTTGTGTAAATATTAGTACAATACAATTACACATAGCTCAAGAGTAGAGAACATATCTTTTTCATCTCTGCATGCATCAACTCTCACCTAGGAACAGGGATGCAGAAGGCTCTGTTTGGCATGAATTCAGACAGCCACATGCCACTCTGGCTCTGTTTCCTTTCCTACAAAATAGGCATGAGTGGACTCTTATTAAGACATGGCTTCACAGGTATTACTTAATCAGCTGTCTAGGACACTAGGAGGCATATGGCAAATAGGCAGTTACAGGAATTTCATTGAAATTTGTTTAATAAAAAGTAAAATTAAGTTGATAGGACAATACATTTAAAAATCTTACCAAAACAACTAGCTCAGTGATGACAGCCCCAAATTACCATTGAGCCTCAAAGACATAAGCAATCCCTTAAGTCTATGGTTGGGGAAGAAATAAATGTGGGCTTAAAATTTGTCTCTGCCTTGAACCATAGGATCAAATTCATGTTGTCAAACTGGACTCTGGAAGCCTTTTCAACATGTAACAGCAGGCAGGCAAAAGAATGCTGCCAATAATAGGTATGTTAGGGAATGAAAATAGGCAGAAAAAAATGTGTGGGTCACCCCAGGAATGGCCCCTCAGATTTCTGTGACCAAACTATAACAGAGTAGAAGCTATCTTTAGTGATAAGCATCAATTGCTCCTTCTACAAACAAAACTTGATCTTATTCTTTGTTCTTTATCCCTCTGACTCAGAAATGTCTCCATCTCTACCATTAGAGCGCCTGCCCAGGCAGACCACCACTTCTGTCATCCTGAGGCCATCTTCATTGATCCTAGAATATGAATGCTAATTGACCTGAACCAAAGAATGTCAATTCCAAGACTAGTCTAAAACTGCTAAATATGAAAGAGAAGCTGTTTTCTTACCAAAGTTTTTTCCATCAAGGAAGAAATAGGTATGCCGTGCAATTGATTCTGTTATGACACCTCACAAGAAAAGAGCCCGCAAGCATTAAACCAACACGGAAGAAAGCAGAGATAAGCCATGAAAGAAAAGCTGGAGGGAACCGATTATGTCGAGAGATGTTACGGGTGTCAGTCAAGTCATCTCCATTCACAAAACAACTCTTGTTTGCTGACAGCCATTTGTAAGTTTCGAAAGCCTGCCCTTTCTTCCAGAAATCTAAGTCCAAAGCCCATCCCACCCCACACCTTCACCTTCAGCCATCTTGCCAATCTTCATGTCTCGAATTCCTATGCCTTAGGTATACAATAAAATGTGTGGGTGCTTTTTCCATTATCAGTCCATTGTCAGCTTATATCATAGATGGAAATCACCTGTTGTCAGCATGGGAAGAATACATTTAAAACTTCACTACATCCACTATTTGATCTATCACCTTCCCTTCAAGTTTATAACTTAAGAAACTTCAACCATATCACTTCCTTCTATCACATGCAGGCAAAATTATCGTATGAATCTCACTCAGATAAGCCTTTCTTGAAGTTAACAGGTCTTGGTTTAGAACCTGACACTTATAGATGTGGGGATTTCTTCTGTGAGTATGCTTAAGAAGGGGGTGTCAGAGTTAAGACCAAGAGTCAGAGGTATCTGTCTGGTTCTGCTTAGATAGGACCCCCTGAGAAACAGGAATGATGAATTTAGTCTTGGTGTCAAAATCTACTCATGAGTATTTCATTCATTACTTTCCATCTCTTCTATCCCCTTCTTCCTTGCTAGCTGAATAAAGACATGCTTCTTAAGCAAACATCATCATTTTTTTGTGTAGCAGGGTTCTCTGCTTTTCTGGAATATGTAAGCTACTTTAAAAATTAACTTTCCCCTGAGATACAGTAATTTAAATTAAAGGAAAGGCTGGTATTTCTTAAAGTCTTGTTTTCTTTATTCAAATTGACATTTTGTAGATTCCAGAAACCATCGCTCTTATGAAGACAGCTCTCAGTTGCAGATGCCGGGTACACAGTCCCTTCATGGCCTAAAAGACCCGGAGAAGGATGACTCACACATATGATCAGGAGAAATGCAGAGAGAACACTGAGGGAATACAAATGTCAGCTTCTAAAAGTAAAGAATGACTGCAAAGTAAAACAGAACAAGGTGAGGCAGGTTGGAAGTCCCAGGGATACCAGTGACAGAGGCACGGAAGAATCAGAGGAAGCTCAGAGAAACCCCAGCCCCTGACAGCCTTTCCCACACAAAACAGGTACCCCCCTTCCCTCCTTAGCTTTCAGATCTGACTCCAGCATCGTTTCCTGGAGACAGTCTTCCAGAGCATGCCAAACAGGACTACTCTCAATGCAGCCTTCTCCAAAGCAAGTCCATGAACACTGTCAGACTTATCAGCTGGGATTCATAGAGAACTGGTAATAAATGGTCAAAAAAAAGATGGCAGCCAATAGAAGGAACATAATGCATCCTACTAGTTTAAAGGAATTTATGTCTGGTTCTCCTTTATCATCTGACCCTGACATATGTTCTTATCTTCACTGCTTCGAGTTTCACCTTGGAAGTAATCTCAGGCAACCCATCTCTCTTACATAATAATAGCTGGAGTCCTTAATACTCAATGCCATCTATGTATTCTGTGTATATAGGTACTATTCACCACTCAAGTTCTGGTTCTTGGAGATGGCACAGATCAGATGAGGCACTTTTTACAGTAGACAAAAGGAGACTTGTTCACAGCCTGCCACCTCTTCCTCACTGTGCTCAGGATCAGCCTTCATGCCTTCTCCCAGCCCAGAGAGGTGGGGGAACATGCCACCTAAAAGGCATCATAGCAAAGTAATACCACTGCTTGCCTCTCCTGTGTATCTTGAAAAGCCGGGAATCCTTTTAGCTCAAGTCTTCAGAACACCCCCAGCACAGGAAGGTTACTTCTGCAGGTGCTGGTAGGAAGGGTTGTGCTTGGAAGGAGGCAGTGGGAATAGTTATATCTGAACCATCCTGGCAATGACAGTACAGACGCTGCTTTCTGTGTTCAAACTGGTGCTGGTTCTTTGAATGTGGCATCTGTCAAGGCTCAGTGAGGATGACAGATGTCTCTCTGCTCCAGGAACAAACAACACAGCCCTGTGGGGGTGACAGAAACAAGCTCAGCCAAGCCAGAGTGAAGAGGTGCTGCTCTCTGGGAATAATCGGAAGAACAGCGTAGGAGTCCAAGTCTACCAGACACCTGCTCCCCTGAAGAAAGTGTGTCCTCATTATGAAACCTTAGAATTAAAAGGTGACTTCAGGAATGAGTGTGCATGTTCCTGGGTGGCCTCATTCATCAGTGGATGAGCTGTTCATTCAAGAGACGCCGGAGGTATGTCCATAAATGAGAGCCGCATCCCCAAACCACATAACTGCTCAGTTAACCTACAATTAATCCCCCTTCCACAGGGGATGTCAGGTGGGGGATGGAAGTGAGCCAATTTAGGAAGTCTGGAGTCATCTCTAATCCCCTGTGTCCAGATTAGATCATACACATATATATCCATGGAGCTCCTGTCTATGCCTATCAGGTATCTTGTAGGTGCTTGGTGGACAACTGCTAAATGAACAGAACAGTTGCAAGGCAAGTAAAGGGGACAAGACACAAAGACATGAAAAAATGGACACAACAAAGTAGAGTGAAATGACAAGAATAATTAGAGACATCAACTACAGGGATAGAAATAATCTGATGAAAGTACACAAGAGAACTGTCTCACTCTGTATCCTGAATTATGTCCCTAATGTTTGCAATATTTCTTGGAACTGACTCAACACAAGGGGTTGGGGAGAGGCTGCCTACCCCTGACTCAGAGGGGCGACTGCTGTTGTCTTGGAGAAAATGAAAGATGAACACCAATAGATAGAATGAAATGGGATCAATGATCTGGGAAGAAAGCCTGAGCTAAAATGGTAGCAGCTTTTTAGAGGTACTGATGATCAGAGAATCTTTCAGAAAGGAGGAGCCTAGGAGACTCTTGGAGCCACTGTTCACAAGTAGTGCTCAGTATTGTTCCTTGTTTGGGCCCTGATGCAAAGTTTAACAGTGCAGCTTCCCAATCTCTTTGGCTACAGCCAAGCTAAGGAAGGCACTTTTGCTTTAGCCTATGAATTCTCCAAGAAGCAGAGACATCCACATTTAGTCTTATGCTGACTTGACCTCTGGTAGGGAGTATAGGGAGGACCACTTGAAGCTGCTAGGAATTCAAGCATCTTCCACCCAACCCGGAAGATTTTTTAGTCTTCCTCAGATGAAGCTCAATTCTTGTTATTCTGTCCCCATGTGTGTTTCTTGTATGTCCAAAGGAAAACACAGCAAGAAACTGAGTGGAGCCATTTTGATTCTATCATAGCTTGGAAATTAGTAAAGAATCTGAAAAGAACAAAGCAGCAGCCAGAATTTCTGCAGGCCACCAGGAGGGGTTGGGAGATGAGGGTCTTGGCCCAGTCAGAAGTCTGGGTCTTTCACCCTCATGACAGAACTTGAATGATGTTTGGAGCATCTGAAAGAAGGACCCTGGGCTCCCAAGTTATAGGAAAAGGTGCTTTGCTGAGCAGAGCTGGCTTTGGAACCATCAGGATGAGAGTTCAAGCTTTAAATCAGTATCCTTAGAGCTATTTGATCCTGGGCAGAACATTTAACCTCTCTCAGTGTTTGTGTTGCCATTTCTGTTGTGATGCTAACACTTGTTAGGCAGGGAAACTGACAAAATTACATGCCATGAGGTAGTTCTAAGTTCCTGCTGGTGAGAACAGGTAAGTGGAAACTGTTGGCAATTTTAACTACTATTAGTATCACTTTCATCTTCCTCCTCCTCCTCATAGGACACAGCTCAAGCCAAGCTCATCTTCCCAACTCTAAATTCTATAACCCCCCTGCCTCAGTAGGCCAGAATGAGAATGTCCACCTTAGCATGGTCTAGAACCAGAAGAGCCCCCAATCAAGTCTGTGCTCCTCTATATGAGTCCTTCTTTGCTAGAAGGCTATTGTGCCACTTGCCTAGAGTACTGTTGGCCTTTCAGTAATAAGGCTACTCCTGGATTTGCTGCTATGAAGGGTAGATGGAGCAAGAGAGCCAAGGATCTAGAAGTACAGAAGCAGTAAGAAAGATGCTCCTGGCTAATTTTCCTGCTGCCTCCCATTTTCATGACCACAACTGAAAAGAGAAGGGACATCAATGGACCAGGTCATTGGCTCTTGCTAAGAGTATCTACTCCAGGTGGAAATGGGAGCCCCACTATCCCTGTGTATCTCCATATAACCCCTTATTAAGGAAAAGTATAGCCTGGGCTGATGCTGGACTGTAAGAAGCAGGGGTAACATACTACATGAACAACCACAGGCAAGCTGTGCACCAACTCAACCCTGCAAGTAAGAGTCAGATATGCCACTTAGACAGGTGACATAATTTCCGACCCAGCCTAGGCAAACCATGGCCAATTTCTCTATTGTCTTGGAGTTGTGCCCATCTGTAGCTGACCCAGGTCCAGGGACTCCCTCAGTGTACTGTCAGCAATAGATGCTACCCATTAGCACCTAAGCCACCATTGCTTCACACTCTAATCCCTGAAGATCCTTTAGGTTCATTATTTCACTCAGCCCCTAGGAAGCTGGGAAAGAGAAGGCCAGACTGACATGGCATCATGAAAGAGAGGATGGCTCCCCCCTCACGGGCCAGAAGCCAACTGTGACCTTCATACAGCACCCTCAACATCAAGGACATAAACTGAGGAAGAACAAATAGATAACACTGCCCCACATGCACACACACACACACACACACACACACACACACACACACACACACACACACTAAGGAAGCAGGGATGGACTTTAAAACAAGGGAAAGTGGGCTGGGAATACTTGCAACCAAATCTTGGGTTTATTTCTGCCTGCATGTTCATTCCTTTGGGCACCAGGTGTCACCACTGTGAGCCTCAGTTACCCTATCTCTGTAACTGAACACTGTTGGGAGAGAGACACACAGGATGATAGTGTAATGAACAGTATCTAGAAAACAGCAGGCTCTTAATCGATAAATTCAGCAAGTTCTACAGAGCTGTCTCTGATCTAGCCATGTAGCCCATGGAACAAGGCTTGGAGGATATCTTGTCCACTATCTATATGCTTAGATCCATTTTTTCTGTGCAACCTCACCCAAGGACCCTGTCCAATAGTTATGCAAGAGTAAGTTGGACCTTGTGCCCTCCAGAAACCACCAGCTTACCTACTAAAGGGGCAGTATGAAGAGAAACAGCCTCCAGGCCAAACCATTGCATTCAGCAAGCTGAAGCAGGAAGAGGCATATGTGGCCCTTTTAATTGCTCACAATCTACCTGCCAGTGCAGGAGAGATAGAGTGCTCATCAAACTTACACAATCTCTCAATGGGGACAAGTTCCCAAGAGTACTCAGGTCTTGAGATAAACAACTCAAAAACTTACTTTCGGTGAAAGATGAAAATTGCCTATTTTCTTAAAAAGTCTTTTTCTGCAAATGACAGGGTAAGCTCACCTCTCCATTAACCTGCTTTCCGGTTCCTTAATCTTCCAAACAATTGTGAAATGAAATCATCAATCTGGAATTCTGACATAGCTGCCATTTTTGAAATATCTGCTCCCTGGAATTCTCAGTCACAAAGGCATAAGAAAGTCTACAGAGCTTCAGAAGAGCAGAGTCCCCAAGCCCCAGAGACTTTTAACATCAATGATCTATTCCAGCTCTACCACAGAGCCTGAAGCCAAGAAAAGCCAAAGACACTAACAGCCCCTGTTGTCATGTGCTGGCCCTTGGGAGAGTGTATAAGCCTTCCCCATAAAAATGGCATTTGTATTCTAAGTAACCTTTCTTCAAGTCGACTCCATCTGGTCTTAATAAGCAAAATTGCTCTATTACATCCTTCCTTAAAACCGTTCACAATTTTCTATGCTGCCCATTCAAAACTGCAAATTGCTTCCTCTAGCCCACCAGACTACTGGCTATGTCTCTTGATTCAGCCTTCCTTGTCTTAGTTTTTCTCACTGAAGCCTGTGTTGCTCTTCTCACATTAGAGCTAAAATCGCCCTTTCCCTCTTTCTGTACTTCCCATTGATCTCAGCTCAAAGTTGTGTCCTAAGAGAGACTTCCCTGACCACACCCAAGGCACGTTACCCCCATCCTTTCTCTCCTTCTTTCCCATTCATTTAAAAAGTCTCCTATCCTCATGCATTTTGGTTTTGTGAGGTCAGGGACAAGATTCCATCCACCAGTTTATAACAACGCATTGAGTTCCACAGATCCTCAACTATCTTGTCTAGAAAAAAAATAAGAGGAATAATTTAATTCCCCAATTCAGTCGCTTAGAATTCAAAGGCCAATTTCGAAGGTTTCCCCAAACCATGGATTAAGAAGCTGCTGCCTGGTGAGCATGATCCTAAAGTCAGTTCTTAGTAACATGACCATTTTGTGTGCAAGTCTAAGTGTCTTAGTTACTTTTTAATTTCTGTAATGAGACACCATGATCAAGTAACTTACAGAAAGGTTTATTCGGTACTTTATAGTTTCAGGAGGTGAGTTCCATGACAGACATTGTGGGAAGCATGGCAGTAAGCAAGCAGGTATGTGCTGGAGCAGTAGCCGAGAGCTTATATCTTGATCCATAGCAGGAAGCAGAGAAATAACTGGGAATGGAGTAGGCTTTTGAAACCTCAAAGTCCACTCCAGTGACACACATCCTCTTAACAAGTCCATACCTCCCACTCTTTCACAAACAGTTCTATCAAGTGGGAACCAAGTATTCAAACATATAAGCCTGTAGGAGTCAGTCTTATCAAACCACTACAATGTATGTGCACATATTTGTGGGAATGCATGTACCCTTGTACGCATGTAAATGTAGAAGCCATAAGGCAGACTTTAGTTACTATCCACCCACCTTGTTTTTTGAGACAGAGTCTACATTGGCTTGGGACTCACTAATCCCTTTAGAATAGCTAACCACAAAACTCCAAGGTTCCACTTATCTCTGCTTTCCAAGGGCTGGGATTGCAAGTGTCTGGTGATTTATTGTATGTTCCTCCTATTTGTATTACCACCTAAGCTATCTCCTAGTTGTCAACATGACTGTTTTTGATAAGTGAATCCTGATTCCAGGAAACCATGTAACCTGCCTAAGTCATACAATCAGTGAGTAGCAAAACCAGAATTAGAAGCTCAGACTCATTGCAACTGAGTATAACCTAAACCCAGCCAGAATTGAGGAATGAGACTTCACTGTTGGTCTCCAGCGTGGCATTATCCCTGTACACCAGCAAAGTGGGTTGGGTAGACTAGCAGGCTGAAGTTGCCTGTTTACCTGCCTCTGCTTAAATAGTTTTTACTTGGTAGCAGTTGCTGAAATCACTTGGGTTGTATAGTCAACAGGAGCTGGACTAGAACCTGAACCTGCTTTCAGAGCTGACTTTTGTTCCAATGGAGTCACCATAAATCCAGTCTGCTTGGGGAAGAAAAGAAAAGAAGGGGCTTTTATTTTCTGTGGCATGTTAAGGAAGGATTGACTGAGGTTTTCTGCAGCTAAAAGAGCACTGTCAGAGAGTGACTGCCAAGAAAAGTGAGGGGCAAGAACCACGTAGATAGAGGGAATAACTAAGTTGACCCAAAGAAGTTAAAGGCAGAGATAACTGGACCAAATGGTAGAGAGGACTCAACCTCAGAGTTCAGCTCTCAACCCGAGGGATCTGGGCACTTGTCACTGTCCCAAACAATTTTAAGGTAGGCAATCTCTCTAACTTGTAACACACAAGAAAACCTTCCAGGAACACCCCCCCCCCAGATGATTTTATTGACTTGTTTAATTACTACAAGGTAGGTGACCACTTCATCAGAACTGAAGCTCAGATGTTTTGAAGCTAAAAAGTCTCCTTCAGTTCAGGAAAGAGGTAATTGGCTTACTGTAGATTATCCAATAGCCAAACAAATATCACTATCTCTTCACTATATGTGTGTGCCCATATTACACGGACACATTAGCTAACTTTTCTTCTTTGATCTCCACTATATCTATCTCTATTCGCTTTGTTATACATTCAACCTGGTGCATGAACTTGTAGCTAGCTTTCCAGATGAGTCCTGAGTCCTTGTTCCCCTCCCTGTTTTTGCTCTATGACAGATGCTTCAGGCCATTCACCTCACTTCCCATGGGAATCCTTGTGAGCCCAATTTTTAAAAATCAACTCCCCCTTTCTGCTTGGACTACCAAACTCTCTAACCTTAACTTGCAATGTGTCTTTAATAATGAAATCAAGAGGCACAGAGTGTGCCCTTGATGGGCCCTTTTCTGGATTCCAGAAACAGTGCTAGAAAGATCTCACCTTCTCCCAAATTCTCTTTTCCCTATATTACTGTTTCTTATCTTTCTGATGTCTATAGGAAACATGTGGGATGAGGATGAGTGTGAAAACACATTTCTGCCATGTGGAAGCTCATGCCAGTAATCCCAGCACTCAGGAGGCTGAGGCAGGAGGATCACTATGAGTTCAAGGCCAGCCTTTGACTATGAGGTGAGTTTATAGCTTGAGCTATAGAGCATGAGACACTATCTGGAAATAAAGTAAAATGAACACAGCTTTGAGGTCCCAATTCAGTGTTCTTGAGGGTACTTTGGGTGAGGTCCAAAACCTTTGACTTTTGAGTAAGTTCCCACATTTTGTGAACCACTTGCTCTATAACAGCTGATAGACAAACCGATAGCTTGCCAGAGAAAGAACTATCAGCAACAACAGAATCTATGGCACTCCTAGAATTTGAGAGAGCACTACTTCTCAGACTGGGCAATGGAGCAGTTTTAAATAGTTTTCAGGCAGAAACAAGAACAGCTTCACTGGGAGAGTACCTTTCATGTTGGCCTATGACTAAGAAGTGACTTACTTCCCTGTGCAAATGGATGGGAAGAGGTACTCCAGACTTCAAGCAAAAGAGGGTACACGCACCACTGTGGGGTATGGACTAAGGGAAGGGAAATTTGGAGGCAAAAGGCTGTCCTGCATACAGTCTTTTGTGATATGAATATGACTGTCTCTCATATATCTTGTCTCTTTACTCTTAAGAGTCACCATCACAGGATAGTGAGTTTCAGTTTTGATGAAGTTCTGTTGACCCATCTTTCATGTACCATCTGTCTTTCATGCACCATCATTTTGGCATGAAAGGTTTTCTTAGAAGGTTTTTGTTTTTTACATCTATAGCTATCATTTGGGTTAAATAAAATTTTATATAAGATGTGAGGTTTAGGCTGAGGCTCATTTTTGTTCCTTATTGGATGCCCAACTCTTTCAAGACTACCTGTGTAAATACTTTCTACTTAATCAGCATTATACTCTAAACAGTAAATGGTTGTATTTACTATGGGATTGGTATCTGAATTCTCTACTGTGTTCCAATGAGCTATATGTCTACTCCAGCCAGTCTCACACTATCTTAATTACTGTAGCTTTATAATGAGTCTTAAAATCAGGTCGTTTGATTCCTTCAAACATATTCTTTTTCAAGAATATTTTATTGATTTTAGTTACTTTGTTTTTCAAAATATGTTTCAAGTTCTGGCTTGTTTATATCTTCAAAAGTTCTACTGAGGGAGCTGGGGAGATGGTTTGGTTATTAATAGTAATTCCTGCTAGAATTACTAGTAATTAATAGTAGTTCTAGCACCCACATGACAGATCATATCATCCTGAAATTCCAATTCCAGAGGATCTGATGCTCTCCTCTGATTTCTTCAGGTACCAGGCATGTACCTCATGATACACATATATGCATCTGATCAAACACTCATACACATACAATAAATAAAGTCTTATTCATATTTTGATGGGGATTATATTAATTCTATAGAGACATTTGAGAGAATTGGCATATTTAGCATGATGAGTCTTCAAGTGCACAAGTATAACATGTCTTGCCATTTATTTGATCTTTACAATTAGTATCTTAACAGCTTGGGAAGCACTTCTCTAGACTGGATAATCGCGTGGATAGATTTATAAAATACAGAAATGCACATGCAAGACACAGACCTATAAGTCAAGACCTTCTCAGACCAAGCTCATAAGGTAAATTATATATTGGGGCATATTTTTTTAAGAAATGTGTTCACATATGGGTGTATATGATGCATGTGTATATGTATGTGTCTGGTGTATGTGAATGTATGTGTGTTTGTGTGCGTGAATATAAAGGTCAGAGGAGAACCTCAGGCATTGGTTAAATCTTGTTTAAGGCTGGATCAATTTGCTGTCCATCACTACCAGCCTACTGAACCTGTGAGCCTCTGGAGAGTCCCTTGTCTCTGCTTCCCATCCTATCAGAGGAGCATGGAATAGGAGTGAGTGTGTTGCTACCACCAGCTTCACATGCGTTCTTGGGATTAGAACTCAGATCCTTGTATTTGTGTGACAAGTATTTTACTCACTGAGCCTGGGTGGGGTTTTTTTGTTGTTATTGTTTTGTTTTGTTGCCTTTTTTTTTCTATGTGTTCAAGCTATGAACCTCTGTTTAGTTACAGATGAGGGATAGATAGAGTCTAGGCACCTGTGGCTCTGTTCCCATGTTCATTAATTAAACCAATCTGATTAATTCCCCAGGTTTGTTACGTCTCAATGCTATTCATTAGCATCCTTCAAGAATAGGGGTCCCCTTACTGCAAAGTCTCGTGGAGCAATTATGGTGGACAGATTTGACAAACTGTCTCTAATGGCTCACCACATTCCATGTACCTCAGAGTCCCTTATTCTGCCTGACAAAGGAATCAAACAACATCAGAAGTCCATGGTTTGGCTGCCTCCTATCTTCTTGGAAGGCTAACTGGGAGACAGTCAGATATAGTAAAAAACACAGAAGAGAAAGAACACATATAAACACTCAAGGAGAATCTAATCAAAAAGATCTGTGACCCAAAATACTTCTTGATGGGCAGAAACACCACTACACAGTCAAGAGGATATGCCCCCTCCTATCTCTATGGACAATCAAAGTTCCCCTTGTTTCTTTCTGTAGCTCCGTGGAAATGTTAAATGCATGTCTTGGCTACAGCAGGATGGGGCATGACATATTTGCAACCAAAATATGATCCAGTTGAATATTGTCTGAAGATAGGCTGCTTCCGTTATCTTTTAATGGGTTTTTTGGGGAACAAGTTGCTGATGTAGATAAAATAGATATAAAACTTAATGCTCCGAGCATTGGATGTGCACCAGCCACAAGGAGGCTAAAAATAGACTTAACAACATCAATAATACTTCTCTTTGAAGCTTTGGGCCATTTGGGATGGGGATTGTGAACATTCAGAAAGAATAGAAGGGCAAAAAATGATGTAAACAGTAAATGCTGCGAGTGAGGCATCCAGAACAGGACCCGGATGGCAGCCTGATTGGGTGACCTCTTCTATAGATAACTATGTGCCTGTTTCATCCACAAATGATAGATACACACTCTTCATATCACTGCCACTGCCTGTCTAAATCTGAGGCATCTCCAATTTCTGGCTCTTGTTGGGGGTTAGCACTCAAAGGCCTTTAGAATCATAGAATCCCAATATAGTAAGACCTCATTGGCAGAAGCAAAGAGTGCTGATGCTGGGTGAGTCAGAGAAGTCCTAGGGTTTCTCTGTCTTGTTTTTCTCCTGGAATGAGATGTCCTATGTAAGGTTGCATACCTTACTGAACTCAGCATGGGTCAGTGTGGTGGTGGGATCTATGGGAAAGCAGTTTAGAATCTTGTTCCAACCCAAGTGTGACCAATGACCATCTCCATGACTTTGACCTTGAAGAAGAAGAGTCACACTACTGTGTGCTTTACAGGGCAGCTTAGGGGAGTGGCTGAAACACCACACACACACACACACACACACACACACACACACACACACACACACACACACACACACACAGAATGATCAGAGAGTGCCTCTGGGAGCACCTGGACTCTTACAGAGCAGATGTTCCCACCTCTAGGCTTTCTGTCACAGTCTCACTTATGAAGTTGCTGAATCACTCAAATAAGGACATCTAGTTTAAGGGGTAAGTACCCCTGTGCTGCTCACAAGCAGGCCAGCATTACCTGGTTTTCTTTACAGACACTGAGGAAAAGGAGCTGAAATAGCACTGTTCACTCTGAGCCAGATACCCTGGCTTTTCCACCTGTATTTCCCTTCCTGTTTGTTCCTGCCTTGAGCCAAGGTGAACTCTTACAAAACATATCTGATCCCTGGCCGCCACACCACATAGCCCTTCCCCCATTATTCCTGGCTCCTCATTCAGTTTCTCAGGTACACACTGTCTCTTGGCCACATTGCTGTGTGAGACTAAGGGACGTTCAGTGACTGCACTTGCTATAAGAAGCCACAATTTGGGATCCCAGAAGAAGGCAAAAGGTCTATTTCTCAACCCATAGATTGTTTTGACTATGGACAACATGCAACACCAGGAGACTTAAAATGCAAATGCCTGGCTCTCCTGGGGGGAATAATACAACCAAGTGGCCAAATAGCTACAGTTAAACAGGTCTCCAAGGCATCTGTTCCCACAGTGTTGAAGACCATTGTTTTGCTGGTCAAGCTTGACCAGGCCTCTAACTGTCTTCCCTGGCCCCTAATCATACCACTAGGAAATCAAGGTCCTCACCAGGCCTCAGACACACTCCACTACCTGACCAGGGCACCTCCTCAAGTATTTACTGTAGTAAAGCTCCCAGCCTCCAGGTGCTGCCAAGAGCTAGGTCCTACCTTCAATCCCTTCATGCTCTTTGATCTACCCAATACAGTCAAAGTGTTCCTTCTCCAAAAATCCCTCCTCTTCAAGCATGCTACAAAAAGCTCTCCTTCCCCCAGAGCCTCAAACTTTTAAGGACCCCAAGCCATTTAGATAAGGACAAAGGCTTAAATGCTGCCTAAGTACCTCATAAGGACAGGGTAGAACTGCTCAGTCTGCTTTATGGACAGCAAAAACACACAGTCTATGTGTCCACTCTGAGTCAGACGTCCTGGCTCCCTCACTTTTGTTTCTCTCTTGTTTGTTCTGGCCTCAAAATTCTTGGCCAGAGTAAGCTCTGCTCAGTCTAATATGTGATCCCCTGGCCACAGTACCACATGGCCCTACCTCACACAGCTCTTCTGTGTCCAGGATTCTGTGTCCTCAGCCAAACTGCCAATATCTCTAGGAGGTTGTCAGGTATTTATACTTGTTTGCCTTCCCAGAGGAAGGCTGGGAACTTGTCATCAGGTCCTAGGCACTGATGAACTGTTTGGTCAGTGATTACTATCCATACATTCACTCATAAAAGGCTCAGACTCTTACCAACCTCTCCATGTTACTTCTTTCCCTTCCTTGCTCCTTAATCTGATACCATGACAGATGGATCAGGATGGCTTTCTGTCACCTCAGGCACTCCCTGAGATCCCCTGGGCTAATCATAGAAGGTGACATGTGCTTTAAAAAAACTCAATATTTGTACTGTCAATGCAAAGCATTTTATTCCTTGCTCCCCACTCTACCCAGGCAGCTCACTGAGCCCAGCACTCCTTTCTTCTCAGGCATGTGCCCTTCCTTGAGTCCTTTCCTATCCCTCTACTTGGCCAAGTTCCCTACCCCTTAAGCCCCTTCTCTGGTCTCTTCCCTCTCTTGGCTTTTACCTGTCAAGTGACAGTGCAGTAGTCAAGGTCTATCTCTTGCATGTCAAGCTCTTCTGTGTCCAAAATTGTATGACCTTCTTCCATGACCCTGCCCAGTTCTAAGC
This sequence comes from Rattus norvegicus, assembly GCF_021556685.1. NCBI lineage: Eukaryota > Metazoa > Chordata > Mammalia > Rodentia > Muridae > Rattus > Rattus norvegicus. The sequence goes on along the minus strand of NC_141548.1, from coordinate 531,082 downwards.
CAAAATGTATATAAGTAGCCTTACTTAGTTATATCTCTGGGCTCATTTCATCAGTGAAGAATGGAGGCAAGACCAGTAGTTCTCTGTACTCAGCAAGGGAGCAGAAAGTAGGAAGCTTAGGGGCAATCGCCTTTGGGAAGACTTGATGTCACCATCAGTTTAAGACATGCAAAGGCAGCATGCCCTGTTAATGTCACAGGTGGAGCAAGATTTACCAATCCACTCAGAAAACACTGAATTCTCTAGGGGAAAGAACCTTCGGCTCATTATACATTATGAGTGAAAGTGCCCAGATTTTGAAGAATAAATGTTAACACGGAGTTCATGTAGTAGAAACACAAAAGATTCATTTCCACAGAAAATGTAATCTCAAAGTTTATATCTGTATTCACACCATAAGACATCAGCTTGATTTTTTTCCTAATCTACCAATTCATCCCAACACTATCTCTCAAGTGACTAGGAACCCCACCTTGTCATTCTGCAGCAGCAATAAGCTGAGGGCACTATCTGATGCTGCCCATTCTATACTTACATAAATCACATTTCCAATTTTTGATTTTTGTACCTTGACAACTCTGAATGTGGGCAAATCCCCCCCTGTTGTAAAAACAGCTCGCTCAAAAAAAAGAGAGAAAGAGAGAGAGAGAGAGAGAGAGAGAGAGAGAGAGAGAGAGAGAGAGAGAGAGAGAGTCTGGGTGAGACTGTAAATGTCCTGGGAATCTTCAAGGCCAAATGTGAAATTAATTTCCACATACTATTGAGCATCTCCTAGAGTGATTTTTCCAAAACAACACTGTCAACAGCTAACACTCACATAGCTTTAGACATACAAGCATGTACCCCACTTAATCCTCAAATAACAGCATAATTACTGATGAGTGAAGAAGACTGAAACTGTGTTTCTGAGCTAGGTCCAAGCCCCACCCCTTCCTTTCCATGGTTCCTTCCATCTGGCTTTTCACTTGCACACTTCTCCATTTTTTTAATCCATTCAACTAAAAGAAGACAAGGGTTACTGCCTTCCCACTAGATTTCTCTCATGGACAGAGGTGACTTTTAGAAGAGGAACCTCAGTTTGCAGCTGGTGGCTCAGAAAGCCTTGGTAGAAGAGTTGCCATTCTGAGCTCACCCTTGTTGATTCAACCCAGACTATTTATAGATGAATCAACAAACCTCCTTAGCAGACAGAAGGAGCCACAGCCAAAAGCCTTGTAGGGGAGGAGGGAGACACACACAACGTCCAGAAAACCATAGTGGAAAGCCCCTGGTAAGACATAGGAAGTACTCTTGATGACAGGGGACAGACACAGGGACCAATGGGCCTCTGTGTATGTCAGCAGCTAATTCAGTATATTTAGTTTCTCCATTCTGTACACCTTTCTAACCACCAAACCTTGAGGACTCATTTAGTAGAGATCAACCTTCTTCCAGGCACAATAAGTTCTGTCCTGCCTTCTCAAAAGGTAGTGTTACAAGTAAGGTGAAGGGACTGGTATCCAGCCACAGCCTCCCTTTCTCAACCCACAGCTCCCAGCTAGTCTGAGTTTACTTTAAAGTAGTTGCCAGAAGGTGTTACAGCAGAAGACTGGCAAATCCCAAATATTTAACAACTCGAATAATCCTTCTATCCATCAGTTTGGTAATTCTATCTACCAAAAAGTAAATAACAATAAAATACAAGGCTATTAGTGTCTCATTTCTGAGCTGCCAGTTTCATATAAACATGCCATGGCCATTTACAGTTTGCAGCTCACTGCTCTCTAAACATTTATACATTTCCCCAGCTCTTAACACATCCTCAGCCATGCGATTAAGTGGCAGGTCACAAGGGTGAGATAGCAGCAAGACCTTGAATTCAAAGCCATCTTTGGATGTTTCCCAAATTTGGCTTCATTGATATCAATGCCACCCTCCCACTTAGTTAATCCAATGATTGTTGGTACTCTTGGCTATGGCAACCTAGACCACGGCATACTGAGCCATGACATCTTGGGTCATGCATGGCCTGTCTACACAGTATGTCCTTTTATGGATCTATGAATCAGAGGGAACACCGGGCCCTAAAGGCACAGATATGAAGCCATATTATACTGAGCTCTATGGGAAGCTGCTGGGGGTTTCCACGAGCCCTGAAGCTTGCTAGGTGATAGCAAATCTCAACATTCAGATTCCCAGGAGAAAGATTACACTGTGTCTTCCTTAGATTCACAGTCCTAAACCATACACTTGCAACAGCCCTGCCATTTGAGAGTATGCAGTCCCCTAGGAGGCTTTGGTGGTATTTATAGAGTGTAGCAATTAGAATAAAACTATGTCCAACATAGGAGTGCTAAGAAAGTCGTGAAATAGAAGGCAGGTGGGCTGGTGAAGTACTGAGAACTCTGTGGAGGATGGAGAGAGGTGAAACACATGTAATAACTGCTGAGGCAAAGAACAGAGGTGACACTGGAGATAGGCAAAGGTGGCAAGGGACAGTTGGGGGACTCTAATGATCCCTACAATGACCCCTGCTCTTCCCTCAATGCCATAGATGATTCTATACTTGGGAAAGCAAACTGCCTTTAGAATGGGATGTGAATGTGGACCCTGAGGTCTTCATAGCTGGTTGTATGGTTCCTGGGCATAGCCTAACACGGCAGAGTCTCACCTACTTCCTTAGGAGTATAAGGCAACCATGGAGACCCACTGACAGCTGCAGATCTGATACCTGCCTGGGTTTACTGAGATGCTGCCTTGCATAATTCTGCCTGGGACTCTGGGATGCCAGGGTCTGAGCCACAGCTCTACAGGCCCCTCTCAGACAAGCATACTGACTGAGACATTTACAAAACCCTAGTGTGGGCCAAGCCCCTTCCAAGGAAACATTGGTGGGGCTCAGTTAGAGAGAGATGCTCAATCGAGGCCACATCCTTAAGGGGGAACCTATCTCCTACTGCTGATTGTGGATAAGATAACATTTAGTGTCAGGCCATGTGTGATTACACTGACAGACCCTTTGAGATCCCATTCTCCAGGGGACTGGTGAAGGTTTTCTCAACCCTGCATCACATTTGGCCTCTGTGTGAATCTCACATTGTCCTCCCTCCCCCGTTGGAGTAATAACAAGGATTCTCTAATAAATATCCACTTTCATCTCTGCTCAGAGATTGCCTTTCAAAAGTCACCTGGTCTGTATCTGTGTGCTGAACAACTGTACAAAACAAGAGCCCTGCTGTTAATTGCAAATACTCAAGATCAGTAACTTGTCGTGTCTTCTGCATCTTCAAGACGTTTCTTCTCCTAACATGGCTGAAAGTGGGGTAAGCAAAGGGACATATGGCAATGCTGTGACCAGAGGGCAGCCTGAATCCAACTCTGGGAACACAGACACCATTTATCTGTCTTCCTACTGAGTCTAGAACATTCTAAATGGAGTTCAGGCTCTGTATACTTTCTCCATTACAAATGCTTCAGGTGTCTCATCTCCATGTGTAGCAAGGAGAGTCAGCCCTGGGCAGGGGGATATATGGCTATGAATCCTTCCAAGGCCCTGCACTATCTCCACATACCCTGGCTCAGGAGTCAGAGGTTGCCGGGTATCATCGGTAAAAGTAAACAATGTCAAACATCACTGGGGGGATTCTTTGAATAGCCATCTCAGGAGAGCATGTGGTCCCTACCAACATCAGAAGAGCCAGAAATTTTTTGTTTCCAATAGAAACATCTGGAGAGAAGGCAGGCTAATGGGATCTAAGCAAATCTGTCCAAAGCACATTCCAGAACAGCTTGCTCCTGGGCTCATTGTGTGCCTGAATCTGCTGACCTTCCAGAGGTTCTGACTCACATTACCCTGACCTTCAGCTACACAGAGACAGCACTTCCCACCTCACCTCAAAGCTTTCTCTCTTACCATAGGCCTTGAGGCAGTACCCATGCACACCTCACTAAGGGTGGCTCCCTTTCCATGAAAGACACAGAGTCGCCCAGGGATGCCTTTTAGTTGGCTCATAAAAGGAAGAGGTGGACCTTGGAGAAAATCCTTATTGAATGTTTGCTTCTATCTAAAGAGGAACTTGAGATTTTTCAGGAAGGAAGCAGTGGCATGAATCAGAAAGGCTTATCCTAGGAAGTGGACATGCTGTCTGCTCAGATGGGATGGACTTCTGGAGTTGGCATAGTATCCTGGGCACATTGTTGAAGCGCTCGAGGTCTCACAGAACTCCTGGAGTGGGACACAGGATGGGAGAGCAGCTTCTGTGGACTCCAGTTCTTTATTCAAAGTAGCTAGAGTTTTACCAGTTTACACAGAGTCTCCGACCTCTAAGGGTATAAAAATCGTCACTTCAGAAGCTTTGGTTTGGGGGGGGAAGATGTGTAGGCCATCAAGTCAGACCATTACATTGCCATGTAAACTTCAGCAAGTTGTTCAGCTACTCTGATGCTAAGGTCCCTTTTGCATAGAGAACATGGGAATGGTTAGCTCCTAGCTTACTTGAGGGAAAGACAAGGTAATGCCCTCATAGAAGTTTATTACTTTCTTGGTTCACAGAGCACAGGAAACACAAACTATTTTCTTTAGAGGCCCATAACCCCCTTTTTACCATAAAGAACAAAAGATGAGCTGCTATCTCTAGGCAGATAGAGGCAGAGGGGCTTCAGGTTGCACAATTCCTCAGCATTTAAAACACTTAAGACCTGAAAAAAATAAGCCGCCTCCTGTCAATGTTTTATATACTCCTCCACGTGGAGCACTCTGGTTCACGAAGTCCACACAGTCCAGGGCAACACTGAGCCAGCAATTCATAGAAGGAAAAATGCACTTCCTAGATAGTTCGTGTGGATCCTTCCATAAAGACCCATGTGAATACTATACATCCAGTGTTGGCGTTCTCTCATGACTCTACCTCCAGAGACATCAGTCTTTGGAATGTTCACCTGCCATATATGAACACAACTGCCTTAACAAGTGGCTGGGAGGAATGCTATATGCAAATGCAAAGTACAGTTATCATCACCATTCACCTTCCAATCTACAGCCACTGCTTGGCAATGAGGATGCAATTTCAGGACAGGGCCATTATTCATCATGAGATCATCTGGGCCATCTTGTAAGAGATAGCTCTTCTCACTCTCTGATTCAAGTTAAAAGTCTTATTCCATGGTCTCTGCGTATATACATTTTTATTGTTCAATTACAGACTCCAGAATAAGATGCTCTGACATCCTTGGTAATTGTCTGGTTTCTAATCAGAAGTCCCTGGTTCAAGGAAGAGTCACATATTTCATCTATGTGAGGAATAGCAAGGTTTTCTCCTGACAGGGTAGAAAACAGTACACGTTTAATGATTTCCCTGTTTGATTAATGGGGTCCCCAATGAAGGAGTTAGAGAGAGTACTGAAGAAGCTGAAGGGGTTTGCAACCCCATAGGAAGAACAACAATATCGACCAACCAGATCCCCCTGAGCTCCAGGGACTAAACCACCATCCCAAGAGTACACAGGTATGGACCTATGGCTTCAGCTGCATATGTTAGCAGAGGACAGATTGTCTGGCATCAATGGGAGGAGAGGCCCTTGGTCCTGTGAAGGTTTGATGCCCCAGTGTAGAGGAATGCCAGGATGCTGAGGGGGGAGAAAGTGGGTGGGTGGGTGGGGGAGCACCTCATAGAAGCAGGGAAGGGGTAAGAAAGGAGGAATGGGATGGGATGAGGGAGTTCCAGAGGGGAAATAGGGAAAGGGTATAATATTTGAAATGTAAATAAAGAAAAATATCAAATAAAACACATCAAATATGACTGAGTAAATAAATAAATAAACAAATAAACAAACAAACAGATAACCAAGAATTGCAATAGACCAGACACAGGGAAACAGTATTTCTAGATCTTCTCACCATATCACAATCCACTGTCCAATGGGCAATCAGAAGGGTTTTAACTAAGCAAACTAATGGCTTGGTGTCATCAGACTTTAAAGTCAATAGCTGTTTTACCTTGAAATCTAAAATACTCCTCTACCTAGTAAGCACAGAGGAACTCACTTACATGAACAGTTTCAAAGCACTAAGAGGGCTGGAGAGGAAAGAGGAAAAAATAAAGAAAAAGAAACTAAGCAGACATAGTGATATATGCATGTTGTTCTAGCTCTTGGGAAATGGAGGCAGGAAGATCAGGAGTTAAGGCCACCCCTTGCTACAAAGCAAACACAAGACCAGCATGGGATATATGAGACCCTGTCTCAAAAGAACCAACAGGGCAACACACACACACACATACACACACACACGGTCACAATGAGAAGTGTGATAAGTATAAGAGAAAGGGGGATCAGAATGTACAGAGAAAGGCTTCTAGAGAAGCTGTAATTAGAAAACCAGGCAGGCACATATGAAGGGGAAAAACACAACATCCTGAAGGGTGTTCAGGTTTTGAAAGCTTATCAGTAAAAGTCCCCAGCCAGACTTTTCATCTGTAGCTGGAGAGCATGACTGTTGCCTCCTTAATGAGATCAAACCTTGTTGAGATTTTGTTCAGCTAATGGCTGGTGGTGCCTCACCTTGTGTCCCATCCTGTAATGAGGGGCCATTTTTACCAGTGAGCATCCAGCGCCCTCTTGGGCTAGCATTGCCACTGGGACCAACACTACTAAGGCAAGTTGGCTAGCCACCCACACTGGTGGCCTTGCCTGTAGACATCATAGACTGGGGAGGAATATGGGACTACAGGGACGTCTCAGTGGTTAGAGCCCTTGCCTGCCAAGCATAAAGATTGGAGTTTGGATTCACCAGAACCCACAGAAGTGATAGGTAGGCCTGCCTATAATTCCAGCTAAAAGAAAAAGAAAAAGAGAGACAGGGAATCCCCAGATCAAGCTGGCCAGCAAGATTAGACAAAGTACTGAGTTCTGGGTTTGATTGACAGACCACAACTGAAAGAGTAAATAAGCAAACAATTGAAGATGATTCCAGACATTAACCTCAGGTCTACACACACACACACACACACACACACTGGAACACACACACATCAACATATATTAAATACATATATGTACATACATGTCACACACATACACACACACACACTGGAACACACACACATCAACATATATTAAATACATATATGTACATACATGTCACACACATACACACACACACACACACACACACACACACACACACACGTGAAATAGAAAATGAGGGTAACACAGAGAATGCACTTGTCATCCAGATTCAGTACTATAGCAAACATGGTCAGTAGTTAGCTAGTAGTAACAGTTACTCAGAGAAGATGGAAGGATGTATACAAATCAAATAACAGATCTGTATTATGTTGTATTGTCCTCTGACATACTCTTAATTTGTGCACAGAGACATGTCACCCTCTCCCTAACTCTGAGCCCTTCCCTATAAAGCACAGTGGAATCATGGGTGTTTCTGTGGAACCTTGTAGCACCAGGCTCGATTTCTCTGAACAACAAGCAGAGATTTGAAGTGAATAGCTTGCTCTGATCTAATGATGACATGAAAACAAGTCACACAAGAACTGCATTGCCTGGGGTTCTTAACGAGCCCTCCGTGTGTGCCCTTGGGACAGAATAACACTAGTAGAAGTCACAAATTCATCACAATTGTTGACTTTGAAAGGACTTTAAATCCAGGACTGCCCCATTCCCTGAGTGATTCTCCAAATCCTCTCCTGACAGACACTAACTCCTAAAAATAGGTCTTAAAGTGGGGCTCTGAGTGCAAGACCAATAGGCAAGCTGATTACAAAAGCCTTCCGTCCTGGAGCTGGGTGAATGCTGTGGCCAGCTCAATTTCAGTCAATTCCCACCGTTCTGAGGTGGCAGCCAGCAAAGGGCTTTCTCTTCACAGACCATTTTCCCCATTTATTCTCTTCCACACAACTGCCTTAATGTTAAGGGGGAAATCCCTCTCCTGGGATATCAACTGGAAAACCATATGCCAAGGGTCCTTCCTTATGTCTAACCAAATGCTTTCTGTGGGGTGAGTCTTCCACATCTCAGCCAGAGGTGCATGGAAGGCAAGTTAAAGAGGTCTGCAAGACTTCAAGAATGACCACTGATCCCCAAAGCAGTCCCAGGTGACCACTGATCTTGGTTCATATGTGTTAAACATGAACACATTTTCCTGGGTGCTTTACATGTGTTGACAGGCAAGCAGCCACTGACAGCTTCATGAAGCAGCTGCTACTGTTAATCCCATTTTACAAGGTGAAGCAATTGAGACTCAGAAAAGCAGCTGGTCCAAGGCCACAGAGCCTGTGACTGAGGCAGAATAGCTAGCTGGGCTTTGTATTCAACTGTAAATGCTATGAACTAGTGCTCTCAAAAGAAACATAAGACAGCAAGGTAGGCCGTAAAGTCCATATTTCTGGTTGTGTTTGTTTGTGTTTGTGTTTGTGTTTGTGTGTGTGTGTGTCTGTCTGTCTGTCTGTCTCTGTCTGTTTCTTTGCTCATCATATATTCTCCTGCAAGGCACTTATTTTTACATTTTACTGATGATATAATTATAGACAGATATTTAATATTGAACTCTAGGTAGAGTAAGAAGTAGTCAAACTGTGTCCACTGACACTAACACACATTAACCTCCTTGTGGATTTTCCTATAGGACAGTTGTTCTCAACCTTCCTAATGCTGTGACCCTTTGATACAGTTCATTTTGTGGTAACCCCTAACTATAAAATTACTTCGTTGCTACTTTACAACTGTAATTTGGCCACTATTATAAATTGTGATGTAAATATCTGATATTCAGGATATCTGATAAACAACACCAAAGGGTTGCGACCCACAAGTTGAGAACTACTGCTATAGGGCGTATTGATACCTGCCTCTGATACAGCTCATCCCCAGCTTCCTTCTTCCTTTATTCAGGGATGCAGGTAATGGAGAAAAACATGAACTGCTCCTAGGTAAACCTCAGTCAGTCAGGCCAACCGACCTCGGTGCCCCTTTCCATTTGTCAGCAATGGACTAAGGGTCAGGCTGGTGACGCAGATCTGGTTCATGAGCTACATGTGAGTGTATGCTGGAGTCTTCTAGAAATGTTATCCAGGCTTCTAAAGGCCGACTGGAGGAAGTGGTTCCTCTCCTGAAAAACTTTTATATATTTTACAATATATATATATGTCTACACACATATGTACATGTTTATTTTCCTGTGGTAGAATATGCATAAAATTTAATTTAAATAATATAGCTCATTTGCCTAATCATTCCTCCATCTACTTAAGAGACACATCTTTTAAAAGTAAAAGGAAACTAGACTAAATATGTTAGTTTTTAAAAAATAAATAAAACAGAAGAGAAGAGAATATGAAGACAGAAAAAAGATGTTTTAGGGAGTGTCTAGAGTGTTATAAGGAAAGAGTTGGGAAGCGTATGATCAAGATATATTATATGCATGTATAAAATTATTAAAGAATAAAAGAAATTTTTAATAATTTGGAAAAATGATGATCATATGGTTTACCTAACTAACCTAACTTAAATGTGATCATTTTAAGGTAGAACCTATATCAAATCAGATATGTGCTATTTCACAGTCATGCTAAATTTCCCAGGTCCAGGACATCTTAAGTTAGACCACCATCCCTCAGATGCTCAGAGTCACCCTAGGGGAATAACCCAGGTCCAGGTTTCTCTGGTTCCTGTCTACTGTCAGCTCATGGACATCCCCAGGGAACAGCAACGCACACAGGACTGTACAGGCCTGTGCGTCAACATCAGCTCTCCAGCCGGTTTGTGACTCAATACGGGAGCCAAGATGATGTCTGACTCTAAAGGTTCTAAAACGGCATCTCCAACACCCCCAGAGATCACCATTATTGCGGTAACAGACGAAACGAGGTCTACGGCTTGAAGGAGAATATTTTCTAGGCAAGCATAACTCATGCCTCCACCACCACTTGGGGGTGGGGGGTGGGGGAAAATCTATGTCAAAACTGAGAATGACCTCAGAGGTGGAAGTCGAAATGGCACCTACGTAGTTGCTGGGGCACTGGCAGGTTGCGCCAATAATAAACAAACACACACCTACGTGCAAAGAAGGAAGTATGCATGCAGGGTTGAGCAAGCAGTTGCCATGGAAACCAGCTAGCCTCACTCTAGAGCTTTCCCTGGGCACCTTGATCATTCAGTGGTTGATGGAGCCCAGTGGAGGAGCATTGTGTCTGTCCCTATGAAACCTTCCAAATGGGCCCATTATGATGAAAGCAGATGAAAGAGGAAAGGATGACGTAGCTTTCTATTCACAGTTGCATCCACATTTTATCCTGGAAATGACTCAAAGGAACAGAAGATAAAACTAGCCTTGCCATAGAGGGACATGGCTGGGGGGATTAAATAATGATAGCAGGGGGTGAGGTGGAGGGATCTGGATATGGTCATAGAAGGAAGGCAGCTTAGGGAAGGGAGGCTACCCTAAGTCTCCACTACAGAAAATGTCCCACTAAATAAGTGGTTATGACCTCAGGCTGTCACCCAACCTAACATGAAAACTCTTCTCTATAGAGCAAATGCTTCCCCAAATATCCTGTATCTTTCACTCCTCCCAATCTCCCTCTCCCTCTCTCTCTCTCTCTCTCTCTCTCTCTCTCTCTCTCTCTCTCTCTCTCTCTCTCTCCACACACACACACACACACCATTACACATATACATAGACCACACATACACACTACACACACATTCACTATACACTCATTACTCACACCATCTCACAGTCATGTACACACAGACCACACACATACTACACATACACAACTACATATACACACACTACACATACACAAACAACACACAAAATACACATATACACAACACATACAACATACACACACTCATATAAACAACACACAACATGTGTACACCCATATACATACCACACATACACAAACACATACCATATGACCATACACACCATACACGCAGACCATACATACACACTAATACATGCACACACACGCATGCACACACACGCACGCACACACACACACACTGCATCACAGCATGATCCAAAGGGAGCACTCTTCTACTGAATGGCATCTCTAACATTCTCTTCTTATTATGAGACAGTTCTCACTAAGTTGTCCAAATTGGCCATGAAATTGGGAATCTCCCTACCTCAGCCTCTCATATAGTTAGGACAGCAGGCCTGTGGCACTGGGTCTGGTTCTTCCACTCATTGACAGAAGAAAAGTACATGAAGCAGGGGGAGGAATCAATGCCAGCCCTCTGTGCCTTGGCTTCCTCACTATAATGTGAAGTTGTGGGGACAGACTCATCAGTTGCCATCACTCGTGTTCTTGCATTCTTAACCCTGGCTTATACTGAGTGGAGAGATAAGATCTCTTTGCACTGTGTTTGCCAGCAACTGCCAGGCAGAAGTCTTGGTTCATCCAAATAGATCCATTGGATACAAGGATGAAATATCCCCTCTTCTCCCATCTCCCATATAAGAAAAAGGGAATTATAAAACAAACAACATGTTTCCTATTCTCAAGGAATCTACAACTTACTATATTTGATTAACAAACAAATTATATAATACCTAGTCTGTGCCAGCTACTGTTCTAAGTACTTTACAAATATTAGGGAATTTAATCTTCATAATAACCCTGTCAAGTAGCTACTTTTGTTTTTTGTCCCTGGCCCAACTAGTACATGGCAGAGTCAAGGTCAGACTGTCTGGCTCAAAAGCCTGTGGGACACACATGTGTGCAGGTAAATTATAGACAAGGCTGTAGATTTCAGGAGGGGAAGGAATAGATGTCATTCTACCCCAGGATGCTAGTCCTGAGATTTATTGGACACATGATCTTCCCTAGGATATTCAAAACTCCCTGTGCCTTGGCTTCCTCACCTGGAATATAGTTTTGAAGATGAGGCCAGATTTGAACCCACAAAGTGTATGAGGGGATATAGGTGGGAGGATGGTTAGAAAGAGGGTGTGCGTTGATCATTTTTATAAAGAATCTGAGCTTTAGTCTACACAAAGCCAATCGGGAAACATAAACAAAGCTGGATTTGGGGAAATTTTGCTAGTCATGATACACAAAAATGGACTGCTGACACTAAGTGGGGCCACTGAGACACATGACATGGTCTGGTAGGGTGAGTAAAGCAAGAAGTGAAGGGGTTCATCCAGGACCGTGATGAAAGGAACACTGAAGGCAAACCTATAGCACTTGGCTACAGCTAAGAACTGATAGGTCAACACCAGTCTCTGCCAATCACAAAGACCAGAAGCAAGCGCTAGGAGAAATACTGGCATTGCCATTGTCCACCCAGAGTGGCACAGGGCAGGCCCACTGCAGCTGTGGAGTCTCTGAGCACTAGAGTTGCATGCAGAAGCGGGAGGAAGCTTTCCTAGCTGCCCTTGCTGGCAGCTCATGAGAGTCAGACATGAGAAAGACTCTCAGACACCTCAAATATAGACGATACTCTGCCCCAGATGTGGAACTTACAGGCAGTCCTTCTGCTCGTAGACTGGATAATTCACAACCCTAGACTCTAAGCCATCCTGGGTCTTCCAACTAATGGGCGTTCTATTCCAATTCCCATCAAACTGAGAAGAGAAGAGCAAGACCTGAGGTTGGGTGGGAGTTATAGTCCAAGAACATGAGCAGTCTTCCTTCTTGCAAACTCCGCCAACAGCCTAAAATCCTCTGCTCTATCCCAATTTTGCATAAATCCCCAGAGCAGGTTTTGTCTGACATCACCAGGAAATGAATGCCAAGGTGAGGGCACAGCAGGTAGGGTCATAAAACCAGAAAAGGGAACTTGGCTTTCACGGAAGCCGAAGCCTGCCTGGTTATTTATCTTTCATATCTGAAGCCTTGGAATTCCATTTTCATCTTGATGGGGATAATAAACTCTTAGCAAACTTTTATGGCTCCCCAGATGAAACAGAGGACTCTGCCCCTGCTTCCTTCCTGCAAATTCAGGCAGATTCTGAAATTCAAGTCAGACCAGAAACTGCTTTTGGTCAGAGGCAAAAATGTATTTATCTTTGTAGGCATGGCCATTAAGATGTGAGCATGAATAGCTGAAGAGAGAGGACACGGTGCAGGGGTGCGGGGGTGCGGGGAAAACAGGAAGAAATAGGAGGTACTGGCTATGAAGGAAGACCATGACGTCATCAGCCCCCACAAGCTTTTTATGGTGCTGGGGGAGTGGGGCACAGGCAAGGCAGCTGTAGAGATGAGAGAATGGACCCCAGGAGTGGGCTGGGAGAACTCTGTAGTAGGAGGGCTGGACTGGCTCGTGCTGGGTGCTAAGAGGATTTGGGGAGTGGACACGGCACACTGGAAAATTGTGCCCACAAATCTGTTTGTCTGGCGAAGCAATGTGGCTATGAAATCCACCCCCTTTGCTCCTCCAAACACTAAAAAGAAATCTCCAGATGGAAAAATCTCAAGTCAGACTGCAGTATGAAAAGAGATCTTAAAAGAAAAGAAAGAAAAAGGCTCACACAGGAAGCTGACAACCTTCTTGGTTCTCTGAGAGATCTGCCCCACAGATCTGAGTGATCTCTATACTAAATCTGGTTGGGAGACAGGTTCTAGTCCATACCCTACCTGGGAAGACCTGCATGACTTTAGGCAAACCTTGGTTTAAACATTAAGGAAATGCAAGTGACATGGTCTCAAATAGCTAAGGCAGAAACAACAACGCTGGTCAGGCCACCTTCCAGCCTTCTCTCACGACAAAAATTACTAATCAGTCGCATTCTTGAGTGAAGAGCCTTGGTAGGCTCTTCGTTACTGAGCTGTGAATGTCTGTATCCTAGGCACCCTCAATGAAGTCCCAAGCTCTTTCCATTTTGCTGTTGCTGTTTTGTATTTTTATTGGTTTTCTTTGTTTCCTTCTCTTTGGCCTTCTTTCCAAGACTTAGCAAAGAAAATAGGGTAGAAAAAATACACAGCATAAAGCCTCTTGACTCAAAGCTGGGAGCTCAAATGTGACCTTGTGCATTTCCCCCCCCCCTTCATATTAGTTTTCACCCCAAACTCTGTTCAATGACATCCCCCCCCCAGAATCTCATAGACGTAGAGAATTTTATCCCTACTTTGAGATCGGGGCATAGATGACAGCCTAAGGAAGTTCAAAGGCAGTTAATTAGTACCCTCGGTTCTTTTGAAAATTATTAAAGAGTCCAGAATTAGAAATTCAGATTTTTTTCCAGACTCCTGAGAACAAACACCTCTCCTCTAAATGGCTTAATGTGTCTGTTTAATGTACACAAAATTATCTTGCAGGAAGTGGGGGCTGTTTCTCCTGTCACTTCAGATCTCCAGAATATACTACCTTTGGCAAAAGTACGAGGAATCCAAGTCTGACTAAATTAAATTCCACAGCAGAAATTATTAGGACCAGAGGCTGTAGCAGAAACAAACTTAAACGAAAGAGAAATAACTTCTTACTCCCACCCGCCTATCTCGATCTCGCCATCTTAGTCCAGGGAGAAAGAAAAATATGTATTTTTTTTTTAAATTTCTGAGTGCCTTGCTGAGTTTTGTCTACAAAGTCTATTCGATAATATAGCCATGTGCCCCAGAGTGCAACTCCCTTTGGGCCAGGGGACTGTGGAAATCCTGTGCTCAAACTCTCAGGGGCAAAGAACCTGGGAAAGTGAACAGACAAAGAGCAATGCTTCATCCTTGAGGACCCAGGAAAGGACAGCCCTTCCTTCCCAAGATTCTGGACAGTCTTTGCTTAGAATCCCGTTAATTAAATTGGAAACACTTGAAATAGCCCACCGAGGGCGTGTTACAGTTGTTTTTCTTCAGCTCATCTAGGAAGTTAACTCGCAGTTCCATTTGGGAAATTACTGCAATCTGAATTGCACAGATCACCCACAGTGTTAGATACCCTGACATAACTTTGGGAAATAGCCTGGGTAGGGTTTCATTTTTTGCTAGGCCCCCTGAGTGTGCTACCTTACTCCACAGTAACAACTCCAGCTCCTTGCTCGTTCCCGCCTGCCTCTGGAAGTCATTGTTTTAAGTAAATGTGCCATTTATGAAAGGTTTGTTCATAGGTGCAAAGACAGAGAAGTTTCTGCCTCTGAAATAGGAAAAAAAACCCTTCAAGTATTGTAGGACTGCTTCCATGGTAGAAAGGGACATCTGTAACCTGGGGTCTCCTAACACAGAGGGTGGTGGAAGGGCATCCCTTCAAATCATTGTAGGCCAACGGAACGGTCATACTTCACACAGAGTCATAGTAAGCATCCCTTAGAGAAGGCAGACTCTGTGAAGATGGTTCAATAAAGGGTTCTATTACAGGTTGATAGGTGAAGTGGTCCCCACAAGCACATGTTTTGAGTGCATGTTCCCCATCTGGGATGCTGTGTTGGGAGGCTGTAGAACCTGAGGAGTTGAAGCCTGGTGAGAAGAAGTAGATCCTTGTAGATAGGATTATAACCTAGCCCCTTCTGGCCCACATGCTCTGTCTCTCAATCCATTTGAGCTGTGAACAATCAGCCTCGTGCACTGGCACCACAGCTGTGATAAGCCAGGGACTATAGGCTTCCCTGCTACAGTAGAGACAGATTCTGGCTTGTCAGACCATGAGTGTGAAAGAAGTCCTTCCCCACTAAGTCACTTCTTTCCAGGGATTTGATCATAGCAAAGCAAAGATAATATTCGATGCAGGTTCCAAGGCTGTGCCATCTAAAGAAAGACTAACTCCTTGGACTTAGAAGACAAAGGCCCTCTTCCCATGGTATCCTTCCTCCTGTCAACTCTATAGCCACAGTCCCTTCTAGAGAGATGCTTCCCTTCTTTGTATGTTTGTCAAAGAGATTCAGTTGAGAAAAGGAGATGAGTGGAAATCAGTTGCCTTACCTCTCAGGTTTGTAAGCCATAGGAAGACGTTTAGATGTAAGACCACTCACTAATCTGTGTGGAAGGGGAGGAAGGAACTTCCCAGATCTATTCACATCCTCTCAGTGGGACCAACAGCTAAGAAAAAGACTAATGTGCACCCTTCCCAATGCTGAACACAAGGTCAAGTGCCTTATAGGTTTAAGAAAGGCAAGTTCATGCTAGCCTTTCTGTTGTAAGTAGGTGGATGTGGGAGCCCAGAGCTTGGAGAGCCTGCAAAGGAACAGACTGCTCATAAATGCTGGACACTCACCATTTTACCCATGGAAACTCTGAGGTCCTGATTGTTCAATGTCACCTAAGAAGGTTACAGCACACGGCTCTCTGTTCACCATTAATTTCATCTTTGGACAAAAGAGATCTGGTTTTGTATGTGGGTTTGAGCAAGCAGGGAAATAGGCTTTAGTGGAGGAAAGAGGACAGACTCAAATGTCATTTCTCAGGCACACTTTGTTTTCTGTTTTGTTTC
This sequence comes from Rattus norvegicus, assembly GCF_021556685.1. Lineage (NCBI taxonomy): Eukaryota > Metazoa > Chordata > Mammalia > Rodentia > Muridae > Rattus > Rattus norvegicus. Next base: position 514,717 of record NC_141548.1, on the reverse strand, counting down.
AGATGGAGTCTCCCTCTCAGTGGCCCCTCTGCCTCCCCAGTACCGGGCTTTTTTATGTTAGTCCCAGAGCTTAAACCCGGGTCACTGTGGTTATGAGGCAAGCTTCTCCAGAACATTGATCTAAACTTTCTGGAAAACTCTGAGGTGGCTAAGAAATTAAGTTACCCAGATCCTGACTTAGAGGGAAGACAGAAAATTACAGTAGCTTCTCTAACAGCTACGAAAGCAACAACTTTCCTTCTGCCAACTGTCCTTGAGGCAGAGACAGAAACACAGATAGGTAGTTCTCTGAGTATCCAGTCCATAAAACCAGTTCAGCATAGACTCTGCAATAAATCCATCACATCCAGACCTTTCTCCAAAAGCCAGAAGGATGGTCAGGACTGCTCTCTGACCATCTACGTGCAGAGACAGGCAGATCTCTGAGCTCAATAGCCATCAATTCTAGCCTACTTGATGAACTCTGGGCTCCTGAGAGGGAGACTCCATCTCAAACAAAACAAAGTTTACAGGCCAACAGATCTAGCAGGGTTTGGTGACAGACAGAAACCAGGCAACTATTACCTTTTGAAATCCCCACTTTCTGTGATCTGGCCTGTTTTGTAGCATTATTGCTATAGCAGCAGGCAACTATGTGGATTGTTTTTTCTACTCCCCAGTGAGCTCTTCCTCCCTACCTTCCTTAGGAGAGTTGCTCTAGCCACAGTCACAAAAAAAGGTGGGGTGGGAGACATTAAACAGGGAAAAACTGGCAGAGGCAATGGCTACAGCAAGAGTTTGTTGACCCTCTCTGTTACTCTACTGGATCCTGGGCTTCCAGGCCTGTGGAAGAGACAGTGTGCCTAGTTCATTTACTTTCTGGATTAACCCATTTCTTGCAAACAAGAAAGGCCTGATGGTCTGCTTGCCTAGGGTGGAGGCACATAGATGTAAGGAAACTTGGAAGCCTCAGGTTAAATAAAAACCCATGTCCTCTCAGGCTCACACAGTAACCCAAGTTATCACTGAGAGTTCTCTGGCTTCTCCTACCCCAGGCTGTCCATACCAGTACATGGCCAATTTCATTAACTAAAATTAACTAGATGGGCAAAACGAGAACCCTGATGCATAAGAGGCTTGGGTGCATTTAATTAAGTTTATGAGTGTTCTGATTCCTTAAGACAGACAGGCAAGAAGCAACTGGCAACCCTTCCTTCTCTCTCTACCCAAAGTAGAAAGAACAATTCTTATTTTTTAAAAAAAATAAAGTTTTGAGAACCAAATGGTGGCTTTTGGGTGGTGTCATTTCCCTAAAATTGTCTTTTCTGGAAGATGCCTTTTTCTGGAACCTGACTCTCTAAATGGGGCTTCTAGTCCTCCAGATTGGAGTGTTTAGGGCCCACAGGCACGAGTCCGTCTGCCTCCTCCTAAACATAGCCTCGCAAACTAAACTCGGAAGTGTCAGCTTGCATGTGGTCCCTAGTGTGAGCGACTTCACCACCATCACCGTCTCTATTTTTGAGTCTCTCTACTAAAATTCCTCGCAGCTGGAATGGAGGTTCTAAGGACAGTCACAGCCCACTAAGACATTTTCTTTTTCTCACAAATAGCCACATGTAAACCTCTAAGGGTTTGGGAAGCAAGGTGGGAAAACACTGCAAGCCCTGACTGAAAAGCTCCGAATCGCTCGTTCTATTCTAAGCCTCCAGGGGGCACCAGCCCTTACTGGTCCAGAAAGAAGGAAAAGAGGCATAAGGGCAGTAAAGCAGAAGGCCGGCTGATGTTAGTCATAAAATCATATTTATTTGGCCCTTGGGATCCAGCAGCAGGGACTCACGGAATCTGAGACTGGAATTAGAAACACTGAGGTCCCAGGTCTGCTCGAGGGACTAGCCACAGCCTCCAAGCCAATCCAACCATCCTGTTTTTCAGTTTGCACCTTTTATATTGTACAGAGTTTTCTAGTCTGTAAGAAACAACAGGTGTCTGGTGCCTTGAATGGTGGCTAATTTCTAATAGTTGTGCAGGATGCTTGAAAGAGCCCAGGGGACATGTCTCACATGTATGGTTATACACGTCCATGTACATACTATGTTCACCCACATCTTTTCAATGGCTATGTGGCCACCAAAATAGCTGTCACACATACCTCACATATGGTGTTGACAAGCCCACTGAAGTCAGCCACGTACCCTGTCACACTCACTCTATCTCCAGGGAAGACTGGGCGTGGAGAATGTATTTGATCCTCTTTCCATGAGACTAATCTGTTATCCTGCCAAAGGTTTTCCTGTGACACACTTGCCCACAATGACAGCTCTAGGGAGCCGAATACAACCCCGCCTCTGGCCCTTGTACAACTCAGGAAGGCAGTATATGAAGTGAGAATTTTCTGGCCAGTTTGACAATGATGAGTCAGGCTGGCATGAGCCAGTCCAGTCTCAGAAAGGCCAGACCCTGGATGGACCTGAATGGAGGGTGTGCACAGAACAAACATTGACTGACTAGACCCACATTATACCCACACTAGGGATGACTAGCTAGACCCAGAATCATCCAGCAGCCTTGTTTAGTGCTTCTTGGTCCTCTGAGAAAATATTAGGTTCAGAGAGGTTTCAAGTTTGCCCCCCTTCTCTTCCTCTCTCACCCCAGGAAAGGATTTGTTCTTCCCTCTGCCTTTGCTGTTCTCTGTGACAGCCTACTATAACATGATGCCTGGGCTGACAGGTAACACAAACCATAGGAGCCACACAAGATGCATTTTTTTCTGACATGTATTCAATCAATGACTTATCGCCACAACAGGAAGACCCAGAGTCTGACATTCTCCCCACCAGCAAGATGAGGAAATTGTGGCTTCAAAAGATGAAGCTACTGGCCCAGAATGAAAGCCCTGAGGAGAGGCTAGACAGGGATAGCAGTCTGGTTGCAGCTTCAGCCACAATCCACACAGAGGCCCTCTGTATTCCAAGGACCACACTACAGCAGCTCCTTGCCAGGAATACAGAATATTTGTTGTTACAAAGTGTTCCGTATCACCTCCTGGTATGCTCTGGCAAGTGAGTAGAGAAGCTGAAAAGTGGACAGACACCAGTCAGATTCCTACTTGAAGGGCAGAACGCCTAGCTTGCAACCCAACAGAGGCTAAGTAGGGTGGGAAGCAACATTCCGTTAGAATGTATGGTAACAATAAACACGTGGGGACTAGTTCCAGAGAGCTGGACAGGCAAGTGGTTGAGTTAAAGACAAGTAAGTACTACTCCTACCCAGCCACCATTCTCTTGGATGTCCAAAAGTAGAGGAGTTACTGTACCAGAACAATGTCTGGGGGGCCAGCATGAAACTCTCAGGTCATAAGGATCTTCCTTTCTCCAGAACTGTCTGATTTCTAAGTCTGTCCTTCTTTTTCCCATATGCTCTGGGGAGACCAGAGGAGCCAACCTGCTGGCTAGTAAAATTAGCAGCTGGGCTTTTTACAGGGCACACTGGATAGCTGGGTACACTGAGTGCTAGTTTTCATGCCAGCAGCCAGTGCAGGCTGAGGTGCCTGCCCTACAGACCTGCATCAGGAGAGCCCTCACATAAGGAGTCAGGGAGAGGGAAGGACGGTACTGTGGAGGTCTGGTGAAGGGCCTCAGGTAGCAGACTGCAGGAGGGTGGTCATGTGAGAAGGTGCAAGGGGTGACTTCGCTATGGTGATCTCAGAAACAGACTGTGTCCAGGCCCTAGGCTGAACCTACTAAAAGAACAAACAACGAACTTGCTAGCAGCCTGGGACCACTCACCCCCATCTCTTCCTACTCTACTTAAGACTGACTTGAGCTTACAGGAGTAATATAGGCACATTGTTCAGAGACTGCAGAAATGTTATATCCTGTCTATTACCTTGTGCACTGGGCAAATTCTTTGGAAAGAATTTCACCAGTTTCGAAGGGGGCGACAAACTTTTTCACCATGCGGTCAAACAGTAACTGGTTTTAGTCTGGTGAGTGTTTGGGACTCCGTGGATGTTTCTCACGTCTTCACAGGATTGTGTTACAAAAGCAGCCACAGACATGAGGTAAATGAACTTGCATGGCTTTATAAGAATTAAATTTTGAGGACAATGGAACTTGAATTTTGTATACTTTTTACCTGTTGCAAAATACCTTTTAGATTTTTCTAAAGCAATTTGAAAATGTGAAAAACTAACTTTTGCTCCTAAGCCATACAAACTGAGCAGTGAGCCACTCTGGCCCATGTGCTATAACCATGTGGTTGGGTAGTTTCAGCAGTGTCACCCCTGTGACATGGGAGAAGGGCCCAGCAGGGAGATAAGAACAGAAGCTGCTGGGGCCAGTGAAACGGTTCCATAGGTAAACGGGCTTGCCACCAAGTCTGACCACCCATGATCAATCCCAGGGACCTAAATGGTAACAGAAAGTAGAAAGCTAACTCTAAAGGTTTCTTCTGACTTTAATGTGTGGCATGCCCTGCCCCCAGGATATTATAAGTGAATGGATATAGCTTTTCAATTTAAAAAATAAAAAAATGGGCTAGAAGTTTATGAGGAAATGGAATCATTTTATTCTGCTCCAAATGCCTCTGCGGGCATCTATAGGCTGATATGCATGGGCAATCTCCCAGATCAGATAGGAAATGAAGTCTGTTCAAGTTCCCAGAGAATCGTTTTTAATCCCAAAGCATCTCTTGCACTCAATTCCACTTAATTAAAGCAATGAGGATTCGGCTTGGCCAATTGTTGGTAGTTACGTCAGAAGACAACTGTGAACATCTCCAGCAACAGGCAGCTCGCTCCCTATGGTGGGAGCCTGCTCAGTGCAACCGCTCCTGTGACGTAATCTTCCATCCGAATAAATGGTACTAGGTCACAAGTAACAAGTGCCATAACTTTGGTGCCTCTTCCATCAATGTCAAAACAGTTACTTAATCATATAAAAATGCAATATATCATCTCTGATTTCTTGACTGATACCAACGTACAAACACAGGATAAAATAGGTATAATTTAAGTGCTAGCAGTGAATTACTAAGGGGGTCATTTGACCCAAAGCCCTCCCCCCTTAAGGGTGTTCATGCCAATAAAACCTGTTGGCTTTCAACAGGACAGAAAAGAAGCAGTAACACATCACTACCCATAATGCAACCCCAAAACACCCCTATTCTTTCTGCCCTATAAAGTAACAGTTGATGCTGTGACAATTTTATGTAGCTTTGCCAAAAATATGAAAGGATAAAGGATCGATGTGGGGAAGGGAGGAGAAAATGGACATGTATACTGTGTGCAAATCTGCCACCAAGCTCCACTGACAAAGGAGAGGATACACACAAGAAGCATGGCCGGCATCAGCAGCCCTCCCCCCACCCCAATGGTAAGTAATGAAGGACAGTAACACACGTCACACAACAGATTCCTTGTGCCCCTGTGCACCCATCTTTGGGTTCACCGATCGAGTACCATGTTCAAACAGTTCAGCAAGCACAGCACAGCTACTTCACTCCAATAACCCAACGGGGTGACTTCTGCTTGAAAGGCAAGCTGAGCATGTATTGTCTCTCGAGCCCCTGAAGATAAAAATAAAATGGCCCAGACTGGGTACATAATGTGTCAAATGCCACCCATATGACCTATTGAGAATGATAAAGGGTGAGACTGGCATTTTGTTTCTCCATACATTGATAAAGCCGCCCCTAGACGTGGGAGCGAATAGCAAATGTTTTCAGTTGGTGGAATTATATTTGCATGCTTCCTGGAGTAATGTTCAAGTGCAGCAGTGTATGCAAGCAGGGAAATAAACTAAAATGAATGAAGCTAAGGGCTTATCTTTGCCCAAGGAGGCAGTTATTGTGTTGGGGAAATCAGTCTTTTAAGAGAATCATAAAACGCGGCATCAGTCATAGGTTTGACAGGAGGTCCAGGCAATGCAGTCACAGCTCAGACCCTGTCTTGTGGCTAGTGTTAGATTTCTTAGAGAGATGGTTCCTCTGAGATCAATGGAAATTAATGTAACCATTTAGAAATGAAATTTCTGTGGAGATTGTGGAAGGTTCTAAGTGTTTATATGTTTTTGTGTGTGTGTGCATGTGTGTGTATATATATGAGTATATCTACATCTTTCTTCCTTGTAAATGGATTTTCCACTACTATTACTTGTATTCTATAAGAATATTCCTACCTTTTGATTCCTTTATAAAGTAAGGGGATAAACTGCTGCTTTTGAAAGAAAGCACATGGGCCCATCACCTGCTACTGTCAATAAAGCTTTATTGGAATACACGTGCAGTGTGGGTGTTTGTGGCTGCTTTCAAATCAAAATGGCAGATGAAGCAGTTAACATGGAGTCTGCATAGTTCACAAAGCCTAGCATGTTCACAACAGGAACATTTGTCAACCTTGAAATAAAATATCTATATTGATTTTAGGTTTTTGAGTCTAACAAGCAAAAGCAAGGCCATGTGTTTCATGCCCCCTATCTTAAGATATCACTTCAGCATTACAAGGGTTTAATCTGGCACCAAAAAGTGTACAAAACACCTAACAGCAAATATGTATGCCAATTATGAAAGTGAGGAACTCAAGACCAAGAAGGAAAGAAAATAGAAACAGAGAAAAGTGGGGGGAGTGAGCCAACATAGAATTCAAACTCGGGCTTCTCTATGTTCATGTGGTCCAGTCAACCTTGGCGCACAGCAGTCACCAAAGAGATATTACCCCTTTCCCAATTTAGAATAATCATGGTGTTAGCTGACAAATCCATAATTTTTAGTAAAAGTAGCTTATTTAATTCCTCCAGGAGTGTGTGCCTGAAGTAAATAAGGTAGACTGTAGGCAATGCAGTCCTCAGCAACGCCCAAGCATTTGGGAAGAATCCTAAAGACATCTTCCTTCATATTGAAGTCTCACTGAGTGTAGGCCAACTCCATATCCTAAACTGGAACTTCTCAGCAATCCAACATGTTCCAGAATTCTAAAATAAGCATGTACTGTTCTACGATTGTCCATCAGCATCTGTGGGAGATTGCTTCCAAGATTCCCTGTGGGCATCGAATTCAATGCTGTACACCTTATATAAATGGTGTAGTACTTGCAGAAAGCCTACGCATATCCTCCCATAGGCTTGAAACTATCCCTAGATTACTTGTAATACTTAACACGGTGTAAATGTGATGGAAATAACTGTTCCACTAAGTTCATTAGGAACTACGAGAAAAGGGAAAGAAAAAGAGGACACACACATTCAATGAGTTGCAATTTTGCTCCAATATGTTGGATAGGTGATTGATTGAATACATTGATGATGGGCCTGCAGACAGACACACCTAATTTTACTTTCACAGTCATTAATTTGGAGGCTAGGGAGATAGCTGAAAGGTTAAGAGCTAGTATGCATTACCGAGTTCTAATCCCTAGCATACCTTGGTAGAAAGCCAGGCATGGCTCCATAGCATAGCTGAGTGGGAGCAGATACAGGCATATCACAGGAGCTCCATGGTCAAGCCAGCCTAGCCAAGATGGTCAGTTCTCAGGTCAGAGAGAGTCCCCTTCTCAAGGCAATACAATGTGGAGGAAGGCACCGGGGTGTTTTGCTCTGGTCTTTATATCCATCTGCACAGATACAGAAGCCTACATATTCACAAGCATATCACACACCCATACACACACCTTGTTGTTTTCAATTAAAACTTTTAAATAAAATATTCTTTAATTTAAAAAATGAAACAAAGGAAGAGATAACCTTGTCTGCATGCCATTACTTTGGTGTCCTAAGGCTCAGACCTGTGTTTCAGAAGAGAGCTATGCCCCTCTGGCCTCTCAGGATTTTGTCTAGGAAGCTTGGTCCTAAGGAGAGAGACTGAGATCTGAAACTTTGGAGTCAAAGAACTGACCACTTTGGTGCTGAGGCCCAGCTGAGTATTGCCAACCACCTGTCATTCCTGGGATTGAACTGTACAAGTATCATTAAGTCCAACAGTACAAGTAACTCACATTTGGTTTTGTTTGTGTTTGCTAACTGTTTTGTGCCTGTATAAAGTACACAGCCAGAGCTGTGAAGAAATTATCATTCATCAAATGAATGTGGTACTTGGCCAGTGAGCTCAGTTGTTTACAGATAATCTAGGCTACTTAGCCAATCCTTCCCCAGCTAGACCATATTCCATATTCCAGCCTTAATAGTCTCACCTATAATAATCAGGCAGGTAAAAAGGGACTCAGATGTGGAGGCCAAGCTCCTAGGCATGCATCAAGAAAAACATTAAAAACTGAAAAAGGAAAGTGAAAAGCCAGTGTGTAGTACTGGTTTGGTCCCACTATTACAGGGATAAACATCTGGACAGCCCAAAACAAACACAGCCTTGGGATCAGAACATGGAGGGCGGCTTTGTCCTGTGTGCTGGTAAGATCTGTGTTCTGTACAAAGCCAGGCTCTGCATTTTCCTCCAAAACTTCTGAGACATCGCTCTGTGTTGTAGGGATCCATCACGTCAAGGGGATCCAGAACCCTGGCAGGACTTTCTTCAAGGAGATGAGAGATCAGTTGACACTCTGGACAGTCCTAGGCAAAAAGGATTGGGATGAACCTGTTTCTACCTGTGAGGGTTAAGAGGATCAAGACTGAGGGCCTCAGACCTGGCTGAGTCTAGAACAGTAATATTAGATTGTCATATTCAGGGCAATATTGAATAGTGACTTAGAAATGGCATTGTCCTTACCTAGGCAGTCATGATCCAGAAGGAACACTAAACTGAGCACCTGAAATCCATGTAGCTACACAGCTGGCTCTACCACTAACAGTTGATTTGCTTTCTGTTTTCCAAGCAAAATCCCTCCCTGAGCCTTGATTTTTCTCACAGTTGTGAAGGAGAGATGGATTCTTTGGTAAGATTAACTTACTTCCTTGTCATGAGCCCCTGTGTGACGGTTAGCTGTAATTGTCAACTTGCCACAACACTGAATCACTTGGGAAGAAACTTGATGAGGGATTGTCTGCTGTGGGTCGGCCTATAGACATGTCTCTGGGGAACTGTCTTCATTAAATTAAATGATGTGGGAAGACCTGCCCAGTGTGGGAAGCACTATTCCCTAGGCAGGGGTTCCCAAAATGTCTAAAGGGAGAAGCCTAACTGAGTGAGTATGATGCATTTGTTCTCTCTAGTCTTAAACCCTCCTGAAGTTCCTGCCACCTCAACTTTCCCACGGTGTGGACTGTAACCTGGAATTATGCGCTGATAGAAACCCCTTCTCCTCTAAGTGTCTTTTTGTCTGGGTATTTTATCATGGCAACAGGAATGAAACTAGAATACCCTGCAACCCAGCAGCTGTATAGAATATGTGTCTGAATACACCGACACGCCCCATGCCTTTTCAACTGATGTCAAGGAACAGGGCTGAGGCAGTGCCTGCAGGGCTCACAAGATACTCTCCATAAAGCAATTGATGGTACATTAGCAGCATTGATGTGTTTGGGGAGTGCTTGGCCCTATGCTCCCCAATTGTACAATATCATATTTTATCTACCTACCTGATCTTGTGACAATGCCTACGCTTCAAGCCTTGTCTTGCCTTAGTGTGCTATCACTAAGGTAGCAGATCACTACCCTAAGTTGTCTCAGGAGCTCTCCCTCTGAGTAGCCACCACTGCCCAAGTGGCTACGGGACAGACAAACACAGCACCCCACTGTCAAAATCTCCTTGTCCTAAGAACTCTGCCCAAATGCATTAGCTTGGTATTCTCAGGCCAGACAAGCTGTCTTCAGGCAAATGTCCAGGCCTTCTTTGAACTCAATGCCTTGGCCTTCTTGGCCTTTGGCCTCACTGGATCAATCTCCAGAGTTCAATGATGTAGCATGTGCTGTTCATATAACTTGCTTTCCTTGGATTTTAAGATGATCATCTACTTTTGAAAGGGGAAACTAAACAGTGAGCAATTTTTCTGTCTTAGACACTCTTCCTAGCTGTCCAATCAAGAAGCCCCTTCCTCCCTCTGGTCGGGATTTTTGTTGTTTGTTTCTAAAGCAGGATATTGATATGTAGCATAGGCCTTCTTTGTACTTGTGATTCTCCTGCCTCAGCTTCTGAAGTCCTGGGATGCATATCACATTTAGCCTGCCTCTCTCTCTCTCTCTCTCTCTCTCTCTCTCTCTCTCTCTCTCTCTCTTTTGGTACTCATTATTGAACCCAGGGCCTGATGCATGCTAAGCAAGAACTCTACCACTAATGTCAGTATCTATTTCCCATTTCATCAGGCAAAATGTTTGGCACAGAGCTGGATCTTGGGAACCCTTAGATGGTTCTGATGAACACACTGGCACTGGCTGTGATGGCCTCGGACAGGTGCAAATATGACATCATTCCCTATCCTGCCACCCCGTGTCTGCCATAGCCTCTGTGATGTATATTACACTGGTAAACTATCATGTCCTGTATGAGCTCACTGAGAAGCTGACTCTGAAATGGGACTGCTCCCATTTCAGACCCAAGAAGGTTCATCTCAGAGAGCCCTCCAAGGCCCTTTTACTGTGATGGACTACCCCCACAGTCTCTGTGACGGGGAGGGTAAAACAGGCTGAGCATAATAATAGATGTCACATTAGCAATAATAGAGTACTAGTAGTGGTAATGGATATTACTACTGCCCATCCCATAATAAGAGAAGGAGAAACTGGAACATCAGCCACCAGAAACTCAGCCATGGTGGGGGGAGGGGCATTCATTTTGGGAATTCCAACTGACTGTCTCAATTTCCCCAGTCCATGTCTGTCATGGGATGTTTTGTATATCAGTTTGATGACACTTTGACATCTATCCACAGCACGATATTTTGCCTTTTACTTTGGCTTTTATTCTTAAACTTGCTCACTCAAAATTCAAAGTATGGCTATCACGAATCATCTGCATGATTCTACAGAGCAGCCACTGTATATGTGGAAGGCATGGCCTCGCCACTGTTGCACAAGCATATACAGACCCAGAACCCAACCTCAGTTGTCTCCAGGGCAAAGTCTATTCAGATCTCTGTGTGGAAGAGCAACAGAAACCCGCCTACAGAATTAGATGGTGGAGTTGATGACAACACCCCCACTACCACATCCAGCAGCAAGCCACATGCACATCTTCATCAAATCCTCTCTTAGATCACAAAGGACCTAACTGTCCTCCTGTCTTTCCCCTTGTAGCAACTGACCTTGCTAGTTTCTCTGTCCTCAGAAGTGCCAACTTCCACCTCCCCTCTTTTAAAGTCAACCTTCAGCTAAAAAGTCAATGTGACTTTTTGGCCTAAACTCAAAGAAAGTTCTTGTTCTCCCACCAGGTTATTTGGCTTGTCCCTTGGGTTCCTCAGGGAGGGTCTGGAGTATCTTTCCCAGTCCTTCCAGCAGTGAGGGAAGAGTGAGACTCTCCTCATTTGCATTCACCTCCTCTCTGAAGAAGCAGTTTCTGGGGGACTATGCATACTACCCCAGGTCTCAGCTTGATCTTTGATCTAGGAACTGATGAGGTCCCTGCTTATTCTACCTACCAGCCAATTGTCTCTTGACTGAACCCCTACCTCAAGCCCAAGAAAGGTGACCCACACAAAACATATACTGAAGTCACAGAGAGAAATCACCTGGACGCATCATCAGGAAACTCCTGACCCAGACCAGATCCAAGAAAGACACCAGTCAGGGCTGCAATAGGAAAGGAAGTCACCTAGGATAGATCTGGCAGGGATAAGTGACAGTCCCCACCTGCCCATTTCTTCCCTATTCTTTGCACTAAAACACTGATAACTCCAGTAGCCCTTTGCCCCTGACAAGCCTGCCTCAGTCACAACTCTTAACCCAAACCAGGGGCTCACAAGGTCAACTGGTAAAGCCAAGCTCTCTATAAACAGATAAGAGAGGAAAGATGTGCCTGTGTGAGCCCTGACTGTGAAGGGCCTAGGTGACAGAGCCAGAAACAGGGCACCTAAGAAATACAAGAGTACAGCACACACACACACACACACACACACACACACACACACACACACCCTGCAATGCACATTGTATCCCCATACACAGGCATCATATACACACTATATCCTGCCCCCAATACATACACACATGCACACCAGAAGCTGTTCATAGTCTCCTTAGGAGTACTTCAGGAGCTAGCTCACACAGTACAGAATAGGACAAGGTACCCAAGCAAGATCTTCAAGATCAGTAGAGGACAGCAATGATTTGTACAGACTAACACACACACGAGTTTTTGCCTAAACAAATACATAAATTCCCCCCCCCCCGCAGAGGTGGTATAAGTAAAGATAGATAGAGTCCTGGGTCCTGGACTGACAAACTTTGGACATGGTTCTGGTTTATGTTGCTATACCCTACCCTTTATCCTGAGATCATACAAGCCTAGTATGTACATGAGTGGTTCTGTGTCCACATGTGTACACCTGTTTTACTGACCCAGAAAGTTCGGTGTAACCCACAAGCAGGTTGTGAGTGTACAATGCTGGCCTACTTTCTGTAGACAGCCCCAAACCATAGGCTTGGATATGTATAAAGAGTGCCGGCTGATCTGAGAGCTCAATGGAGCACTGGCCACTCACCCCACTTGACCTGGAGAAAACTCAGAGCATTATCACCTCTCACAAGCAACCCCCTTTGCAGATACATATAAGAGGGGTCAGGGACTCACCAGGACTCTGCCAGTCAGTGTCTGGGCAGATATCATCACCCCTGCCCAGTCCTTCACAGATGTCATCCAGCCGACCTCGGCTGCCACCACCTCCTCTTTTTCATCCACTGGCTTGAGAGTACCATCTGCCTGGCTGGAGCCATTGTTTATCTTCTGGGCCTCCTGGCAAGAGAGAGAATCAGAGTTAAGACATAGGAATCAACTGGATTTAAATAAGATGCTCACCCACAAACAATCAGAACACAAAGGGTTTCCCGGATGATAGAATGGGGTATGAAGATACAGGGGTTGGGGATGAGAGATCGCTAAGGAGTTTATTTTATTTATTTTCTTTTAAACCAAGCTGTGAAGATTCCTTAATGGGCAAAGCACTTTCCATGCATCTATGAGAACATGAGACTATATCCTCCAAACCTAGGAAAATCCAGGCAAGGTAGAGTACATCTGTAACTTCAACAATACAGGAAGATGGAAATCCAAGACAGGATCTCCAGATCCCCAAAAGCTCACAGGTCAACTAGCCTGGTAGGACACACAACAGAGACCAGCAAAGAGAGGTTCTGTCTCAAACAAGGTGAACAGAAAAGACTGACACCCAAGATGGTCCTCTGATCTCCACGTGCATACTGTGATGCCCAGAGAATTCTTCTGTGAATTTCCATTTAGAATGCCCTTGAGATAACAGATAAAAGCCTGCATTATTTTCTAACCACTTTAAAGGAAAAAGTAACATGCCTATCTCTGGCTACAGAGACAAGGATCACAGTCCCCACAAAGTCTCTTCACAAGTCACTCTGCCTTCATAGTGCCAACCCTTCTCCCTTTACTAATCCCCCACCTTTTCCTCACCATCTATACTGTTCCAAAGGGACTAAGGATGGCCCCTCAATGATTCTACCAATAATGTAGATGGCTAGATCATTCATTCTATGCCTTGGCGCTTGGGCTGGGGATAGTCAGATGCCCTCTGTCAAGCCAGTAAGTCTTAAGTGTGGTCCACATGCTGGAACAGAGAGGAAAAGTGACCCTTCCCTAAAAGGAAGACAACATGGAGGAAAGATATGTGGAATATTAATGTCATCATCTGAATGCCTGCATCCAGCTGTTAAAGCCCAGGTCTTTGAGTTTCAAGAGGTAATAAGTTTCCCCTTCCAGAATTGAAGTATGCTTAAAGTATGGAGCCCTCAGATATCCAGCTGGTACACCTTTGCACACGCTGTGCAGAGCCCAGGATGCTGGCATCCTTCCATGCTCAAGGCTTGCTTCTGCCTCTGTTCCCTTACGTTTTTCACCCAGGCAGTCAGCTTCTCAACCACTGCCCTCTGAAAAACATCAACTCTCTTCTTCCAGTGCCGCTTTTTGTTTCACTGTTCCCCATAGCTCTTGAATCCTCTATCTATCCTCCACAATTCACTAATTTATTTCATTTATGACCCCCTGCTCCAACACTGCTGTCAGGCCACATGCCTAACACAGTCTTAAGCGCATAGCTAGCATAGTAAATATGAAGGAAATTGGGCATGGTGGCCCACACCTATAATCTCAGGAGGCTGAAGTAAGAGGATCATCCACAAGTTAAAAGCCAGCATGGACCACAGAACCAAAACAAAAGTAACAACAACAAACCCAAGCAATCTAAACTTGGATGGCTACAAAGACTTCTGAGTATCTGTTCTTTGTCACCTCCAGAGCCCTAGGTTTGGGGATACAACGTAAAATATAGGATTTTCAGTCAGATTTAGATTTCAGATAAACAAATATCTCTACAAATATGTCCAAAAATGCATGCACAGAAGACTCATCATTCTAAAATCAAATTTTAACTAGACCCATACTCAAACACCCACTGAGATCATTAATGCAGATGGAGATGGGAAAAGATGTCAGTAAATTATACTCATCACTTAAAATCCTGGTATTCATTTTCAAAGAGAAAAACACCAAAAGGAAAAACACTGGGGATCATTGTGCTTTGGAGCAAAGGGGGACTGAGGAGGGGGAGCCAAAGGCAGAGGTGGAAACCTTCTGTGAGGAGAATGATGGGCGCAGTGAGACCAGGGAAGTGGGGAGAGGGTGCTGGATGAGTTGCTGGGCTTGGGGATATTCCTGACTCCTGCTTCTCTCCTGCTGGCTGACCCTGGCTCTGGACTGAGAAGTTGGAGCTGCAGGGTGGTATTTTAATCTCCAAAGTTTTAAACTGTGGGAGCTCGAACAACCCCAGTGGGAGCCTGGGGATAAGGAGGCCTTGAGCCACCTGCTGATTTGTGTGACTTCTGCTGCTCAAGCCTCCTAGGCTAGTCTCAGTGGTCTGTTAATTCATGTCCTGGTGCTGAGACTCAAGGGATGGTTCTCCAGGAGGACTGGGGAAATGGGATCTTTGGCAGCCATGGTAAACAAGGTACATATTCAAACAAACCTAGCCCTCTTGTCACTTCTGGGATTGCCCTGTGAGATTGGTACTGCAGGTGGGAGGATATTGCCTGCTCCCCAGAACTAAATAGTGACCAGTATGGATGGATGGATAGATGATAGATAGATAGATAGATAGATAGATAGATAGATAATAGGCAGACAATTAGATGATAGATAGATAGATAGATAGATAGATAGATAGATAGGTAATAGACAGACAATTAGATGACAGATAGATAGATAGATAGATAGATAATAGACAGACAATTAGATGATAGATAGATAGATTAGATAGATAGATAGATAGATAGATAGATAGATAGATAGATAGATAGATAGATAGATACCAAGTCCCAAATCTTAGAATGACCCACTTCCACCTCACATCTGACATTGGCACTGGAGTGCAGTGATTCTCAGGCTTGAGCTAGTACCAAAATCAAAAGTGCAAAGTGCGTTCAGCTACTCAGAGTGCCAGACCTACTCCAGAAACGGCAGTTTTATCTGATATTCACTCCTGAGGTCAACTTAGAGAACCATCAGGCCTTGTTCGTGGACCTTAACTCCAGCACTTTCCTAGAATGCTCTTCAGTCAGAATCACCTGTTACTTTCAGAACAGCCCATTGAATGATGAGGGCTAAGGGAAAGATGTGCTTCCAACCCAAAAGGTCTTAACATTTGTTTCTGCTTGGTTGTTTTTGAGACAGGGTCTCAGGGAGCCTCAAGTGCCTCATACTAACTACAGAGATAAAGATGACCTTGAACTTCTAATCTCCTCTCCCTCTACCTGCTGAGTGCTGAGTGCTATAAAGGTACACACCACCACTTCCACTTTGTGCAGTACTAGAAATCAGGTGTGGGACTTTCTGTGTGTGTTAGGCAAGCATACTGCCAACAGCTACCCAGAACACCAGCCAACTGGTCGCTGGCTGCCACCTGGAGGGCCAATTTCCTGCTGCTTGAGCCTGGTATCTCAAAGGACAGACACTTTACAGCATGAAAAAGGCCCAGAGGCAGGGAGTCTCCTGCAGCCACCATGGTTTTAATGCATCTATAATTCACAGCACAAGAGGTATACAGCGCATAGCGTGCTATTTCACCAACCCTCTTTACCTATTGTTTTACAAGGCATTCATTATTTTAATTGCTTTATGATAGGCAAGGAAACACACAAACTAACAGGAGATAATGCCCTTGTTATTATTTGCTTACACTAGATGTTGTGAGCTTAATTAACCACACGTGGGAGGCAGGACTGGGGGAGGGGCCACAGAAGCAGGGAGCTACAGTAAGCCCTGTGCCAGCCTGCCAGGTTAGCTGGGGTATTCTGTACTGAGAAGACAAAGTCCCACACCACTCTACTAATGTTATAATTCCACATACCAGAGGAAAGGACCTGGAGGGTTGAGTGACCCTGCTGATGACACGCAGGAGATGAGAGGGTTAGGGTAGATACAGTTTATTAGGGCAATGATAGTCCCCATTTATGAAGTCAGAACTGGATTTCAACAACTAGGATGTAAAATTTTTCTGTGCATTCATCTTTCTTAAGCACATACGTGACATTTTATAGACCACTTTACAGAGTCAGTAACTGGCAGCAGATGTCACCTGGGACAGCAGAGAGTCTGAAGGCTAAGGCTATGAGCAGAGAGCTCATAAGGACTGGGCTACACTCTACTCGCTTCAGTCACATTAACTTTGAGCATCTGCCTCCTCTATGCAGAGTGGAGAGAAGCACCCCCATCTCTGGGAAGGTATGAAAAGAACAGCAGTTCAAGCAGTGTTCAGTGAAACCCCAATTGTCACAGCTTCTCAAGACCACTGGGCTCTGGAAAGGCCACTGGTCTACAATGAGGCTCCAAAAGGGACAATAGAACAGAAAACTTCTGCAGGATTTAGCAAGACTGTGGAACACTACCCACCCAGTATGGCTAGGGAGGAATCCCCACACTAGACAGGCTAAACCAAGTGCTGCCTTAGATGCATCCTTGCCCTCAGCTCCATGAGAAAAACCTCTTTCTTCCAAGGAGAGACAGGGTTACAGTGAGGCAGTTTCTGGGTCCTAGGACTTTGTTCCTCCTCTTATCTTCCATGGCAGACTGCATCAGAAGGGAGATACCCTTGTCCTGAATAGCAAAGCACCCACCCAGTTCCCTCAAACTTCCCTGAAGAGGATTCTACCGCTACCAAGAGAGGGTGGCCTTGTTGTCAGCCAGGACATCACTGTCTTAGCCTCTCCCTTACCAAGGGAGATGCACTCTGCAGACTTTGGACTACACTGCCCCAGCTTCAGGAGGACCAACCTCCAGACATGCAAACAGACGAGAAGATGCTTTGGGAAGGAGACAGAAACATGTGGGAGTGGGGCAGTAGTGCTTGCAAAGCTCCCACCCTGAGTACTGAGTCTGTGCACAGCTCCCCCATCCCCCGAGACCAGTGTCCACTTTGGGAGGAGTCCCAGTAAAGAGTCACTCCACTTTGTTTCAGAGGCCCCTTAGTCCTATCTATCCCTGGCCCTGCCAGGCAGAGCTGTGTGTTGGGCTTGCATCTAGCCTTTGTACTGCAGTCTGAGGTTAGAGAAAGTCTCTAAGCCAGACTGGAGGCATGGAAAGCTGAGAGACACCAAAGAGCAGAATGGTTTCAGTCCCCTCCGGCACACACTCTATTGGATTTTTTTTTACCCTCCCTCCATTTTGCTCTTACAATGTATTGCTCTTACAATGACTTCCCACCAGCATGGAGACAGGTGGGCCCATGTCTTTTATGTCACCTGTGGCTAATGGCCTGATTGGATCCCAGTCACTGGTGACCAGCATACAGTCCATCTGTTGGGAGATTTGGGAATATCTACCAAACAGCAATATAACTTAAGAGACCTCAGAATGTTAAGCAGAATAAGCCAGACTCAGAAAGGCAAATACCAGATTTTCTCTAATGAATGGAGTCTAGATCTGAATATGCATACTTAAATATGACATAAAAGTAGAACAGCCTGAGGGGAGGAGGGGGGCCAGGGGGAAGGGGATCAAGTATATATACAAATACATACATGAAAACATCATGGTGAAATCTATTTGTGTGTGTGTGTGTGTGTGTGTGTGTGTGTGTGTGTGTGTGTGTGTTAAAGAAATGCTAGGACAGAACAGGTTGGTGGTGTCTTAGGATATTACTGCTCTCCCTTGCTATACAGACTAGAGACAAAGGGCCATGAAAGAATTCACATGGCCCCCAAACCAGGCCAGCCAAACAATGCTCCAGTTGAGGTGCAGCCCCTCTAACTGGCTCTATTAGCTCTTATGTTTCTACAGCAAGAGGACTGCTTCAGATATAGTCACTGATTGTAGATGTTCCCCATGCTACTCAAGGCTGAAGCTTTGTCATAGGGTATGGGACCTGTGGGAGAAGTCACACACCGTTCGAAGAGGGGTTGGGTTTCCTGGAAGTGAAGACCACACTGGCTTGATACATGTGAGTAAAAGCTAGATTCAAGTCTAGGATTCCCTCTCTCCAGCTCCCAACCCTCATATCTGATGAGTCTCTCTCTGTCAGACTTCCTGAACTAGACACAGTGTACCTCAGGTCTGTGAATTAGGAGAAAGAGCTCTGAGAAACTAGGCACTGTAGTCCAAGGTCAGTTGTTCTGGGTAGCTTTAGGCAAATCATTTCATGTCCCCATAATCTTTTCTATAAATGTTTCTTCTGTCAATGCTGAATCCCAACCTGTCCTACCCAGTGATTCTTGAGGAGGCCCTGGTCACATAAAGAAGAGCACTTCCCCAAATATAGTTTTGTAAAGAAAGGGGCAGGTAAGGCACCCTTGCCTTCAGTTACAGGGCTGCTCTCAGGGACAAGATGCACTCCAAAACCAGCAGCCTTACAAAGCACAAAGCTGAAATGTAGCACTCTACCCTGCTTCAAGGTGTAAAGTAGGAGCCCTTTCTCTTCTTATCACCAGGATGTTGCAATGAGTACAGTCAGAAACCTTGTACTAGCAAAGATTCCTGGTAGGGTATGAGCAACTATCACACCTCTCCTGTCCTTGCCTGGTCAGGCTCCCCCCGACCCCCAATCAGGACCTGCACACATGTTGACACAACCAGAATCCAAGGTCACACCATAAGCAGGTACACAGAGATGGGGAACCAGCAAGTTCAAGTGACTGAAGAGGACCATACCAGGAGCTGCTATCCTGGAATGGGTTCAATTATACATCAGGGTTTCACTTTTGGAATTCTGGGAACTTTTCAGAAGGTATATAATAAATGTTAGGGTCCCTGAGAGGCAGGGTGGGTGTAGTTGTTAGTCGTTGAAGGTGGTTGAATGTGGTTTGTTAGCAGCCGTAGTCAAAAAAGAAACAAAACTCTCCTATCTTTATCTCCTATCTGGTGTTGGGTATTAAACCGGGAGGGGCTTAAAGGGTGGGAAAAAGAAGAACCCACAAAGTATCAAAGACCAGCTATAGCCTCAAGACTAGGCAATGGCCATCTGGAAAGGAGAATACAGTTTTTTAAAAAGGTAATCAGATCACTTTGTCACTGTGCCCAACACCCTTCTGAAAGTTCTCCTTTCTTCTCTGAAGACGCTTCAGTCCTCACACTGTCCTACCCACTCCTATCTGTCACCAGAAGGCCTGAAACTCACTCCTCCCACTGCAGCTGCATTGGATTCCCTGTGCTGCCAGAACTGTCCACTGCTATACAGAGGCTGTTAGCATTGGTAGCTCCCTCAGCCCCAGTATCCTCACACTGGTCTCCTGGGTGTTGACTAAGACATTCATATGATACCTGACCCTTTCCTAACCACCCTATTGGACATACCATCCCTCTCTAGGTAAGATTTTCATGTCCAAATGGAAGCCTATGTACTTTCGTCACTGCAGTGAAGCTTCACAGGGGATACCACGTCAGTTTTACAACTTAAACACTGCAGGCTCCAGTAAGTACAAATCCATTTTAATGGAGTGGGGGAAAAAAGAGGAGGGCCAGGAAGGAGGACAGAGAGGGCAAGGAGGATGGGGGTCCTATGAAGAGAAGCAAAGAAAGGGAAGAGGGAAGGAAAAAGGCAGGAGGGAAAAAGGAGAAAGAGAAGAGGTGAAAAGAAAGGAAGAGAGAGAAGAGTAGAAAAGGGAATGAAGAAGGGGAAAGGGAAAGAGAGGAAGGAAAGAGAATAAAATGAAGGAGAAGGAAGGAGGAGGGGTGGGATAAGGGGAAGGAAGGAAAGGGAGAACCTAAGAGGAAGAGGAAAGGGGGAGGGGTGGGGAAGAAAGCTGCAGTAAATGAAAGACAGTTCTTGGCAGGTACTGGATCTGGCTAATATTAGTAAAAAGCACAGTAATGACAATGACACTGGCTGCCATTATGATCACAACAGTCCTGTGAGGTAGGCGTTAATGTCCTCATTTACCAGATACAGGTCCAAGCAGCTGACTGGAGAAGGCACTGTTGAAGTTAAACCCCACTGTCTGACAGCTAAAAGAGGGTACACCATTCTGTCCTGCCATCTCAGGGATGGGGGAGGGTGATAGGAAGGAATGAATGTGGGCATGAGGGGCAGTGCTAGGGTCTGGGAACGGTCTGTCATCATTCCAGTGTACACTGCAGCCACTTCTGGTACTGCATGTACCGCCGGGAAGCTTGTTCAAGGTCTTTAGACCTTGGGAAGTTGGTTAAATCAAGGTCAGAAAAACACTGTCCTTTGTCCTCCAAGAACCACTCCAGAACCATAAATCCTACTTCAAGGAGTTGGGTTTCAAAGTGGAGATGAACATGGGTAGCTGGCAGGCTGGGAGAGCTGAGATTCACCATGCAGGAGAAGATCTGACTTTATCCCTTGCCCTTCATATCCTCAGAGGCTCAGCTGCTCTCTTATCAGGGCTTCTGTATGGTAGGCCTTTCTCTCCCTGGCTGAGTCCTGTATACCCTAAGGTTGTGATCTGAAAGAAAATCACTTTTTCTTTGCCCTCTGGACTATCCAAGGGACTAAATGCATCTCCCATCCTGGGAAACCTATGCTGGAGTCTCTAGGGCCTTGGGACCAAGGGATAGAGCAGATGATCAACTCCAGAGAGCCTTTGTAGAAGGCAGTACCAAGAAAATTTCATCTCCTGGGCCTCACGGCCCCACTGTGTTTTCCCATTTTCCAAGTTTACATAATAAGCTGTTTTCCTTGAGCCTGCACAGACAGGCTCCCCTCTGAGTTTTATTGTTCCATCTGCTTAAACTCCTCCCCAGCCATACCCCATGCCTTCCTCTGGCCCCCTCCTCATCTGTCAAGCTGAACCAGGCACCTGCACACAGATGCCCTCAGCTGGACATACAGCACAAGGAGCCAGAAATAGTAACAGGTGGTGAAACTGGACCTGTCCTTGGGAAGTCCGTATCTCAGTGTTAGCCTTAGTGGTTTCTCTGAACAGATACTTCACCTGGGAAACAAGGAGTAGTGAGTTAAACACATACATAGTTATGTATCCTAGGAGACCCAGTTTCATGGGGGAACACAGAGGACCATACTGGGAGGACAGGGGAGGAAGGTCCACACCCTGTGGCAATCAGCTCAAAGCATCTTTGAACACTTGCCCCTCCCATCAAAGTTCTATGCCATCTACACATAAGTGGTTATGACTTTAAGGGAAGGGGGAGTCTGTAATGTCTATATACCCATTTCAGCTTTATTTCACAAGAATGACCATGACATTCTGCAGCTTAATTTGGCTGAAAACTCTGAAATATCACGACTCAAAATATTCCCCAAGGGGAGGAGATACTTTCATGCCTCCATACAAACCATCATTCTGGTCCTGTTTCCCTAGGGTCTCCCAGACCTACAGGTGAAAGAACTGTCCTCTTTCCTGCCTACCCTACTGCCAGAGACAGAAGAGAAAAGCCCACCACAGCTTCTCACACATCCTGGGTGGGAGGACAGCAGAACATGGGCATTTCCCCAGGTACCAGTAATCCTGCATATTAGGGCATTAGGCAGATTACCAAAAGCAGCTCAAGCAAGTAAAGCATAATGTGGGTGCCGCCAGCTGGGGTGTTCATGGCCAGAGTTCTATGAATGGACGGCTGAGAGGAGGCAGCCACTTGAGACTCCAGGAAAGAACTAGGGCAGAGGAGCCCTCAGGTCCCAGCCAGAGCTAGTGAGGAGGAAAGCAAAATTTGTTTCTGCCCTGGGGAAGCCCAGCTATGCCTCCTCTCCCTGGCTGCTTAGAAAGTTCCTCAAAACAGCTGCAGAGAAACCTATCCCCATTGATCCTTGGGACATTGTATGAGGCCATCCCAAATGACCAGCTGGTGTTCTTGCAAACTATTGGACTATAGATCCAGGGATGGGCATCTTGTCTACAGTTTGTACACAGAAACTTAAAAGTAGGCTCAAATAAAGCCTGCTGTTCTGGAGTTAGAATGACACTAGGGTATACCAGTTATCTCAGCCACAGCTCACATGCTTCAGGCATTTTCAGCCATTGCTATCTAGATATACTAGACTTTCTTTCTCCAAATCACCTGTTTGAACAATTGCACTTCAGAAGTCTTTGTGGTGGGAAAAAGGTAGAGAAAGGTCAAGTGACCTTTAACAAAAGCTCTGGGCCTCACATTCTCATGTCTCAGAATTGAAGAAGCTGTGTAAACCCTCCCCAAGGGTCTTGTCTGGCTCTGAACTACCTTGACCTTGTATCTTGGATTATACTGTGCTTGTTCCTGGCTCAGCTCTGCCACTACATGTCATTTCCCTCACTGGGGTCATGAAGAGGGGGGCTATCCATCCTGTTCTTCTCAGAGTGCTCAATAAGCCACTCCTAGTACAAAAGAGCAAAGAGACAGCTAGCCTTCAGAAAGTTCAATAACAGGCCAAGTTCTCTACTTGCTTGTTTTAGATAAGCGTGAGAGACAATTCTCATGAGTAGCCAAACTGATCTTTAAATCTGATCTAGCCTAAGTTTAGAGGCCAGGTTTTTTTTTTCTATCCCATGATGCCCATATAGACACAATGTACCAAGAATCAGAGGGGTGTTCTTTCCAAGAGGCTGGTTGTTAATACCACTGACTGTCTTTTGCTAGACAGCATCTAAAAACCAACATAGTATGGGACCTAAATTAGATTATACTACTACTCTACTACTTCCAATTAATAAGTCATCCCTCAATGGTGAATACATGTATCTTTGCAGAATTATGATGACTGAGTCCTTTAATAATAACAGTGTAAGTCTAGAGTTCACTGTTGGGACCTTGGAAATTTGGGATGGATTAACAGATATTTCTTCTATGATTCCTGTGTCAGGGTATCCTTGGGCAAGTCTAAGGCAGTTAGCTGACCTGCAAGGAGGCAGACACAGAACTGTCAATCTGTAGGGCAATCCCATGGGCACCAACCAGATATAATAGCTCTAAATTGGCTAGAAAAAGAACCATCAGAAATGCCCAGTTGGAAGACCAGCTCACGTGTTTGATTACAGCAGGCAGGTCTGAGTCAAGGCCAGAGGTTCAGGTGAATTAGTAATGGAGACAATTGTTCAAATGCTTTGTGTTATCTCTGTTAATGCTGCTAATAATTACCAACACCACAGTGAAACACTGCTCTTCCTATATTAAAGATGAGTAGTTGAGGTGCTAAGCAGTCTCTATGTAGCCCAATAGCCTTACAAAGCTGCCAGAAGCTCATTTCCCACAAATCCCTTTTCCTTATAATTTTCATTTTATGGGCACTTTCCCTGTCTCAAGGATGCCATGTAACCCTACAAATTTGTTTTCTTTTCTGAAAAAGATTAAAATGACTCTCAGAGTCACAGTGCTGTTCAGAGTGTGCTACCAGGGACCTTGGTACATTTGCAGTCTTTAGGAACGAGGAGCTGAACACCATAGGAGATGCAGACTTGAAAAATAAGGTACTCATAAGAAACTGATACAGAATCCCCAAGGATTAAAAAATGGTTGAAAGAGGTGTGAGACAGCCAGGCCATGTCAGAATCATAAAATGCCTGGACCCTGGCTCCACCTTACTGAACTAGGCAACCATCTCAATCAAGCCATCTCAAATTATCCTAGCCTTGGTTTCCTTGATGGTAAACCAGGCCCAATATTTCCTCCGGTGGTCCCTGTGAGGGTCATCATTAATGATTATAGGAGTAAGAGGATGAGAAGTCTGTGGACAGGATCTGGCACTCTCTCAGTGCCAGGCAATGCACTTGTATGAGCTTGGCCATGCTCTGCCCACCAAGAGGTTAGGATCTATCATATTCCATGTAACAAATCTGATCTCTGTCCAGTTCTCCAAAACAGAAGCAAAATCTCGTTGAGATGAAAAAGAGTACAAACTACCGGGATCCACAAGAAATCTCAGTGCCGTGTGCTTAGGAAAGAAATCAGGGATCTTCATGCCCATGTCAAATTCAACTTTTTTTTTTATTCAAGTATAAGGGAAGGAAAAGACAATTGTGAAAACATGGGTGTGAATGTGGGTGGGACTTGGTATTTATCAACTTGACAGGATCTAGAAATACTAGTGAGAACATCTCTATACCCATGTTCAAGGAATTATCTAAATTAGGCTAAGTGAGCTGGGAAGACCTACTGCAGGGTCAGCAACAGCATTCCCTGGTCTGGAGCCCTACATTGTGCAAACAGAAGAATGTGAGCTAAGCATCAGAATAGCTTCCTTGCTACCTATGTAACATGACTACCTGTTTACTATACTTGGTGCTGTACTGGACCTGTCCGATGGGTTGTGCCTTCGACCTGTGATCCAGAACAAACCTCTCCTTCCTTAAGTTGATTTTGGCAGGTATTCTGTCACAGAGATAACTAAATAATAGAGGGAACAGCTGAAGGCCCTGAGGAACAGGGGGTCTTACAGGTATTAAATGGATCTGTTCAGTGGGTCAGAGAGGCCACAGCCTCTTCACAGCCAATGTTCTCTTAGCTCTTAGATGATTGGTCACCCAGCCTCCAGAGAACAGTCACAGAGAGGGCCAGGGAGAGTGTCAAGAGTGAGGAAAGGAGAGAAGGAAGTGATCCCAGGGCCAGCACTGGGATGAAGGTCATCGGATTCTCCAGGAACCTCATGCTGCATAGCAAAAGGGTTCGTAGGTTGGCTCTTGGGTGTGATGGTTCTATAGAAGCAGCATGAAACACAGTGACACACTGTCCAGGATGCTGTCTGGAATGGAGAGGCCAACATAACTACACGTAGAGGGCCAGTGAAAGACAGCTGACACTCTCTCCAGGGAAGAGCTGTCCTTTTCTCTGACACCGTGCCATCACTTCTTAGTTGGGTATTAACTTGCCCTTTGAAGGAAATGACAATGATGGTGGAGTTGGCATTTGACAGTTTCTTTGTTAGGCCTTTGCTTGTCAAAATAAGAAGCTGGCAGCCTTGGAAAATTCTCTCTGTGTTTTAAAGTTTAATTGACTCTCTCAGGAAAAGTCTAGACATCACATACATAGTCCAGACCCTCATTCTACAGATGGGAAAATGAAGGTACCCACAAGTCACAGTCGAACATATGGAGTTCAGGCTGTGTCTGTCACCTGTCATGACCAAAAAATGTCCGAATCTCGTGAACACACTCTTGAGCATCAGAGTTTGAATGTTTGGTGATCCTTGCCCACAGGTCAGAGGGAAGAAATCATATGGTTCCCAGAGCTTAGTACCACTCTACAGGGTCCTCAGTTTCCAGTATCGTGTACCCTGGATGTAAATACCACAGGAAATATGCAGAGCTAAAACTTCCTCTCTGTAAACACTGCAGTTGTCCCTGTGGTTCCATGCTATCTTTGAGAGGCACCAGTGGTAAAGTGGTAAAGTATTCATCATCTCACAGCAAGCATGGTGAACACAAGAAGGAACTCCTTTACATAGGGGAAGAATACAGAGAAGAAAATACTAACCCATAAACTATGGAAGTCAATACCCAGTGTTCAAAGTGACATGGAGCCTTCCACTTCTTTGCCACTTGCTCTTATCCTTGCAGTTCCTGCTAATACCTTCTTCACACTGTTCATTCTCTGGCAATCACCATGATGCAAACACTCCATGAGGGTTAGCTAGGGTCTTTCACTAGTCCGTCCAAGCTACATCCTTAGGGACCTGAGCTGCATCCCTGGAGCACAGCAAGCTCCTTGCAGTATGCTGAGAGAACAACTAAGTAGAACTTCCTTTGTTCTTGTCTTTACTCTTTACTCATAATGTTTGGAATCTCAAAATATTGCCAAGCCTGCCCTGTCCAAAGCTCAGAACCAGAAGTACTTGAGATCCAGTCTGCATGTCCTCTAGCCCCATTCTGGCTGTGCCCTCTCAAACTCCATGCTGAACTGCTCTGTCTCAAATGACTTGACTGGACCTGGTCCAGCTGGCTTCCAAACCTTTGTGTATGTCGTTCCTCTCCTGGGATACCCTCTCTCCATTTTCCCCCCATCTTTGTCCTCCCTGATCAAATCCCAGGGACCCAATGGAGTCCTCCACCCAGATCCATCTCTCTACAGCTCCCTCTCTCTTCTTCCACCTTTCCTTCAGTGCCCCAACCTTCTCTGAGCTCTCAATACTGGACAGGACTAAAAGAGCTTGTTTTCTTTTTATGCCTCATGTTTTAATGTTTCAATTCTGGAAGCTCTTTGAGAGAAGAATGTCTGTGCACACAAATGCACATGCACACATGTATGCTTGTAGCATGTACACGTGACTATGAGGATTCCCCAACATGAAGAGAGACACAATGTCTTCCTCTAATCACTTCCTACCATATATTTTTAAGGCACGGTTTCCCACAGAAGCGTACATCACATTTTTCTAGTGGGATGGGCTGGCCAAGGAAGCTCCCTGGCTATACCTATCTCTATTCACTAGCACTGGGGTTACAAGCACACACACCTGGGCCATGTTTTTAACATGCGTGCCAGGAATTCAAATGCAGGACTTCATGTTTGTGCAGCACTCACTCTTACCCAAAGATAGATGTAGATGTAGATGTAGATGTAGATATAGATATAGATATAGATATATAGATATCTCCAAGATGTATTGTAGCAAAATGATGAAGAATCATGCATTGATGAACTTAGAATGCCCACTCAGTAGACATTGGAGAGGCAAGCCCAGCCCCCTGGCAGTGAACACCTAGCTAATTCAGGCCAGCCTCCAGGACTCCCAGCAAAACCTGTGGCTGTTTTCTTAACTGTCACTCCTTTTCAACTGTATTGTTCAACACAAATCCTACTCCAGGCACAGTCAGATGACATAGGGCCTCTGAGAGGCACATGCTTCACCAGACATGTCCATCACAACAAGATGAATGCCCTTGTTTACAAAAGGAGTCATCCCATCTCGGGCAAATTCCCACTGTGATTTAGGATCTAGTCAAAAATGTGCCTACAGAACTTCCCAGCTGAGCATTTGTCTGCCTTTTTCATTTGCTGAATTTGGATGGGGTCTGGAGAGAGTTCAGAAAGCTGTTAACAGTTTGCCCATCTGACCTCCTTTCATTTCCATTTGAGAAACTAAAGCCGAGCAGGACAACGGGGCATGATGCAACAGAAAGATGGCCCAGTCAGTGATCAGGCATATGGAAGGCAGGCAGCTACTGCTCTAAGCCACCCAAACTTCAGCCAAGCCAGGCCCCAGCTGGGGTCAGAAAGTTCAGCTACCTAAGACCCTGGGTCCTCACTCAAACTGAATCTGGGTTCCTAGCACAGCAGCCAAATAGGAGATTCTGGTGTTATTATAAAATTTAACAATTAACAATTAGGGGAGAGACAACTTGATTTTCATTTCTATGGGATCAAAATACTTCTGTTCCTTCTAGACAACCCGCAATGAGACTAAGAATAGCCTACAAAACTTAAGCTGTCTCCCCATCAGCCCTAGGTCCACTGTAGGACCTGAGATCCCTCCAACCCTGGACACTAAAAGAAGCTAGGCAAATGTGAGTGTCCTTTCTCTAGGAAGTCTATTCCAAAATTATATCAGGTTCCCTTCTAACCCAGCTTGCCTAACATGGTTGAGGAATCTCTTAGAAACTGGAGTGATTCAGTCTGGCTTTGGATGAAGTTTTCCACCCAGATAGAACTTGCTGAGTGTCTGGAGGCATCAGTTTGCAACACTGGGGGCACTTAAATCGTTTCCTTGTCTCCAGACTTTGGTCAGGAGGACAGGCTTGCCAAGTAGCAGGTCCTACCCTTGGATGAAGGCAGATAGAGAAAATGGGTTAACAGGAAACCAGAAGGTCTTATCCCACACACTAGCATACAGAGACCTTCTCCTGCCAACCTCTCTGATTTTCTTCAATATTGAGAACATGTGGATCTTGTTGTAGTGCACCCATTCTAAATAGCCAAAGAGCTACTGTTGAAAGCAGTTTTGTACCCAAGTCCTAAAATGGAGCACATACACCTTTCCTAGAAGACAGTGAAGAGCACTTTAGATTTCTGTCCCTGTAAAAGCTGTCTTCCTCCTCAGATACAGTGCCTTCAACAAACACAGGTTCTACTCCCAGAGGAACCCCTCCATAACTATTGGAAATATAGGCTCCAAACCATCTGCAACTTGTCTAGTTAATTGTGAGTTATTTCTAAACTGTTGTTTTGTCTTCCAGATTTCCACCTGAGGGCCCACAAACTCCCTAGGCAACCAGAAAAGGTGCATGGTTTATTGTAACATGGAGGGGTTGTGAGTGCTTGAATGAAGAGGGCAGGGCAAGGAAAGTTTCAAATCTCAGAAATCTCTTACAACTATCTAACAACTGCAGAGAGACAAGCCCAACAGGACAGAAACTGCTGTCTAAACACTGCCAGGTATCATCTGGGCAGGCATCCCACCAGCCGTGTGTTTCTATAGCAACTGCTAGTCCTGTCCCTAAGAACGGACAGATAGGAAGATATCTTTTGTATGAGCAACTCCTGAAGTCAGATCACTGCTTTACTTCTAAATCTCAGTTTCCCTCTCTGTGCATCTGGCTCTGTCTGTCTAGGCAGAGATTATGGCAACTAATATTTCTTAGTTTTATAACATCAGACATGAGGAATCGGCAAGAAGAAGGGGGTCTGTATGGAAGCTTCTGACAATACCATTAATATGAGTCTTTTTGTCCACTACCTGGTTTTGGTTCTTGGACCCTAGACCCTCAGGATACCCAAATCCTTAAATGCTCATTGTCCTGTTATAGTTTGTCTCCTCAAGGTTTGTCTATTGGAAGCTTGGTCCTCACTGTGATAGCATTTGTAAGAGGAAAAAGGGAGGAAGTTGTTAGATTACCCTTGGTCTCAAGGAGATAAGGCTAGTTCTCTTAAGAGTGATATGAAAGAGAGGAGCAAGCCTGGCCCAAGAACCCCTCAACCTTCCTGTCTCACCATGTATTCTCTAGCTTTTCCATGTGCTGCCATCATAATACCATCTTCCTTGTTGGAAGTCTACCAGAGGGACCCCAAAGGAGCTAGGCAGATGCTTTTGAATCTCTATGAGCCACCTGTGGTGGTATAAATAAGACACCTCATAGAGAATCCTTAGCCCATAGAGAGAGGCACAATTAGGAGGTATGGCCTTTTTGAAAGAAGTGCATTACTGTTGGGGCAGGCTTTGAAGTCTCATGTACTCAAGCTATGACCAGTGTGTCTCTTTCTGCTGCCTGTAGATCAAGATGTAGAACTCTCAGCTCTTTCTCCAGTACCATGTCTGCTTGCACAGTGCCATACTTCCTGCTATGCTACTAATGGACTAAACCTCAGAAACTATAAGCCAGCCCCAATTAAATGTTTTCCTTTATAAGAGTTGCCATGGTCATGGTGTCTCTTCAGAGCAATAGAAACACTAACTAAGATACCATCTTTATAAAGCTGCTAGGTCTAGAACAGAAAATGAATGAATCCTTACATAGAATGGCATAGTACTTGCATGTAACCCACATGGTCTTCCTGAACACTTTGATTCTTCTCTTGGCTGTTTACCATATCTAGTACAATGCAAATGCTACATTAATAAAACAACTACACGACAAAATATCTACAGTACACAACCATTTTCCTTCAGATATTTTTAGACTGTGTTTGGTTGAACCCATGGATACAAAAGGCCAACTGCACTGTATTTTTTTTACCCAGCTGATAATGACTTAGATTTTCTCATAATTATTAACTATTTTGTACTTTAAAAACATTCCTTTCTGTGGGTCTGTTTCATTTCACTATTTTCATAAGGCTTTAAAAATTAACTGGACAAACTGCTCTTAGGGAACCTATCTCCACTGCCAAGATTTACAAAAGTTCCTCCTGGCATAGGATAGAAGGTTCAGACTATAGATAACCCTGTGTGCTGGCCCTGTACAGCAAGGGTAGAAATGAGAAAACCTGGGTGAAAGTAATTGGTCCTAGAATACAGTCAAGGGCCAGGACACCAGTCAGAAGGAGAACTGAGAGGTCAGAGGTAAATACAAAAAGTCCTGGGCTAGGACCCCAGAGGACTTGTGGAAGTGACAAGGTGTTTTTGGCTCCTATCAAGGCTATGCCTATAAACAAGTTCATGGTAGGAAGATGTGGATCATGGTTGGCACCTGCCTGAGAGGCTATAAAATGGAACAAGCATGCCCCTGAAATGGTGAGGGGCCAAGTACACACAAGCACATGAGTGGACACTTCCTGCCACCTTGGAATAAGGGGTCAAGAACAAGAAACACTCGAGTAACTCAGTCACATTTCCAAACCTGGTAGACAGCCTCAGGACCACTGTTTCCTGACCAGGCTCATGGCTTCCCTAGTTCAACCCTGCACCCATTGTGCACTGTTGCTAGTCTCCATCATAAAACACATGTTGAGTTAATTATACTCCTCCCTTTGCCAAGTTGTACATATTCTTCAAGGCACAGTTTATAGACTGCCTCTACTAGAGAGCCTTCCAAGATATCTGGATCATAGTCAATGTCTCCCAGTGGTGTTTGTTCAACAGCCCAAAAACGCCTACCCTCTCCCTCTTTGTAACCAGGTCCCTTGTCATCAACTCATTATATTAGAGTCCTGTGGCTAAATCTATCAATCACCAGGTAAGGATTTCATGATTATGCTCTGAAGACTGTCAAGACACAGGAACTATAGCTTCATATCAGGTGTGCAGCAAGCAGTTAATGTCTGTCATTAAGTTGGAGTCCAAGAGTACAGAGCCAGAGACCAGGAAACAAGGATCTCAGGTTGTCTGTTGTATGTAGACCAACAGATGAGAGACAGAAACATCAGGAGCCTAAACACATGCAGTCCATTCTGCCTCCCTCCCTAGGTGACTACTCAGCCTGTACTTGCTCCAGGCCTGTACTCATTCTTTGTGGTGGCACAAAAGAGACATCACAGCATTTGGTCCATCACCTCACTCCTGTGCCACACTCTTTAGTGACATTCATAATTCCCTGGGTGAAGTTCAGGATCTTTGGTATCCTAGCTTAGCTTCTGTTCCTGTGATAAATACCATGTTCAAAGCTACACATGGAAGAAAAGGTTTAGATCCTGTTACAGGTTACACTCTATTATCGGGAGGAAGTCAAGGCAGTAATCTAGAGGCAGGAAGGAAAGCAGAAGCCATGGAAGACCACTACTTACTGTTAGCTGCTATACTGATGCTTTCCTATACTGATGCTCAGTTGCCTTTCTTATACAGCTCAGGCCTACCAGCCTAGGAACAGTACTACCCTCAGTGGACTGAACTCAGTGGGCTACCAATCAAGAAACTGAACCACAGGTTAATCTGGTGGAGGCAATTCTTCAGTTGAGACTCTGTCTCCCTAGGTGTACCAAGTTGACAATGAAGATTGGCCATCACACTCAGCATGGCCCTCAGACATGTTCTGTAGTTACTGACATTCACTGGATATATGACCATGTCATAAAAAGACCACTTCCAGTCTTTCTTGAAGTATTAGCTATATTTGAACTTTCTCCCATGCCTCTCTTCTGACGGGGATCCTTATGCATTATTCTCCCTCTCCACCCAGCCCCATTAACAATGTTCTCCTAGTCTTTAAGACCTTTATCTAGAAGGCCTATCTTAACTTCTATAACTACTTTAGCATCACCAGGAGTTGGTGAAGCCTCCCAATTGAATGGTCCCCAACTTCTCCTCCCACTTTCTCAAAGCACTTGCAGACACAAGATTAATGTCTGTGTTAATTAGCTTCTATTACTATAGTAAAACACCTGAGATAACCAGCTTAAAGGGGAGTAAAGGTTATCTAAGAGCAAGAGCTTTGAGATTTTAGTCTGTGGTCACTTGGACTGTTGCTTTGGGCCTATGCTAGCACAATACATCATTCTGGAAGCATGTGGCAGAGGAGACTTACCTCATAGCAGTCAGGAAGAAAAAGAAAGCAGGAGGTACTAAAATCTTAACCACCTATTCAGGAGAACTCTCCAGTATCCCAACTTCTTTCTACTAGGCTTCACCCCTACAGGTCCCTCATGTTCCAATGGCATCACAGGCTGGGGCCAAGCTTGCAAAGCCAGAGATATTTCAGATACAAACTATGGCAGTACCTCTGTGCCTCCCTAGACAGGTACTGGCACACTGTGATGGTTCCTGCAATGTGCCATATAGCTATTGATTTGCTACTGAACACCACAGAGTCACTGCTCTAGTGATTTAATTCTCACACTGTACAGTAAAAGTGGCCATAGATGATACATAAGCAAATGAATATGATTGTGTGCAGAAACTGAAGCAGACGCCAAGGAGGAACACTGATTACTGTTTGTACCTCATAGTTTACTCAATCTGCTTTCTTATACATCTCAGAACCATCTGCCCACAGTGGGCTGGCCCCTTTCACGTTGATCACTGATCAAGAAAATGCCCCAGGCTGGAGGGATGGCCCAGCATTTAAAAGCATAGACTGCTCTTCCAGAGGTCCTGAGTTCAATTCCCAGCAACCACATGGTGGCTCACAACCATCTGTAATGGGATCTGATGCTCTCTTCTGGTGTGTCTGAAGACAGCTACAGTGCACTCATAATACATTAAATAAATAATATTTTTTTAAAAAAAGAAAATGCCCCATAGATTTGCCTACAAGCCACCTTCATGGAGACATTTCCTCAATTGAGGTTTTTTTCTTCCAAGATGACCCTGGCTTATGTCAAGTTGACAAAACACAAACCAGCACAAACTCCAACATGTCTACTTCCTCTCATTAGCACAAAAAAAAAACACTCTAACCTGTGATATATAATGATTTTCAATGTATCCCCTCAAAAGCTAAACCTCAATTCTAACCCACAAACCTATGAAAGTGGCTTCATTCAGAAACAGGGTCTTTTGTGGATGGATGTAAGGAAGTTCAGGTACAAACCTGCTAGGGAAAACACACATACATGCACACATGCACAAACTCTCTCCTCTCTCTCTCTCTCTCTCTCTCTCTCTCTCTCTCTCTCTCTCTCTCTCTCTCCAAAGACCACATGGTAATAAGGATAGAGGGGTAGGAGTTATACAGCTTCAAATGAAAGAACACCCAAGAATGCCCAGGGTATTGCAACCAGCATAAACCCTGAAAAGACAGGAAGAAGTATATCTACAGATCTCCCAGAGGCAACAGCTCAGTCCCACCTTGTTTCCAACGTTCTGGCGTCTAGCACGGGAAGGTCATAAGTTTCTGTGATTTGAAGTCACTTGGTAGCATTTCACTGCAGTAACCCTAGGCAACAGAACTCTCCTTTGAAGCTGTAATGCACACCAGTGCTTTTTCCCCTTCAAGACACCATGGGAATGGTAAAGGTACAATGGGCTTTGCCCTCTGCTCCTTTTATCACCAAAGCTAACCAGTGGGTGTTTGCATGGGGTCTCTCTTTGGAAACTAGGTATCTAATTAATGGGATGTTCTGTCGGATTTGTACCTTGAGGTTGAACTTAGCAAAAATTGTGTTATTGTTTGGGGGGAGGGGAGAAGGGAGGTAGAGAGAGAGAAGAGGGAAGGAGACAGGGAGGGAGAGAATGTGGGAATGTGGAGATGAATGAACAGATTAATGAGGCTTGGTTGTCTCTCATCCTGGGCTCTGCAAGCTATACTTTTCATGGGAAACCTCCAGGAGAGGAAATTCAGTGACAAAGACGCGGCTTGTCCTCTGGGTCTGAGCTATAAATGCCATCTCTAATCCACATGGCAACAGCTAAGCAGTAGATATTTTCACAGCCTGAGAACCCTGGTTTTAGTAACAAATTATACCCCTCTCCTCCCAGAGGAAAAAAATAAGGGGTATAATTTTTTATTCTCAAAAAGATTAGAGCAGACAGAGCTATGGGCCTAGTACCTTAAAGATCCAAAATAAAAGAATGTAGACACAGCTTGTCACTGCTGATGGAGAGGAAGGAAACCTCTGAGGGTGGGGACTTGTCTTAAAACAGGAAGCCAAAGAATAAACAAATCAGACCAACCAAATGCCTTCCTCCCTCTTCTACCCCCACTAACCTAGAGTTGGCTACCCTCATTGGCTACCCTCATACAAGCTACAGGAACCTGAAAGCTTCTAGCTGTTTTAAAGATCCTCTCCTGCAGCCATAGGACTCCTGGGTACATCTCCCACTTCAGAAACCATAGAAAAATGGAGGGGGATCTGATGCTTCGAGAGAGATAGACCAAATCCCCCTTCCCCTTGAAGTTGAGAATCCTAACCCTTATGCTTCCTGAAGCCAGCATCCATTTCAAATGTCCAGTGACTTTAAAAGTAGGACCTTAGTCTTTGGCCAACTGTGTGAGCTTCTCAGACACAAATACCCCAGCCTCTGAGGACAGAATTGAAGATTAGCTAGCTAGGAGACTGGTACACCTCAGTAAAAGCCACAGGAAACTGGGTGGCTGTGCCAGCCAATTTGGAGAAGGTAGCAGAAGGCTCACAACTCCAAGTCATGGCTTATCTATATTGATCAAAGTAGCTTGGATAAATTAGTGAGACCTCGTCTGAAAATTAAAAGTAACAAAAGGTCTAAGGCCACAGTTCAGTGGTAGAACCTTTGTCTAGCATGTATAAGGCCCCAGGTTCAATTCACAACACTGGGGCTGGGATTGGGGAAGGTGGGGATAAAGTTATTTTTAATAGAAACTCGCACCGCACCTGTGCCTCATTTTCTTTGTTTTTGTATTAAATTTAATTTGCTGCACAAACTAGAACATGTTCAAACCCTCTGAAAGCTTGGGTTTCTGAGCTACAAAATAGGAATCATTTATAAATACATTGTAGTGGCTTTAGGAGAATTTTGAGAGATTTAAATATTTCAGACACATGACTACTAATTTGTAAAGCACTATGGGCCAAGACAGAGTCTAAGCAATGCACCTCCAGGAGCCCTTCTGTCCTTCCTAGCATTTCAGACATCTTGTAGAGATGAGGCCTCAGGATCTCAGATAGGTCAAGGCACTTGTACTCCATCACACTGTAAGAAGCAGAGTGAAGCCCAGGCAAGTGGGCTCTGGAGCCTCAGCCCTCACTATGGAAATATGTTCCTTTCTTAAGTGGCTGCTGGAGTTATGGAATGAATGCTTGTGTTTACTTAGCCATTCAGCTGTGCATCTCCCAAAAAACAGGGT
This sequence comes from Rattus norvegicus, assembly GCF_021556685.1. Classification (NCBI taxonomy): domain Eukaryota; kingdom Metazoa; phylum Chordata; class Mammalia; order Rodentia; family Muridae; genus Rattus; species Rattus norvegicus. Next base: position 479,110 of record NC_141548.1, on the reverse strand, counting down.
GCTCACAGCAGGTTCACATACAAGGGAACACAGTCTTTCTCTCTCTGGGTAAATAAGACAAGTGCTTCAAACTGAATCCAGGCAGAATGTGACATAAGCGAGGAAGACAACATGGTAGGGGACCTGAGAATGGCAGGAGATAAGTGTTGGTGGCAGGCAGATTTAATGAGGGAGGTGGTATATCTGTAAGCCTTGAAGGACGGGCCTGGTTTTGACAGATGCACACAGCACGGCTGAGTCTAAATTAGGGCCCCACATTCTTCTTCCTCATAGCAACCCATCCATTTCCTATAGCAGGCTCACTGCACTTTTAATGCCATGGTTATTTGCAGATTGAGTTGTTTAACACTGATCTCCCTCCTCAGACCCCAAGCTGGAGAGAAAGAACAGCGTATTCTCTTCTGACTTAGTGGGGCCTCACTTTTCCCTGAGCTGGAGAGAACACATACTTTGCCTAGGTGTCTGAGAACAGAGGGTGATCTTTAGTTCTCCAGTGTGGAATCTTTTAGCTAAATGCCCTAGAAAGTCCAGCAATTTTTGTGGCTCTCTCCATAGTCAAGAGTCTGAACACACACGAGTCTATTGGGCTGAGCATCCTGGCAGGATAGTACATTGAGTCGTTATTCATGGGTCTCTCTGTCCAGACAGAGCCTGCAGCTTTGAGTCTGAAGAGGTGGAGCCAAGAGCAGAACAGAGCAACAGTAGAGCATCTTCAGACCACAGCCTCAGAGAGCCCACAGCCATCTGGCGCCATCAGCAAATCTCTAGGCTGGTTTTGGGCACTGTGCAGGACAGAGGTATTCAAACTGTTCAGAAGGAGGAAGAGGCAATAGTATCCTCCCACCAGTGAAGAACAAAGACAAGCTGGGATGGTTGGAACATGGTTGTCAGCCCCAGATCCTGGGCCTGCTTTGCCTCACCTGCCTTTCATTTTCCCCGTCTGTAGAGTAGGCACAATGTGTGCCCCATATAGCTGGATTGTGGACCATACATGGATGGTTCTGTACAGTATCTAGAACGCACCTGCCGCTCTCTAAATAGTAATTATTGATATTAATTATGAGAAGACTGACCTCAGATGGAGTCATCTTCAAGAGCTTGGTGTGGTAAGGCTTTCTGGTGAACACTCAAACAAAACTCACTGAAAAAAAATTATATATATATATATATATATATATATATATATATATATATATATTCGACACACAACAGAAGAGGGTGGCCCACAATGCTTTATCCCAAGCCCTCCTTAAAATATCAATCCACAGAATCCTCATAACTTCATGCAAAACGAACGATCATTCCACAGTATGAATAAAGGAGGAAAAGTAGGCACAGAGCTGTAAGAGGCACAGGTGAGATTTAGGCCCATGCAGTCTGTCCTAGAGCTCACGGGGAAGCACAGGTACACGGTGCTGAATGTTGTTTCTCCGGTCTAGGTTTCTTGTCCTAGACTCTTCTCTTTTTCAGCAGAGCTGGCCTCTGACTGGAAGAGGAAATGGATATAAAGGGGAGGGTCCTTGTCTGGAACACCTCTAAAGCCCCCATAGTACCTAAAAGAGCCTTGCAGAGGGGCTCCCATTCCTCCTTCCTAACAGGTCTCCAAGCCCTGCTGCTCCCTTTCACCTTCTCTAGCATTGTCTTCAGCAGGTACTGGAAGATCAACTACCACACACCTATGGAGGAACATCTGCTATGAGCCCACCTTCCCTCCAGAGCATCTAAAACTACTGCCTTGACCTAAGCGAGGAGTGCATACTGCATCCTCAATAACCAGGATGTGGGATGGAAGAGAAAAGGTGGTATATGTTCATAATGGAACATTATTCAGTGTACGAGGAGTAAACCTTGCTGTTTAAAATGTGGACAGAACTAGAAGGCAGTAGGGAATGTAAAGCAGGCACCAAAGGACAGTAAGCATGTGATGTTCCCCATCTGAGGAGGTTCAAGTAGACGATCTCAGAGACACAGGGAGTAGAAGATCAGTAACCAGAGTCTGACGATGAGGGAATGAGGGGTGTGGCTGGAGACTGTTCTACATTAGGGCTGAGGTGCTTTTGCACAGTAAGATGATGAAACAGAATACTGTACCGAGTTTCCAAATACCTACAATGCTCTTTATGAAAAAGGGCCTCACTACGCAGTCCTGGCTTATCTAAACTTGCTAAGTAAACCAGGATGCCCTCTGCCTCCTGAGTGCTGGTATTTAAGTCATATGCCACCGTGCCCGACCCTACCTAGAATATTTTCAATATTTGTACCACATAGTAATGAAAGATGTATGAAGTGATGGATATGCTAATTACCCTGACTGGATGACTACATAATGAATACATATACTGAAATGTCACACTGTTCCCCATATATACAGAGAGACATTGTGCATCGAACAAGAAAAGCAAAATAAAGAAAAAAAAATGCATGTCTTACATGGCAACTCATCCATATCTTCTACATCAGGGAGTCCACAATGGGATTCGTGGGACACTGCCTAGCCCTATTCTAAGGGGTATGCTTTGCTATCTTTTATTTTTGTTTATTAACACGAGTTTCAATGCACTAACGATTTTGTAATCCATTTAGGGGTGTTGCTTACAGCTTGAAATTTTTTCCTAGGGGAATTCAGTTCTAATATTCAGCTCAAACAGTTTCTTAGCACAGTGCCCAGAAATTCTTCCTAAAGGCTGCCTTTGAGTATCTAGATGCCATCCTGGGGTGGGATAGCCACTCATTTCTATCCCCCACAAACACCAAATCATGTTTAGAGCTCTGAGATATTGGAAAATCAGTGTCAATTGGATGCCAAGAGCCTCTCACGAGAGACATAAAATACAGAGCTTAGTTACGGCATCCAAATTAGTTCAAATCCTGCTAGCTCCTGACTCATGCATTCCTTGGACAGGTCTGTAGCCTTCCTTAAGAATTAATACCTTACTGGGAAAGGGTGATGTTCAAAGCCACTGTAGATAGTGGCTGCGAGGGTCAGCTGAGACCAGAGTCTGTTGCTATGTAATACTGAATATCCATGCTGGTCGCTGGCACAGGAGAGCCCACCCTTCTCTCCTTCCCACAAACCCAATCAAGTGTCTTTCACCCCCTTTCTTTCCATTGCCATAGTTACCAGTTCTACAACTGTGGAAGAAATAGCAACCCAGAAGATGAACAAGAGTCTGGGCCCATGAAGGCGAAGCCCAGGCCTTTGCCCACTGTCATCCATCACGGAAGATATTTCCAAGTAAGATGTTCTCCACCACTTGCTCCAATACTGGAGGATGAGAAAATCTGCTTATATGATTTTCAGTCACTCATTCAGTCTCCTCTGATAAAGCTCACTGCCCTGCAGATGGTGAATCCTGTTTCTGTGACAAAATGCCTGACGGAAGCAACTTCAGGAAAGGAAGGTTTGCTCTGACTGTCAGTAGATGAGCACAGTCCACTATGGTAGAAAATCATGATGGCAGGTAATTACACTGCATCTGCATCCAGGAAGCAGGGCCCTGACCTCTGGTGCTCAGTATCCTTACTCTAAGACACAAGCCCATGAAATTGTGCTACCCCCATCTAGGGCAGGTCTTCTAACTGGAGTGAAGCTATCTAGAAATTCCCCCACAAAAACACCCAGGGGTTTGTTTCCTGACTGGTAAGATGTCAAACGTGAATGTGGTCATTGTAAGTTACTGATAAAGGATAGATTGGTGACCAAGCCCCATGGGTCAACTATTCCTTGTGCTACCTCTCAAGCAAATCACCCAATAGATAGCTGGTATGCTAAATATTGGCAGAGCCTGATAAGAATAAACCCAGGATTGCTGCAGAGGCATGAGAGCAGAGAGTGACTTGCCATTTTGGCTTCCACATGGCCCCATGGCAAAAACAAGCCTTTACCAGGAGCAGAACCTAAGGTTCAAAGAGGTAAATTAAGAGTGAAGCCACAGACTACACCTGCTGATTTCCTTGAAGTTGTCCTGATAGAGCCCTGTTGATCCAGGTCCCACTTGGGTCTCTGCAGGCCAACAACTGATGGGATTTCCACTACCTTCTCTGGCTAGCTTACTAGGGGAAAAAGACACCAGCCAAATCACCAAAGCCTGAGTACCCACAGTACTCATAGAGACCATCTGGGATCTCAAGACTTCATGAGGATGATTAATCCGAGAGGCAGAATCTTGGAATCTCAGTTTCTGTCTGCAGAAACAGCTCTTGGCAGACACAGAGAGAGCTTTGAAATCCAAGTTTCTCAGGCAACAGAGCAAAGCCAGCTCCTAGCTTAACACTGGGATGAGAACAAAGAGAGGGAAGGGGGTATCTCATGATCTTCTCACCTCTCTGTAGCCTCTGGACTGGAGAAGTGACAGTCTATGGTCACTTAGTAGGTGGATACATGAGCATGTTGCTCTTAAGCTAGGAATGTTAGAATATGGGTAAGGATGAGATAGTCTTGCCTTCTAGAGTGTGAATCAGGAACCAGTTATGCCCCAGGGTAAGGTAGGTGGCATATCAGATTGTAGAGGGTCATTGAGTCACTCAGTATTAGGGTCTTAGGTATGGAGGCAGGGGCCAGGGCTACCTTGACCCAGTTGTGTTAACTTTGGCACATGGGCAGGTTAAGGAGTTGTCTCTCTACTATAGAGGGCTTATCAGCATTTTCTGGACTTCACTGCTAGATGATAGTTGGCTAGATGACAGTTACAACCCCAATTTGCATTCATAGCAACTAAAATGTCTCGATAATTATCAAATGTCCCCTAGGTAGGAAAGCCTTTGCCACTTTAGATGCCCCCCCCAGCCCAGCCTCACAACTGACAATGGTCATGAGAAAGTTGAGTTCAATGATCTTGGGAATGACAGTGTCCTGTCACTTATGTACGATTTGATGATTTCTGCATATGTTGCAGTTCAAATGTGAAATGCCCCCATAGACTCATGTGTTTCTACACACAGTTCTCAGGTGGCAGCCTGTTTGGAAAGACTATGGAACCTTTTGGAGGCAGACCCTCACTGGAAGAACTGGATCACTCTGGGGATGGGTTCTAAGGTTGTATTTCCTGCTCCCACTTCTTGTCCTTCCTCACTGCTTCATGGCTACTGAAGCAGTGTGTCAAGCATCTCACCATCCTGCTACCATCCCTTCTTAGCCATGATGGATCACATGCTGTCTTCAAGAATGAGCCAAAATAAAACCTCTCCTTCCTCAATACCTCTGTCAGATATTTTAGTCATAGGCGTGAGAAAAGTAATTAACATACTACATGAATATACTAATGGCTTTGGAGTGCTTTACAGGAAGAGTCTATGTCATAACTTTGTTTAGCCTCATATTGTATATAGTCCCCCAAAAGGACCCATTCCTAATATCTGTTTCTAACATTTCTTTCTATCTTTCAAAGGTGATAATGCTTCAAAGGCTTTGTTATGGAACCTTAGATACATGTAATATACCAGGCCACCCAATGTCCTCATTGACCAATGAACTTGCAGCAAGTAAGATACACTTTAAAGTTGTATTCATGGATGGGTAGCAAAGCTGTGCCAGGAACTCTCAGTCCAGTTCAGCCCCTATCATTACACAAAAGGTTTGGATGTAACCCACAACACTCCAGATGCCAAAAAAGGTGTCTTCCCAGAGTCACTGCTTAGTTCTGTTCAGTTCTGCTCCCACTGCTTAGTAACTAAAGTATTCTAGAGATGGCTCCAGGAGCACACAAAGCAGGCACCTTGCACAGGTGGTGTGAGGAGGTCCTGCCTATGGTACCAGCGAAAGGAGGCTTTGAGATCTCATCCACTCGCGGTTCATCCTTGCACAAGTTACCTGACAATCTAAGAGCAATTCCCATGAGCCATCATCATCTTATCGATGCAATACACCTTTGTGTCGGTGCTGGCAATTAAGTCTGAAGGAAGTAATAAACTGTCAGCCAACAAAGGCCAAGGCCTTGTCTGTCAACTTTCCTTGATTATAATTCACAGGTCATTACTAACACAACAAAGGCCCCCATACCTCTCTGTCCTCTTCATTTCTTGGATCATATCCCAGGCTGCCTTTTACAATAGCAGCTCTGTGATCCCTGGAACGGCCACTGTTCCCCTCTGTGGTTGTGCCAAACCAGCTTGTCCGGTGTCTACCCCAAAAATGGAACATCAGGGTGCAGGATTCTGTCACTCTGGCCCAGACAGCACACAGTGACTTGTTATTTACTATACTGATGGTTTCAGGAGCCAACACATGGCACTGAAGAAAGCCATAGACGACTTTCTCATGCTCGGGTTACAAAACAGAATAGTAACAGTCTGAGAAGGAGGTAAACCAAACAGGGTGACATTGTTTGATTTTGTACAGGGATTGGTATATAATCAAACTTCTATGCCTCTAGTATCCTAAGGATCCCCTTTCAGCCCTGGGGAGGATAAGAGCATCTCAGGGATTTCCAGTGAGAAGGATCTAAGGATATAAGAAGGACAAAGGATATAAGAGACTGGGCTGGTTAGCACAACTCTCCTGGATTAACTGATTCCAGCCAGGCCACAGAGCAGAGGACGTGGTTAGCATTAACAGGCCAATGAGGCTGAAAGCTCCATGGCCAGAGGGCAGCAGTCCATAGTAAATGCAGCAGCAAATGGTAACAACTTGCAGGTTTTGTGGAGCCTACATTGCAAGGCAAACAAAGGACAAAAGACAGAGGACTAGATGGTGCTATTGTGACTTTGGGCCATATCTCATACTCACAGGATATCAGACTTGGGACTATGTCCCTGCTCCTCCTTCTTTTCTTCCTCTCCTCCCTGTACCTTTAGGTGACCGGCATTAGGCAATGCCCAAGTACAGGCCAGAGGGATTTTTATCTCCCTGATGATTTATGGTCATAAGCCAGACCATTGTGTTGCATTCTTACACATGGCTACGTTTTACTGACCTGTTCTAAACACGAGGTAGTTGCTAGTGTCCAAAACCAGAGGGCCTTCATCCATATGCTGCTGTTCTGTTATGACACACTCTTAAGACCTCCAACCCATCAGTAACATCCATGCAATCTTGTATGTGTGTGCACATGCAAGACTTGGAAAGTGTGCTAGGAGTTTACAACTCCTTCAAGATCACTTTAGACTGTCCAAATACATCCTATTGGCTACATGTACCTGAGTACAGCTAAGTTCATATAAAATTTTATGAAATACTGTGATTAACTTTGTAAGTTGATTTTTACAGTTTTTAAGCATGAACTTTAGGAATGGCAAATATACCAACTTAAAAGGTTAGCTACAGGCTGGAGAAATGGCCCAGGGGTTAAGTCTTATAGGTCTTACAGAAGAGCTGAGTTCAGCTCCTAGCATCCATCTCAGTTGATACACAACTGCCTGCAATTCCAGCTTCAGGGGATCTGATGACCTCTTCTGAATTCCACATGTACCTATACACACACGGCCTATGCATCCAGAGATACACCTAAACTTAAATAAAACTGAAAAAAATATTTTCTGAAGAAAAGGTTGGGCACACCTACTAGACCAATTTTCTGCCAGGGAGCAAACCTGCCTGCAGAACTGTATATGTTGGCTCCAATGGGGTCTTCAACATATTCCACCCAAAAATGAGAAAACAGGAAAGACAAAGTTAGGCATACCTGATGTGGGCAGAATGTAGTGCCAAGCCCACCATCAGAAAATTTGGAGTCCCTGACTTTGACCTGGTATTTGCCCTATAGTCATTTGACAGTCACTTTAAGGCTGGGATGTTCAGGTACAATTGAAAAAGAAAATTAAGAAGGTAACCAATCAATGTTTTTAAATCAGTAAGTAAAATACAGAAGACTTCTATCCTAGACCCAGTAAGAGAGTCACAGTGAGACAAAGGGGACAAAGCAGGAGTATTGGGAATGGAAGAACTGCAGGGACCAGGAGAGGATCTGGGAAGTATCAGGTGAATCTGAGATTAGGGAGACAAACCCTCAGGGAACCTCTTCTAGCTCCAAGAAGAAAGAACAGCATCAGTGAAGCTTAGCTTCCTGTTCTCAAGCTGGGCTGGTCAGAGGGGAGGGTGTGAGGGGATTAGGCAGTGATCCCAGTGTCTGCTTTAATTTCATGTAATCAGAGTCCTATTAGCCTATAATACCCCCCCCCATGAACTGCCATAGATTGAACCATCTCCCAAGGTAGAGTACGCCTTGCCTTTGTGCTATATGCCTCAGGTTATCACCAACTCTAGAGCAAAAGCTTATGTGGGAAAAAAATGAACATCTCTAGCTAATGGACACCCTACCAGGCCCAATATAAGTATTAAATAATTTTCACAGTGAAAGTTTTCAACAATGTGTCTCAGTCTTCAAGTTCTCCCTTTCTTATCCTGCACACAAAACTTCTATGCTAGTCACTGTGGGGCTCAAGCTTTCTTCTGCTCCACTGATGGGAGGCGGGGAGCTGCCCATATACCCAAACTAGTCCAATAGCCTTACTGAGCATGAGAGAGCTGGACACACTGTCAGGAATGACTACAAGGAATGAATCTCACCTCCTAGAGCAATTTCCCCCGTCTAGTTTTATGACAACTTGACACAAGCTAGAGTCATTCATTTTGGAAGAAGGAACCTCAAGTAAGAAAATGTCCTCAGCAATTAGCCTGTAGACCAGCCTGTGGCATTCTCTTAATTGATGTGGGAAGGCCCAGCTCATCACTGTAGGCAGGGCCATCAAGAGCCCCTCCCCCCCAAGCACCTGGACACCCACCCACCCAGTGGGAATCAGGCCAACCTATGTGCTGTGTGACCTACCTTAGCTTGGGAAAAGGAAGTGTGACCCACACTCAGCTTGGGAAAAGGAAGTCCCTCTTTACCCACTGCTCACCCCCCCACACACACACACACATCTTGAAGTTCAGGTCTCATCTTGACCCCTCTCAACTTCTCTGTGAATATATCTCTCCCCACAATGGAACCTTAGGCCCAGAACACAAGCCATTAAACACATGTCCAATAAATAAAATCACGAATGAAGTGCAGGCTCAGTGGGAGAGCAGCTGCCTGACTGAAAGACCCAGCCACTTACTATTTGTCACCATGGGGCTCCAGAAAGAAGTCTAGGCCAGTGGGGTTTGGTTCCATTAGAAGGACATAGTGTCTCCTGAGTACTTCACCCGTGCACATCTTGCAGCTTCTACATTCAACCACATGCACCACTAACCATTCATCCTCTCTTTGCTATAGAGAATACAATTTATTGAAACTTTCTAATACTGCCATAGGTGAAGACTGAACTGATAGCATGTTTTAAAAGGGAAGGAGGTGTTAGCAAGACGCTCGCTCAGTGGATAAAGAAGCGTGCTGCTGAACCAGGTGCCCTGAGCTCAGTCCCTGAGGCCCACGCATCCTCTGAGATCCATGCTTATGCTTTTGTGGGGGCACACAAATGCCCACACACGCACACATGTATACATTCATACAACACAAAAGAAATACTTTTAATTATATTTTATTTCAAAATAAATTTTTGTTCAAAAACAAACACAGCCCAAAAGAGAAGAAAGTTGGTAGCTTTGGTTAGATGTCACTACCAGCTGGCAAAGGGCCCTTGCTGGAGGTTGGCTCTTTATTCTAAGACGCAGGATAGTGGCAGGGGTTCAAATAAGAGTGAAGAAAAATGAGACTGGAACCACCTTTTCCTTGGTGCTCAGTCTCTTGTCCCTAGATGAAGCTGGCACACATGGCAGTGTGTGCTCCAAGAAACCATGAACCTTAAACAAACTCTGAAGTTTCCCTAAACATCCAGATCTCTAGTACAGGTTCATGACTTCATGTCAAAACAAGCCAAGCACACCCACAACAGGGGAGGCTGCCCACGGGAATCAGATTACAGAAGACAGGCATACCCAGGGAGGCCTCTGTGAATAGCTCACAGTCCTCTATCCTCTGCCTTACAGTATGATCAAGAACTGTAAAGGAGAGGGGATTAGGCCTCAGGAGACCTGAAGCCATGGAGAAGAGGCCAGATGTGGTGGTGCATGCCTTAGCCCCAGCATCTGGGAGGCAGAGGAAGACAGATCTCTTTGTCTCTGAAGCCAGCCTGGTTTACATACTGAGTTCTAGGACAGTCAAACCTATATAGTAAGACCTCGCCAATCAATCAATCTATCTATTATCTATCAATCAATTAATAAATAAATAAAATAGAGACAAATAGATGTGCAGCACAGGTGGAAGGATCACTGGTTAGAGGATAACCTGAGCTAGCTATCAAGACTCCGCCTCCAAAAACCAAAGATTAAAAAGAAATTAAACAAACAAAACAATGACTCAAGTGCAGAATACATCTGTACTGAAAAACAGTGACCCAGATGCCCAGAGGGTCTTCTGCCCTGCCAGAGACCTGCAGGAGCCCATCCCAGCACAGAGCCCCAAATCCTACCTTTGCAACCAGTACGTGACCCCCCCGCCCCTCCATCCATACTGACCTCACATCCATTTCCTCAACAGCCCTGGTACAGCTGAGCTACAGAAAACTCACTGAGCTAAACTTGAGACTTTACAGGTTAAAAACCTCAGATTGGGCTTGACCATTAACATTGCACAAAGATTCTTCACTTACCCAAAACAACTGCATTGTGGTCTTAGCTGACCCAGGATACCTGAATGTTTGTTAACAAATTATTAATGACTTGGCAGCATCTCAAACTTTAAAAGAAACTTGCTGGGAAGAAGAAGAAGAAATCCCAGTTTTGCGCCACTGGGTTAGCAGGCTGCCTGTTAAGTGCTGCATTCACACTATCTCATTCAATTAATCCTCCCAGCAGGGTTAAGCATCTCCATTCTACAGAGCAGAGGGTGGTTGTGTAGGGGGGCGGGAGGGGTGGACACAGAGAAGTGAGTGAACTGGATGAAGGTCACACAGCCACAACAGCAGTCAGAAGTCAGAACTGGGGCTGCTTACAGCAGCATATGGTGTGACCTTCCCAGGAAGGGCCCTTGGCATTCTAGCATCATCCTGTGCTCAAGTCTGTCCTCCAGTCACACTGGGCTACAGCTGTTTGCCAAAATGAGCATGCATAAATGCTGAGATGGCCACAGCTGTCCTGTGCTACATACAGCACAGTGGGGACAGTGGGGTGACCACAGTTCATAGCAATGTATTTTTTGTTTTAGGAAGGAAAAAGAGAAAGAGAAATCCAAAGGTTCTTGTTGCAAAAAAAAAAAAAAAAAAAAAAAAAGAGTGTTTAAAGAAATGGAAATGCTAATTACCAAGACTACTGCCCATAGTCTACTCACAGCAGAGTGCCATAAACTTATGTAACTCCTGTGTGTGTGTGTGTGTGTGTGTGTGTGTGTGTGTCCGTGTGTGTATTCCACTATCACTCTCTACCTTACTTTTTGAGACAGTCTATCACTAAACCTGGACTTCACTATTTTGGCTGACTGGCCTCTGAGTCTTGGGGATCCATTGCCTCTGTCAGATCCCTTGTGCTTGGGTTCAAGACCCGAGCCATCATGACTGGCTAGTACACAGGTGTTGAGCTCAAATTCAGGTTCTCAGGTTGCACAGCAAGCACTCTATGCACTTAACCATCTTCAGAGCCACAAACACATACAATTCATATCAATTAACACACACACACACACACACACACACACACACACACACACACACACACATGCCAGCACTCTGGAAATGACTATATGAAGCTCAATTACTGTATGTCAGAGGCACTGAAAGAAAGCTGCCTTGAAGAACCAGGCTGAATGGTGCTGGGATTCTTAGCCCCTCCCTCCCCACTTCAGGTCACGGCTTTTTTTGATTGAGGACAGGGGTAAACAGAGATCACGCCCACCTTACTCTCAATATCTGCCTTTCCTGATGCCTGCCTCTAAGACTTAGGACCTTATTTCTTAGCAGACTCTGACTCAGTCACCAAGCTGAGCTAGGCTGGGTCTGGATGGAGTATATCTGGGTATCTTAAGAGACTACACTTTTGAGACGCCTGGCCCAAGAATGAGACAATAACAAAATTTCCATCTAAGAAAGTTCCTTTGGACTCAAGGACAATGTGCTCACAGTATACAGTGCAAGTAGTTCCTACCAGGTCATGAGAAAGTTATTCAAGCATAAGAAAAGTTGCTTTCTCTCCGTGCCTCAGGCCTAGTGAACACCCTGCAGTAAATGAAGGGCCTGGGAGCGCTGTTCTCACTAGGAGCACTGCTGTACACATGTAGTAGTCCACAGAACCCTCATGCCAGCTAAGGGAGACACCAGAGGTTTTCAGGTGGGATTGTACATACATTGGTACATGTGACATTAAGAAATCTGGCAAACACAACATGACAGTCCAACAAGGTTACATCCAGGAGAACAAATTTATGAGTGCTATTTATAATCTTTCTGTTGACCAAAAACACACTGGGAAGAAATGAACCATGCACATTAGCATGAGGCTCTCCCAGCCCACCCGCTTCCTCCCATTAGCCAGGCACCGACCCTGCACAGCCACCATATGGCCCACCAGCTATGCAGCCCCTTCAGTCCTGGACCGCCTGAGTGGCTTAATTATTGGGTGGCTATAAATAGAAGTACTGGACAATAGACTTTGTTCTCAGTCTAGAAAGCAAAGCCAAAGTCCCCGTTTACCCATTTTCCCTCCACTTTAGCCACTGAACCCCAGATAACTATAGCACCCCAGACCTGCTGGCTCCCTATTCTTGGTTTAAGTGGCAGTGCTCAGTGTTGGGGGCTACTCATGTTTGTTACACTGAGTGGGCTTCAGAGAATAGATCAACCTGGAGTCTTAAAAAGTCCATGTACCTTAAGGGCTCAAGATCTGCCAAGAATGTCCAACTCGTTGACAAGTATTGTGATCTACAAATGTACTGGGCCACAAACACTCCTGGTTATCTTGAGCCACAGGTTCTACACACTTGACTCTAGTTTGTCACTTAAGGCTTTTCTCCCTCAATACCAGCTATACTGACTAGTCTCTATCTGGTATCCCCCCCATTCCCAGACGATAGCAGCTGTTCCAAGGAGTAGGCACCTCCACATACAGGCCAGGGAAGCTAGGAGACACCCTGCCCCACCGCCAATGGCTGCAAGAGGAAGACTGAGCCCAGGGGTGCTCTTTCCCTCACCGTCTTGACCTCTGAAATGCCTCCCCATCAGCTTCATCACCTGCAGAACGGGTTCAGCATGGTACATGAGCATCCTGTTGTCCCCAGTCCCAGGCTGTTCTCCCCACTCACGTCAATCCCTCAGCAAGATCACAGCTTTGGACACAAATGAGCCTAGTATGGCCTCCTGGCAATAAGACCTCAGGAAAGCGAGTGAGTTGCTCAGTGTCTCTGTCTCTTCATCTGCTCAAAAGATAGAGTACCCTAGCCTCCCAATATGACTTATGGGAGACAGAACAAGACTGGCAAGGGTGCTATAAAAGGCCGGCACACACCAAGTGCTCATTACTATATGTCACTGGTGGCTTCTACTGGAGTCCTCGACATCCTAGATACACTGGTCCCAACACACATATACTGCTAAACCACCATTCTTTCTCCCTCCTCCCTGCCCTTCTTCTTCCCAAAGAACCAGCCAGGTGTCCTCAGAAGTTCACATATTGTACCCATGTACCTGTGACCTTGGTGTGAACATGAATACATTTCCCTGGAAATCTGGTGCCAGTTGTTTACCTTTGCCATCTGTCTCAGGAGCCCTTATTGCACACTGGTGACCAAAGTATGAAGCCTCTCTGCCTAGGTCATGGTTGCTTTTCTGATAGCATATTTACTCAGTCACAGGAGACTGTGGCAAGGGTCCCATAGGAGAGATAACCCCACCATGATAGGCAACCTTGTGGGCACCTAGAACCCCACTGAGTAGCCAGTGGGCTCCCCTGGGGAAATGGAGAAGGATATTCTCAAGGGTCCAAGCCTATTTTCCAGAAGGATGATTGTGATGGTCCAACAGGCTTCTGAGTCCTGCCTGGAGGTGGTAGATTAAGTTTTACTATCTTGAAGCCTGTGTTCACACAGACTGAGTCAACCACAGATCTCCATCAAACCCACCATGAAGCCCCCAAGGGGCAGTGGTGATGATCTGAAAACTTTTTCCTTGGGAGATTTCAGCTGGATTAGACTTCACAGAGATCACAGAGAAGGATGAGATGTGGCTAGAAGAGAAAGACATCCCTGCCTGACATGCAAGACCTCAGAGTGTAGAGAGATCAGCACTTACCTGGTCCCACACAGGTCCTCGGGTGTGACACAAAAGGGGTGTGCTTGGAATAAGAGGCCAGGGATCTTTATCTGGCTTCCCTTAATTTATCTGGGCCACCCCCTGGCTTAGACAAAACCCAGGATTCCTTTACCCTCCCTGAGCCTCAGTTTCTTCCTCTGAGAAATAATAAGCACTAAAAATGCCTTTTGCAAGAAGATATCTCGAGACCAGGCTCCAGTATAGAGTGGTAACGAGCATACAGGATATAGTTCACTTGCTAGGGCCAGCCCTTTCCAGTGCATCCAATTACTGGGATGATTTATTCGGATTCCTGCTTTGGGGAAAGGCTCAGTTCTGAGACTGACCTGAAGCTTCTCAGGAATAAATCCTTCAAGGAAGAGCAGCAAAGGGGCAAAGGAATGGGGGGAGAGGTGCTTTCTCTCTGCAGAAGCTGCAGGCAGCAGATGAAGCACAGTGTAGGTGACCAAGCAGCCAGATCCCTAAATAGCAACTAATCACTGTGATTGGAATTAATAATGAAGCTGCACCTGCTAGCTGACTTGAAGCTCCCCTTAATTTGCCACCTGGCAACTATAGTCACTGTCTTACCCATGGATCTGTGAGCTGTAAATACCAGGATGTCATGCACTGTGCCTTGCTTGTCTGCTGTGTTGAGAGGCATTGGTGCTCAAATACTCTATCCCAGGCTCTCAGTACTGGGAATGTTAACCCTAAATTGCCCAGTCATCTTCACAGCTTAGAATTCTTGTCTTGGTGGGCGGCTCTGGGAGCAGCTCAGCAGCCTTCTGAGGCAAGGGGTGTTCTACCAAGCAAGTACAGAAACAAAGCCTTCACACCACGATCAAGGCCAGGACAATCCCTGCTGGATGAGAAAAGGATTCCCCTCCTTGAGGAGTGAGGAGTCACCTGAAGTACTGCACAGAGCAATTTCATCACATCATGTTCATTAAGGGAAGCCTCTTTGTGTGTGTGTGTGTGTGTGTGTGTGTGTGTGTGTGTGTGTGTGTGTGTGTCTTTCTCACGTGGGCAGATGTGCATGCAGGTGTGCACATGCATGTATGTTAACCTCCGATGTCATTTCTCCAGGTTTTTGGTTTTTTTTTGATACTAGGTTTCCCCACTGACACCTGGGGCTGGTTGATTGGGCTAAGTCTGCTGGTGAATGAGCCAAGGAATCTTCCTGTCTCTGCTTCCCTAGTGCTGGGATTACTTGCCTGCCACAAGGCCCAAATTTTTTTACAGGGCTGCTAGGGATTGAATTCAGGTCCTAATGCTTGCAACAGCAAATGCTTTACTGACTGAGTCATCTCACCAGCCTATATTAAAAGAAGCTCCACCACGAGGCACTTAGGGTAAAGGAATAGTTATCACAGCCTTTCAAATTTTCTTATAGGACTCAACATCACTCTGCACTCAGAGAAAGGTAATGCAGAAGAGACCCAAAGCCCAGCCCACAGCCAGGTACAAGCTGGCAGTTAGCAGACAGCCACCTGACTTGGTGAGTGCTGACCTTGAATAACAGGAAATTCAATCATACCAGGAACCTGCTTACTGTTCACAGATGTCACAGGGGACATCAGTCAAGGCTCATGAAGGCCAGCCTGTGGGGTCACTCTATCCCTCCTCCTTCGTCACATCCCAAAATACCATGATGACAGTCAAACCAGGGCTTCTGAGGACACACAGAGGAAACCCAGCTGCCTGTGACAGGAACCCAAGGTGTGACCCATGTCTGGCAAGAAACAGCATGGATTAGAGAGCAGAAAGAACACAGGCAGTGGAAATGAATGGGAACCACTGAATGGACCTTCCAATGTCCAGAGAACCTGAAAAGGGAACCTTAGTATTTGATCAGGTAGAACAGCCACCAACTGTGACATGAGAACCTTGAAGAATTTTCAGAGTCCATCTTTCAGGCAGGCTAGTCTGTCACCACCTGAGTGACTTTGTGATCCCCAGCAAAGAGAGAAGGTCTAGATGTCAACCATGGAGATCAAATAGCCTCACCAAGCTTAGGACCAGGAATATGTTACCCTTAAGTTCCCTGTGCACACCTCTGAAGGGAAATGAGTAGCTGGGACCTATGGGGTTCTAAAAGCAATGGTCACCTGCCCTAAAAGTTACCCCAGATATCTCCATGAGGTGTCACAGCTTAGAAAGTCAGACTCCATGAGAAGAAGCAGATGTTATTCCCAGCTGTCCAAGGCAAGTTAGCCAGAGGACAACACATGAAGGTCACTCTAAGTCATTTGGGAGGCTCATCACAGGTTGATTGAATTTCTTTAAAGGGTTAGGGATGGCAGACTTCAGAGATCATCTGGGAGGCAAACTATTTAAGGTATCAAAGGAAGTGACTCTAGCCATGTCCCAGTGGAACAGCCTCCCAACCCAGTCCTCTTTGTGATGCTTTGTATGTCGGCTCACAATTCTCTGCTGTTTCCTACCTCCACACCCTTGCTCAATCAGGAAGCTCTACCCATCAGGAAGCTTTCTCTGCCTTTTTGCCTCTCTCTCTTCCCCCGAGCATTTTCTTCAGGGCTCAGATGAACCAGAGGATCCTGCAGCAAAGTGTGCTGTGGACATGAGCAGGCCATGTCCCCTACATAAGGATCTGTGGCCCAGTTTTGAACTGTACGTCAGCAGACAGCTCCTGGCAGATACTTTCTTCAGTGTCAGACTCGGCTACAGAGGGTGACTTCACTCAAGGTCATCTGCCTAGCATAATACCCAGCAAATGACTGAAAAGGGGTACAGAGGCCTGGAGATTTTAGCCCCCAAAGGTCAATGTTACTGGAGAATTCACCCCAAGGGTACTTCTGGGCCCTGCTACCTCTTGGATATCGACTCCAATAAACTCAGAATGTATTTCTAGATATGCACCAGGCCCAGTCCCATGCTAAATGCACAGTGATGCTGAACTGGCATTTGATAATAACCACATGGAGATTCCCCTTGGTAGAGATAAAGTGACAAGAAGCTAGGGACATGGCAACCATAAGACCCCTGCCTCGATGGCGTTCCAGGAATCCCAAAGCTTGAAAGCCACATGGGGAGACACTTCCTCTAGGATCCAGAACAGTGGCTTCCTGGTACTTCAGTGTCTAAAGTGCTTGCCTAGCATTTTATTCCTTGGAAGGCTGGCTTCAGTGATATTTCCTCAGTAGCAAACAGCACTGTTGGTCACAGCATCCACCAGGACAACATGACCCTACTGCAAATACTAAAGGTTACATACAGAGATGTCATTAAAACAAGCCAAGACTTAGGGCAACTAAAGATGATTGCAGAGCTGAGAACAGTGCCCATAGACTCATGTTCTAAGGGACCACTTAACAAGCACCCATTCAACCGGGATTTATCTTGTCTGAGTCTTTTGTTTTCCTTGAGTTTGAAGTTCTCAGGAATAGCAATGCAGAACATATCTGTCCCCATGGGGCTGACAGAAAGCTAGTTTGTCAAAGAAATAGGAAAATCCCATTTACCTAGAGCCCATAAGCTCCCTTAACCAGAGGTAGGTCGAAAAGTCAAAGCATGAAGACTGATTCTGCTAGAAAGAATACTATCTTGTAGGAGTCCATGTCATGGTGCTGCTACAGGCTTAGATCTTGAAGTGATCTTGCAGAGAAGAGCTAGCATCTGTAAGGAAGATAATTTTTCCCTAGCATAATTTTAATCTGAGTCTGAAGACTGCACAGTATAGCATAGGCAACTGGTCAGTCAATGATGGGGATTATGCCTACCAGGCACCAGGCTCTCAGTCCACATTCACTTTTTCTTGGAACAAAAAGCAAATGTGTGTATGATTACTTCTGGAAGAAGGAAACCACTATTGAGTGTGCAGGTAAGTAACCCAGAGACACAAAAAGGAGTAGCAACATCTGAATTTGAACTTGTGTCTCTCTGGTTCCTGGTTGGGTTTTAATCTGGGTTTCTTCTGAGAAGAAAGGAGGTGTCTACCTTTCTCTCGAGTGCCTCCACATTACTCAAATGTTTTGTAATAGCAGGGGCAGGCTTTCCTACACGATTCCATAAAGCTTCAAAACAACTGAAATAATTCAGAGGTAAGAGAAATATGCCTGTTCTACAGAAAAACGTGTCACAGCTTGACAGTATCCACCCACAGCAGTAGAGTTTCTATCCTTTGCCATGAGACTTGCATTTCTAGAAATCTATCCTGAAAAAAGAAGCAGAGGTGGACAACGGCGTGTGTGCCCCCTGAGTGTGTGTGTGTGTGTGTGTGTGTGTGTGTGTCCATGCATGCAGTGTCTTAATCTTGCCTGAAATGTTACTTAGTAACATTATGAAAACGTGCTCTGAATAACAAAATTCCCATTTTCTTATTTGAACTTCAGAGGTCAACAAAAAATGAAGACGGGAATCCTTGTAATTGACAGTTGAGGGCAGGGTGCTGATGATTCTTAAATGCCTTTTGAAATAGTAGCAATGGGATGTCATCACAGGATTCTGTGTTTCAAAATAATAAAGTGTGGGCTGAGGGGGATGGTTCAGTGGGTAAGAGCAATTTCTGTGCAAACATGAGGACCTGAGTTCACATTCCCAATACCTATGTAAAACACCCAAGCACAGCCAGGGGGATCCTGGGAGCTTAGTAGCCAACTAGTCTAACTAAAAGTGGAAACTTCTACTTTAGAGGGAGACAGACTCTGCCTTGAAGGAATAAGACAGAGAAATTGAGGAAGACACCTAACATCCTCTTCTGACTTTCTTATGCTCAGGTACAAGCATGTATACACATGTGCGGATGTGCATGTGTATACACGTGTGCATATGTATCAAGTAGAAGATGAATCTGTGGTTCATATATAAAGTGATTTCTTACCTAGTATGCATGGAGCTTTGAGTAAGAGCCCCAAACCAAATTAGTATAGATGCAACAAATGATCTGAGAACTGACACAGACACACAATGACCCACACCTCCTCCCCAAGGAGTGTACAGACAGCACATACATCTGCAGGCTTTGATTATCACACAAACCATCTTGTTTTGTTAATAAATAAGTTCTTTAAAGTTTTACATAATATTGTCCATTCATATTTTCAGATGTACTTTTGTTACATAATAAAACACATCCAGGTATGATTGCTGCTTGTAGAATGACAGATAGCATTGGTTTTATGTATATCTATATGTGTATGTGTATGTATATATGCAAATATATAATTTTTGTATTTTCAAAAGTTCTTACAATAAACACATAACTGTATCATCATTAAAAGACTCGATCAAACTTTAAGCTGTTCTTTTAGTTAAGAAAAAGAGAGTATCTTTCTCTAATAATCAAGTTAGAGAAATGTATTTTGGTTTTCCTGACTGTGTCTTCTCTCATACTCACCAAGGATCACACTGGCTCAAGCCCAGAGACACAAGGGTCCCATGCATACTTTATACAGGGCCAAAAACAAAAGCAAACAAACAAACAAACCACCATCTGCAACAAAAACCAGTAGACCCAACCCTGACTGACTTGGCTGGAATTCTAGCTGAAGCCACAATCCCTTAACCCTGGCCTTGTGAATTACAAAGTGAGATTGACCCAGGGGTACCAAAATTAAAACAAGCAACAACATCACTCTTTCATTCTGAGAATACAGTGGTTGGTGAACCCTGAGCAGATAATAAAATGAGCCTCATGGCCCTGCAGGGGATCTGTCCATCAGGGAAAGGTCATGACGATGTAGTATAGAGTCAAAGAGATAAACCGTGGCCTCAACACTGACCCCAAAGAGGGGCAATTCAAACAAGAGATTTATAGGCAGAGAGTAAACTCTGACCCCAGGAAAGAAATGACCAAAGCCCTGGCCTCAAGATTCATGAAGAAAGGGCAGGCAGCTGGGGGACTAGAAGGAAACCCCCTTCCAGTGAAGAGCACACCAATGCTTTCTGGAGTGTCGGGTCCATGAACTGGGTTTGAAATTGAGGTACATTCCATATAGGACAGGTGTACACTGCACCGTGTAGGCACCTACACCACTGGTGAACCATATATCCAGGTATGAGCCCTACCGTTCAGTTGTAAAAGCTGTCAGACACAGCCAAATCAAGGACATTTTAAAGGACCTATCTGCCTATCTGCCTATACAGTTCAAAGCCAGAAAAAATCTTCTTGTCACTTTCTCTACTCCTAGACAGTATCATCCAAGTCCTTTGTGAAGCTACATTAAGACCGTTCATGCTTCAGGGTTATACCTAAACTATGAGTGGGACATAGGATGTAGGCTATAGGATGAAGAATGTAGGATGTAGGATGACCAGTCACCTAGGGAAAGATACATTGTGTGGGGACACTTAGGCAGAAGCTGAGAAGATGAAATATGATAGGATCCCACCAGAGTTCTTTTCCAGATGGGCTCAGGGGTTAACTTTTGCAAAACTTGATTAGAAAATGCACTAAACACGTTCATCTAATTGAGCATGAAAGACATATTGGAGGGTGATGAGGAGGCGAGGTGACAATCTATTTATAATCAACAAGGTTGTATCCAGCAACTAGGATAATTATATACTTTGGAATGCAGGGGAAAGTTCCTTTGTAAGTGGGAGTTGAGGAACCTTGTCAAGAAAGCTCGTATTTGACCCTATTGAGTACCAGACTTATTAGCCTTGGGCTTCTTTTGACCAGTGGGAGGCTGGGTAATCTCCAATTTCCATTCTAAAAGTGACATTTCTTCAGAAGTGATCAACCTTCTGCTTCTGATGATGCTGATCCTCATACGGGAATGGGAAAGCATCTCATTTTATGTTTCTGTATGTATTTGTGTGTATACAAGTTCATATGAGTGTGCATGTACACATGTTACATATGTATCTAGAGGCCAGAGGTCAACCACAGGTGTCTTTCATCATTAGCTATCCACCTTGTTTTGAGATAGGGTATCTCAATAACCTGAAACTTGCCACGCAAGGTAAAATGGTTGGCCACTGAGCCCCAGGGTCCTCTGTGTCTCAGTCTCTCTTAGGTTAGGTCTACAAGTGTATGCCATCACAACCACCATTTTTTATGTGGGTTCTGGGGTCTAAACTGACGTCCTCATGCTTACATAGCTTTACCACCTGAAGTATTTTATCCCTTCATTTTGCTTTCCTGGTTCATATTTAACTTGTACTGTAAGGTCTCTGCTAACTGAGACATAGATGAAGATGCTGGACACTGGAACATCCTTTTAAAAGTGGGACTCAGACCTTATATTTGGGAAGGTTCTATAATTCCATACAGAGAACTGAATGTGGATACCTATGTGAAAGAACAACAGTGAGGGCAAAAGCTCACCCAGGGCAAAGCTGGTTCTGGGGGCCAGCTCCCTGTTACACATCAAATCATTCACTGTTATGTTTTAAGGGATAAGGACCCACACACACGTTTACCTAGATCTCATAATAAATGCTAATCTTGCCTTGTCCCATGTGTACCCCAAACTCAGGCTGACCCCCATGGCCATTACTCAGGATCCCCGTTACTGAGCTTAGCAAAACAAGCATTATTTTAGAGTTAAGGCCTAACTAAGATCATCAGAATTGCTATTTCAGAGCTCAGATTCTCACATCCACTGAGACAAGACCAGGCACAAGCAGTTCTAGCACGTAAGGTCAGAAAATCTCCTATGAGCCAAAGGCTCTGCAAAGGAAGAAACAGGAGCCAGACCCACCCTCCTACATCATACAGTGGAAAACATCAGGTTAAATACACTCAAAACAAGTTTTTAGACCCTGGAGAATTCAGACAGAGCAAGAACAACAATCCTTGCCTGAGGGACTTGCACCAACTTTCCACCAAAAGATATCCAAGCCATAGCACGAAGAAACAAAGAGGCCCTGGCTTCTCACTGCTGAGATGATGGGGTGGAGGGATTGCAAAAGGGCTAAAGAAGGTAGGTTTTGCAAGGAGGAGCACCAGAAAGTAGAGTGGCCTGGACAACATGCTGGAGGTTGACAGCAGGATCTGAGCCTTCAGCTAAATATCATCAGCTCAGGCTTGTGTCACAACCACCAAAGGCAGAGAACATAGTAAATTCCAGAGCTCGCAATGGGCTTCAAACAGTCTATGTTCCCCTCACCAGAGTAGAAACCTCCAAACTTCCAAGGTACCAGGTCAAATCCACACACTACTGTAGCTTAACAAGGGAGCCTTAGTTGAAGGTGCTCTCTTGCCACCTTTAAAAAAAAAAAATAAACAAGCGAAAACTTAGAGACTCAAACTGTCAAAAAGGCAAACCCTCAGAGGATCAAACTGTTCCCACACAGCCACACAGCCCAAACTGCAGTGTCCCAGGACAAAATGCTCAAGAATATTTATTTATAGGAGTACTAAACTGTTCAGCACCCAAATTGGTAAAACCTCCAATGTCTGGCATCCAACCAAAAATTGCTAGTGCTCAAAGAATCAGGAAGACGCTACTTGCATGATTGAAAAATATATGCAAAGGCTCCCGCTCCAAGGTTGAGACAGGACGATTTGTGAGTCTGAGGCCACCTCGAGCAAGAGTTGTTACAGGCCAGGCTAGGCTACTACAGAAGACTCTGTCTCAATAAATATTTAAATAAAATAAATGCTTCCTAATCCGTGATAAATTTTAGAATATTGTTCAAAGCCCTGCAACACAGAGCCTCTCTAGCACTGTAGCTGTACTTTAAAGCACTTCTCCAGCTCCCAGGAAGACATTGACTCAGTTGTTTAGTGTTGTTGTGGTTGTTACTGTTATTATTATTCCAAGTCATGCTACTCAGTAATATTGTCATCCATCCCAGGAGAGATGCTATCCATCTCACTCACCTTCCAACACCTAGAATTTTATAAATGTTACTACCCATCTGTGGCAATTTTCGCTGGTTTTAGTTGAGTGTGCTTTACCATTCCAAGGCCTCTTTTTATCTACTCTCAGAAGTCTTCAGTCCTCAAAGGTAAAGCTCTGCCTTTCAAAATCACTTTATTAGTGACCACTCCATACAAATGTCTCCTCCTCAAGTGTTCTTCCTCATCCTGTTCTTTCTTTAGCTGTGGATTAGTGACTTAATTCTTTAATTAATGGGTAACACTCAAACTGCCGTGGTTGGAGTCCTTTTTTTAAGGACTGAGAGCCAGGATGATGTAGAGCAGCAAGAACCCCATCGGTAGGCCCAAGCATCTCAAGACTATTCCTCAATCATCTATGCCACGTGAAGAGGATCAAACACAATCTCTCCTTCCCATGAATCTCCTTGCAAAGTGAACACCCAAGATAGTTGCCCAAGTCAACAGAGAAGTGCCCCACTCCCAGCCCCAGTAACACCCTGAGTCAGACTGCCTAGTCTCCTTCCTTGTCCCTGCCATGATCATTGACAGCCTATGTAGTCCGAAGCCAGTGGTCCTCAACTTTCCTAATGCTGTGACCCTTTAGAACATTTCCTCATATGGTGGTAACCCCTGACCATAAAATTATTTTTGTTGCCACTTCAAAATTGCAACTTTGCTATTGTGGTGAATCATAATGCAAAGATCTGATATTTATACCATTTATCTTAGGTGAACCCTATGAAAGGGTCATTCAGTGCCCAAAGGGGTCACAACCTACAGGTTGAGAACCACAGTCCAGAGATTGAGAGTAGCATACCAGCTTCGGTTTCCTTTGTTTCATTACACCGTCTTTTGTTTAAATAGAATAGTATCCAGACATCGCTTTTTAATCAGCCACACATACCTTCAGAACATCACAGCACCCTGGGAGGAGGTACAGGCAGATATCATTAGCTCTGATTCAGAGGTGAGAACTGGGGCCTATATGTATAGAGTGGGGATAAGAGTTGAGTAAAAGTGTCAGGTCCCACAGCAAATGAAAGCTGAACCCACAACTTGAACTTGGGACTTCTAGAAGCAAGAATCTCAGGCCAGCTCTTGTTCACTATGATTGCAACATTAAACTGGCCACTGTGGTAAGTGCTCATATGTCCCCCACTGGGAATGCTCCTTTGCAATCCCATTTAGTGAGTTCCTACAAAAGCCACTGGGCTTCACCTGGACCAGCACCTCTCCTCCAAGCCAAGGTGACAGGGTAGCATCAGGAAGGCACAAGCTGCCAGGCTAATTCTTTCCTGCTACCATCACGAGCTACCTTCAAGGACAGTTCCATGAAGCCTGATTGTGCAGAAGGCTCATTCCCTGTGAAATAACAGGCTGGGAAGTGCCTGCCCCAGGGCCAGAGCAGAGGCAGCAGAATGGGTCCCTCCTCCCCCTTCACTGCTGTGGCACTGGGTGGAAACTGGGTCAGAGAGAGCCGACCCATTCATTTAATCCAAGCTCCCCCTCTCCATTCAGCTTTTAGTCTTCGGAGCTTTCAGCCCAAGGAAGCACTATTTCCTCTGGAAAATAAACAAAATAAATTAAGCCCATGCTCTTTGATCCGGGGCCTTTGTGTGGCTGATGGACTGGACAGAAACAATCTGCTGTCTTCCCGGGCACCTTAGAAACAGTGCAGGAATTCCAATGTGGCTTCTGGAGGCAGAAAGCCAGCTCCCAGACACCTGCCTAGCATTATAGTTGAAAGGAGCATGGCTTGGGGTAAGGGTCTTTGCCACCCACTCATTCACCAAAGCGAGAAGCCCGCATGAACCAAAACAGGGGGAGTCCGACTGTCAAACCCTACAATGCCAGTTCTCAGGCGGTTTCAGCTACAAATCTATCTGGTTTTGCTTTTCTTGTTCCCACCCACCCAGGCTTTTGTGTGGGCTGCTGGCCCCATTGACAGGCTTTCTCTCAGGACCTGGGAATGAAACATCATTATCTTCTCATTCCTCTCACAATTCCCAAGACTCTCCCTTTCTAAAGGAGTTTGCAGCCCTACCCTCATTGCTCTCATCTGTCAATCTATCCTGCTTATCTTCTTGGCCCATGGGATGATCAGAAGGCACTTGTTCACATGTCTGTCTTCCTGTTCAATTTCCAATTTGTCCCTGACCCCAAGGACAGATAATATCTTGATCAGCACTGTACTCCTAGCAATTAGAAAACCCCCTTATAAATCCAAGTGCAGAGTTCAGTGAGGAAAGGAGACTGGAAAACAGAATGGTTTCCAGAACCAGAACTTCCTGCATAGACAGGGAGATCCCTATGTCTTCCACTATAGCCAGTGGAGCCTAATTGGCAAGCTCCAGGATCAGGGAGAAACCCTGTCTTACAAAGTAAGGTGAACAGAGAGTGAGGGGGACTATGATGTTGACCTAAGTCCTCTACACACACAGGTACACAAGTACTCATAAAATAACACATAGGCATGCACAAGCACATGAACAAGTACACCAATAAATAAATAACAAACCCCTAGGAAGCACAGGGAGTTGGGAGGGCCTGAAAGGGTCATATCTTTAACAATTAATCTTGACTGTCAGCCAGACTAGATTGAGAGGCACCTGGGTGATCAGTTAATAACATCTCTGGCTGTACCTGTGAGGGTACACCTAAGACAATTAGATCCTCAGGGCTCTGAGGCAATAGACAAATGCATAATGTGATATGATATTGAGAGATGTTAAAAGGCATGAGGTGGGACCAAGCTGTAGGAAGTAGGTAACTTGGGTGTGTACCCTTGGAGACAGTTTTTTACCCTGGCCTCCTCCTGTTTCATGCCCCCTTTTCTCCACTTCCTTGCTCACCGTTGGGTGAGGTGCCCTGTGGCTTTACTCCCTCCCAGCCAAGCTGCACTCAAAATCTGAAACCATGGGCCCAAATCCATCTGTCCTTACAATAGCTTCTCTCTGGTATTCCTTCGCATCAATGTAAAAGCTAAACACAGTTCACCCTCATCCCTGCTGATTCAATTCCAAAAGAATAGCTATCCTTTAAGGGCTCCACAAGCACCATCAGTGAGCTGTCAGCTGACTCTGTGGACAAGGGAGAGGAATATGAGGGAGGCCCCTGAGCAGCTACAGATCAAACCGTCTCCCTCATATGAAGCCGTAGCCTGGGGGGAAACTGACTGCAGATCCTACTAGGGAGCTCAGGCTAGTTGCCACATACCTCTTACTAAAAGACATGATTATGAAAACAGAACCCCAGGTAAAGTGTGGCAGGAAGAAAAGCCAAGCCCTATGGCATCAAAGACACACACATATTCCTGAGGTATATGGGTTGTTTTTTTTTTTTTAACCCTGGAAGAGAGCAACTGGGGGACAGTACCCAAAGGGTTCCCCTATAGGCCATTCCATACTCACTATGTTCTGGCTTGTCTGTCATTAATAGTCCCACTTATGAGCTTCCTTGTTTCTCCCCCACCCCCCACCATTCTTTAAGGAAAGCAGGGCAAGCACCAAGCTAGAGTGCAGGCAGGATGTTCATACCTGAGGACTGGGATGCAGAAAGGATTTTAGCAGTTTGCCAAATCCACACAGTCACACAGAGGCAGAGCTGCAGTTAGAGCTCAGTCTGTGCGTGGAACAATTTCAACTACCTACCTATGACTTGCACACATGGGCAAATAGGAGCCCCAATAGTGATCTGGATGAGCTCTCCCAGATGAGGACAAGATGAGAATATCATTATAAAATGAATTATGAAGTATTGACCTTCCCGCTATTTTTAGGCTTCGGGAATGGAAATTTCATATGGTGTGAATGAGCAGTTTATTTGGATGGCTTTCCTAGGCAAGAAAGGAGAATAGAAAATAGGAATGGAAGGCAGAAAAGTCCATACAGGGTATGTTAACAGTCAGGACATTGCTGAAAAGAACCAAGGTTCATCAACACTGGGGAACTCTGAAAGACAAGGCCAAATGAAACACATTACTTTAAAAATATCCAGTCAGTCCTAAGATCTGTCAAGACATCTCAGAGCTTAAAGTTGCCTCCCCAAAACCTGACAACCTGAGTGTCCCGTCCATACCTGACACCCATGTGGTCTGCTTAGAGCATCTACACCTGCAAGTCACCCTCTGACCTCATATGTATGTATATGTGCTACAATCAAGCCAGGGTTACATAGTGAGACCCTAACTCAAGGAAACAGCCAAACAACAAATTCAGTTCCTCAGTCACCCTAGTCACACTTTCAGACACTGGATAGCACAGCAGAGGGACATCTCTACCAAAGTTCTACGGGCAAACCAGTGTAGGATGAAGTCCTTCAGAACTGCACCTTTCAGGGCGGGGTAGAATCTGACACATTTATACTCTTGTAGAGGTCTTTCATTGGCGAGGCTGCTCCTGGTCCCACTCACCAGCTCATCCTGGTGGAGGTGGAGCACCAACACGGGAGCCACTGTAAGGAACAGGAATGGAGGGTGCTACAGGACCTGGGGAGGTGGCTGCTTCAGTTACCAGCACTCTAGCACATGATGGCTCCTTATGTCAGAGTCCCTGTGGGAGCACCTATTTCCATAGCTCCTTGTCAACAGGAAATGCTTCTGAACATGAAGAATCCCTGCTCTCTGGTACACACAGAGGAAAGATGACAGGGCTTCTAAGCATTTGTGATCTGTAGCAAGACACAAAACTGTAGATGCTGACAACCACAAACACTCATCAAAAGGCTAAATTTGGAACTCCAGCAAAGCCTTTGGGAGCAGTGGCATTTCTGTGTTGCCTCTAAGAACTGTCTAGGGCTTCTCTGGCTCAGAGGGACTGAGTATCCCCACCAAGCGGGCTGAGCCATGTTATTGCTGAAACAGGTCTTTGAGAAGAGCCACCCTGAACACAAACCTGGCAATGACAAGGAAGCCTTGTAGGACCAGCATTCAAGCATGGCTTCCATTCCTGGCTTTGCTCAGCACAACACAGTACCCATAGCCTTTATTGGCTCTCTGGAGTCTGAAAACCTGAGTTCATAGTCCCACCTCCTGTTTCCTGTGTGCCTTCAGTGTGGTCTCACGTACATTACCTGAGACCCCTGCATTTCTTGTCTGTAAATGGGCAGGAAACTAATGTCTGCACAGTAGCACTGTGGTTTGTATTCAGTTCATGTTCATAAAGATCTTAGAGCAAAGATGACAAGATTTTTCTCAAACAGACCAGATTGCAGTTACTTTTGGGATCAGTCACAATGTCTTGATTTTGCTTGGTAGCCTCAAATAACCATAGACAATCGATATGGAAAAAGTAGGCATTGTTGTAGCTTTGATATGAAATGTTCCTCCACGGGTCATGTGTTGAAGCCTTGTCTCCCAGCTACCTACATTACTACTTTGGGAAGTCACAGGAAGTATGTAGGATATGAGGCCCAGTTGGAGGAAACAGGATCCTTTAAAAAGTTTATCTTAGCCCTGGTCTCTTCTTGGGATGCTTCTTTGCTCCTAGTTGCCAGGAACTGATCAGCTTTTCTCCTCCACTCCCTTCCACCATGATGATTGCCCTACCATGGCCCAGAATCATGAAGCCAGCTAACCTGGACTGAAACTTCTCACCCTGTGAGTCAAGGTAACTTTTGAGTTGTTTTCTCTGCCATCTAGTAGGGATGAAATTTAACCATCTCAGACATACATTTGTCAATAAAATGTATAGATCAGGCAGCGGGGGCCCCATTTGACATGACCCTTCCCATGATGCCTGTTGTCCACTGAGTGCTCCAGGAATGCTTGTTCAAGGAATAAAGTATACTGTGGTATCCTACTTCTCAGATTCTACCTGCACTGCTTCCTTTGCCTCCTGCTCTGGTTAGCCTTCAAGCCTTGCCAGACCCATTCTCAACCATACCCCAGAGCACCATGCTTGCTCTGTGCTCCACTGGCCTGCTATTTGTGGGATGATGTCTTCCATCAGAGAACCTGGTTGCTGTTTTCAAGAGATTAATCAGTGTCTTCGCCATCTCAAGGTCACACAGCAAGGACAAAAACAAGACTATTGCAGGACTCCTGGTTCCCGGTTCAGTGTGTAACTTTACACTTCACAAAGCTCCCGTGCCAGAAGGGAGAAGGCACAAATCACTGGGCAGTGTGAGCTCCCTGCCCACTCGCTGTCCATTCCCAGGGATATCTCACCCTTAGCTTTGCTCCCCACTGACCTCCCACCTCAGCTTTTCTGCAACTGCCAAGCACATTTAAAGCTTATTCCCTACATAGCATAGGCCTGGATCACTTTTGAATCTGTTACAGATTGTGAGGGTCCAGGTATGTGCTGAATGAAGCTGAGTGTAGTCTGTGTGCATTGTGTGTTTTCTCTTTTCTCTTCCACTTAGACTTGAGGAAACAGGAACAGGCCAGAAGGAACAGGAGGTCTTATTCTGTCCTGTAGTCAAGTTTTCATGGCTGAATTCCAAAGAACCTGTAGGCTGGGGTTGCCATCCCACCAGTGAGGGGACACCTCAAAATTCATGTCCAAAGTACTTTGCCCACAGATACATAAGACTCAGCTCACAAACATGCACAAAAATGTTTGTACATAGTTGTACAACAAATATGTAGCTGCAAACACGAATGTACACACACACACACCACACACACACACACACACATGCACACAGTCACAGAGACACACTAAAAGCACACAGACAGGTACATGTATACACTAACACATAAGTACATGCATAAACACACATTCATAGCTCATAAACATATAAATACACAGTATGGCACAAACATATATGTGTGTGTATACACATATATGCATATGCACACAGAAGCATTTAAACACATATATGTTCACATATATATATACCTCTATATGAGTAGCAAAATCATGGAGGTCCATGCATACTCTACACACATGCACACACACACACACACACACACACACACACACACACACACACACACACACACACTCGATTACTGCCTAATGTTTTTAGCTTTTCCCTTGCGGACAGATACATCATGCTTTTCTAGAAAAAAAAATATAAGGTCCCCAAGAAAGAAACTGGATCCTGCTTACTCTCCAGGGCCTTGTACCACCCACAGCATCCTACTTGGTATCATGAGCTCATCTGGTACTCAAAACTAAATCAGCGGGGCTGTCACCTCCTTGGCCTTAAGCCTATGGAAAGCATGTAGTTAAGATGTCTGGGATTCCAAGCAAGTGTCCTGGGCCCTGCCCATGAAGGCCTTCTCCTGCATGGCCTAGCTTGGGAACCTCAGCCTCTTGGCAGAGGGTTGCTCACTAACACCTCGACCGGAAGTGGGAGAACCATGATGAAATTCAAACCAAGTCATTTGGCCATTTGCCTGGAGCTAGAGTCAAAAGGTCTCCTGGGCTGGCAAGTTCATGGTAGAATCTACCGGCTAACATGGCCCTGGCCCTGACCCTGGCCCTGGCCCAGCACACTGCATTTCTCCACAAATAAAAACCACAAGCCTGGACCTCACTTCTATTTGAGAGTGACATGGGTCATACTCCTAACACCCAGCTTCCCTTCAGAGCAACATCTTGCCCAACAGTGGAGAATCCTATGTGGTTGGAGGAGAGTCTCAACTTCACTGACTCCCCCCGACTCAGGAGGGAGGTACAGGCCTTAGGAAACTTGATTCATAGCAGTGCCATACTAACCACCCAGACCTGCCCCATAGCATCCTGGGCCCCAGTTTCTTTCAAATGCACAAAACGGGGTCAGGGGCAGGAAGGTAAATCCATCTTCAACACGGAGAACACAATGCCATGGAGAGAGGACTCCATCTGACCTGCTTCCCAAGAGATAGGACCAGGAGAGAGACACCTTACAGAAGCCTGAGGAAGAACGTTCTCTGGCAGTGCTTCCCCAGTGAGCACAGAGGAGTCGCTCTGCAAGTTAAGTAATTGATGGAGCACACTCTAAAAATACAAACTAGGTTAGCACTCAGAGTGGTTCACTGCTCCAAGGGAGTTAATTCAGGCACTCAACTCTCCATGGAAAAGGAGCTATGATCCCAGAGCAGCCAACTCTTGGGCTGGGGGGGCTTCACCAGAAACCAGCTGAGTTGTGCTGTTGAAATATGGAACAGGATAAAAGCAGGGAGAGAAGGTGGGATGCAGACGGAAGAGTATGTGAGGTTCAAGCCCTAAGACCCTGGATCAAGACTACAGCTTCTTGGACTCTACCGCAGACCACTTGAACACGCATTTCCCAAGGGCGTAAAGGATTCTACTGAACGTTGACAAAGCAAGATCCTTACACCATACTTGAGTCTAAGTGAATATGCATTGTGGTTCCATGTGGAAAAACAAAGACCTATCAAGGGGACTTCTAGTCCAGACAGGGCAAGGCACCATGTTACAAAGCCAGGGCATTTGACGTACACCACCACCAGCAGAGCTCATGGCCTGATATATCCATCCACTTAAAAGCACCATCCCCTCCAGATGCTTCCCAGAGGCCTCTACTCAATGTGTGCAGCTTTCATCTGTATTCACGGTTTGTGGCCTTATCATTGCCTTGGCCAGCCTTCATATCAATTCCAGTTCCTCCCTACCGACTGGACATGTGTATGATGGAAAGTCTGTCTCCAAAGCCACCATCTACAGTCAGGGTCAGGTTGGCTGAGCAGAGCTCAGTGCATGTGAGGTAGAACACAATTAGTTTCTCCTGATGTGTGTGTGTGTGTGTGTGTGTGTGTGTGTGTGTGTGTGTGTGTGTGTGTGAGGGGTCAGTCACTAGGAGATAATTCGGCAGGGTTCCAGGCATGGGCATCTAGTTTGACTTTAACCCTCATCCTTACAACCCAGGAACGGGACTCTGCTGCTGCAGAGATACCTATGCAGATATCTAGAACTGCTCAGGTCCATAAAGGTCATCTTCTGCACCAGAGCTTTCATTTGCCTGGAGGGAAAGTCAGCGCCAAGTACTGAGGCCTCTCCATGGTCTTTGTTGTTTCCTGGCAAGGTCAGGGCAACTTGTCATGTATCAGTAGTCAGAAATAAGAGTGTAAGGGAAGCCCAGAAGCTTCTGAAAAGCTGTTCTCAGTGGCAAAGAGACACAGAAGGGCCCTGGCCAAGTTCTACAACAACAGGAGCCTCACTGACCTTGAAATAAGCCCCGCTCAGGATAGAAATGAAGCCACAGAGCTATGCTGATGGACTGGAGAATACATGGTTCAGACCACCAAGTGTAATGTGTTCTGCTGATATCGGTCTTCAACCTGGGCCTCCAAGATTGACACAAAGCACATTGTCAGCCTGACTGGAAATGGCAATTATCCTCTAAGGGATATCAAAGGATATCCTTTAGAATATTGTGCCTCAGTTTTTGTTTTTCTTCCTTCAAAGAGCACATTTGTTTAACCATCTGAACACCAGAATAGGTCCTGTAATTTGAGAAGGTCTGCTTTGGCATCCCCTCCTCTTTTAACCCTGTAAGAGCGTGGATGGGAGCCTCTGCAGTGAGACTGCCTGACTCCTAATCCTAGGTAACAGCTGACAAAAAGCTTATGCCCTCTGTGCTGTTACATCAGTGCCAAAAATTCATGAGAAAGTCCTCCCCCCAATATACATACCATATTGCAGAGTGTGGCTGTATGCAGAGATCATAGAGATGTCACTAAGTCAGAATGAGGTTGGTAGGGTGGGCTCTAATCCAACATCACTGGTATCCTTACAGAAAGAGGAGTCAGGACACAGAATCCTACAAGAAGATGCTGTCCATCCACAGATCTACGAGAGAGACCTGCAGCGAGTACTCCCTCACAATCCTCAGAACGAACCCCCTCTGCTGACACTGACTCCTTTGTCTTGGATTTCCAGACTGTGGAACTATCAACTGTAAGAAAATCAGTTATGCGGTGTAAGCCCCTCATCCACGGTGCTGTACTGCACAGGTCTAGCAACAGCCTCTACAGTAGCCAGCCATCCCACAGGGTACCCTCCTCACAGAAATGAGTGAAGGGCAGTCAGCAGAAACTGATATGCATTCTCTGTGATCTTATTTCTAAGGAGACTTCGCCTGCCTAAGTCTCTGCACATAGTTTCTCTTGCTCTGTTCATTCAGGAAGGACACCAATGCCAAAATTACACTACAGCACAGCACTGAGCAGGATCATTGCCAACTCCTTCATAAGCCCCTCCCCTCCCTACCCCTTCACCCTAAATTTCTCAGAACCAAAGAATATGACTTGCAAGCACTCACTCTGTTCCTAGCTGTAGGACATGTCAGCCCTGTGTGCCTCACACCTGATGTCTTCCAAGGCAAAATAAGGACCATCCCCTCCCCCACACCCCCACCATCACTGCCATTGCTGCACATCATCAGGTTAGCAACTTCAGATGTCTCCAGAGGCAACTGAAGAACCTGGGCTATTCGTGTCTTCCAATCCATGGAAATGAGAAGCCTCCTACAGAAACTTGGAAAAAAGGAAGCCTTCCCTATGAGTTCCTGTGAGAAGTGGGAACTGATTCCCACTTGGGTGGCTCCCCTGGCTACTCTAGGAAAAGGCAGCCTAGTATTGACAGCATCATACCTGTGTCCCTTTTAACAGAGTATTGACTATGAAAGTTGACAGAGGGGACGCCCTAGGGACCAGGATGAGTTTAGTAGAGGTTGTGGGAAAGTCCCAGGGCTGTGTGAATCTGCCTGGAAAGGGAGGGGCGCAAAGGCCTTCAGAAGGCAGTGGGGTTTGGACACACCACTCTCAAGAACAGACATAGGCTAAACTGAAACCCCAGCATTTTGCTGCCTCAGCAACTAGGAAGGCTTGGGCAGCCATGGCCCTTTCCCAAACTGAATGGCTCTGGTGACTAGAGTTCAGGTCATTTAGAACCCAGATGCCCAAGCCACTCTGACTCAGGAAAGAATTTTAATTCATTAATGCATTTTCCTGATGATGGGGGCGGGGGAAGAATGACAATTGACAATGGATTTGATGCCAGAAATTGGCCACAGAAGCCAGGAAGTAGCTAAGGGCTCTTTAGTGTCTGTATCTATGGCAAGGAATAGCACAGCATTCGTTTTTAATTTTAATCAGCTAATGTCATAGATCCAAGGATGCTGCCAAAAGTCTGTTGGCTCGCCAGCCATGCTAAGCACAAAGGCAGGGTTTGGGTGTTCCTCGCACTCCTGGCACCTGGCTCCCAGCTCTCTGAGCATCTTCTGGAGGAAGGCAAACCGGGGGACAGGCAGATCTTCACTGGCCTCCAGTTAGAGAGGAGCAGGAAAGAAAAGCAGATAAAGTAGACAATGCGGTGAGGGCCACAGCAATGGAAATGTGTTCATGTTCGCCCCACGGATGGCTGCGGATAGCTCACACCATGCCACACCAGGTCCCTCTGAAGACAAAGAGACCTAGGATCTGCTCCCATGCTACTCGGGATTGAGCAACGATTCTGATTGAACAAACTGGGGAGGTGATGCCAGAACTGAGGCACCGAGGTTGTTTGAGGGGTGCATCAAAGGAAAGGCGTGGCAATGTCACCCATGATGAAGCTTCAATGGAAAGAAACACAGGTCCCAGAAGAGGTAGCACCCGGGAATGTACATCTAAGGCTCCCACCGTGTCCCAAGCACCAAATTACTGAGGAAGAGGGTCTGTGCCACTTGAGGCTGCAGCATGAATCTCCTCAGAACTTTGCCAGCTCTCACAGGGGCCTCTGTGAACAGAAAAGAAATACTAGTTCCCAAGTCTTATTTTAGCTGCAAGCGGGGCCAGAAAGTCGAAAGAAACCTCTCTACACTAATCCTGATCATACTGAATGAGGCATTTATTCGTGTTCAAAAGCCTGTCCACTGGATCTGCCACCTCACTGGGCTCTAATTTGGGAAGCTCTCGTCTTATTTGAAGTGACCAAGTCTCTCTGGAATTGCCACCAAAAGCTACTTCCCAAGAGACATGATTTCTAGACACTTGTTTTGTCCCCAAACTTGGATTCTCCTACTTTGTTTCTTAAAATAATCTATATATGGCTATGCCAGCAGACAAGAAGCAGGAAACCCACCGTGTTGGCTGAGGTGGCAAGAGGGCTTTCCTGCCCAGGGGCACACCCCTGGCTTGGCTGTAGGCATATACCACATCCTGCACACCACACACATACTAAACAACCTTCTTCTGTGCCCCCAACACGTGCATGCTACACACATATAAGCTCCATACATACACTCTCCAAACATACTGTGTGTGCCCCCTTTACCCACAGACAATTACAAATCCTACACATAAAAATACACATACACCACACATGCTGATACCGTACATACTCACACACACATTTGCTCATACTCACAGTTCTGTTCTCTTGCCTTTAGGATAAAATAGGAGACTTTAGTTAACACTTAACTAGATGGCTAGCTGATGGTCCTAGAATGTCTCCTAGGCAACACGTTCTAGGCTCCAATCCCGCCACATCTGATACCTACCTTATCTCTGTTTCTACTGTTGTTTGACTCTGCAACAGACACAAGTATGCAGACAAAGTTAGCTTCCCAGTGGTTCACTCTGAACTGGTGAATGACTCTAGAATCTCCAGTTGGCCATGGGCCTTATCCAGGTTCCCCCTTAGGACAGCAGGGGAGGAGAGTAGAACCTGGGGAACCACAGTGTTGAAGACTTGCTCAGGCTCTCACAACGGTCCACAAGCACTCCTGTTCACAATGCCATAGATGCTGTGTCCACTGTTACCTATGGGATTCATCTTTGCACAGGATGCACCTCATGATCAACATGGGCTCTGTGTAGAAATCCCTCACTCTTGCGCTGAGCAGGGCAAGGTCCTCAAAGCAAAGCCATTTCCCAGAGAAGTACATGCCAGAATGTCTAGCATATATCCTTGCCTTGCTGTGACCTGACTGGGGTCAGTAGGTAAGCAAAGTGCTGCTGCTCGCAGGGGAAAGAAAGGAAGGGAACGCCCGTCTATAAGTACCCAACCGTCGTTTCTTTCTCTTTTTTTTTTTTTTTTTTCACACCACCCTCTTTCCCCACTAGGTGACTGTTTGGTTCATTTCCTTTCAGATGAAATCTGTTTCCCCAAAAGGGCTCTCAAAGAACACTGCTGACTTCAAACAACCAAGTTCCACCTCCACATGGAGCAACAGCTGTCAGTAGAACAAACACTAGGGAACTTGTAAGACCCAGAATGGGACATCTATCTATAAAAACACAGGAGGCCAGGAGCTCCTGTGATTCCCTCCTAAACCGGACCCCTGGCTTGACTGTAAAGGCCATGGGGACCAGTGGCCCTGGTATCAAGGTCAGAAGAGTTTCAAGTGGTTATATCTGTCCTCTCTCTTGCTGAGGGGTATCCAGCACAATGCCAGGGGTCTAGACAGGGATAGTGCTTTGCTTTCCAGTAGAACCTGACTTCTAAGATATGATATCAGAGTAGAAAGGAGAGCTGAATGATCCCTCAGTGGGGCATTGGGGACGAGATGATGTAACCCGTGACCTTTCAAATTCTTTTCAACCTTGAGAGACTCTGGTTCAACAAAAAGAATAAGAAAGCCACTGGAGACCTCCAGTCACCTGCCTGCTGGGCTCCCCTTTGGGTCTAAAAATAAGATTTCCATATCCCTGATCTAAATTACCTCCCTAATAATGTATCACTGTGGCTATAAATATGTGTCTTTGAGGGCCAGCTAACATAATTATCTTAATCAGCTATACTCACTAGAAGGACTGCCAGCTCTCTTCTTGGTCTTGGCTCAACAGGCTGTGTCTCCTCCCTGACCTCAGCAGTACTGGTCCTTGGTACAGTCATAGGGATGACTTTCCAGTAGAAGCAGGGGGGTGGGCTTTACAAGAAGTCTTTCATCCCCCCTCTGTAATAAACCTGTAACTTTCATTTTATGCTAGGGTCTCACAGTATCTCCTGATCACTCACTGAGAATTCATAAGTGGATAGATAGGGTTACAATTGCCACTGTCTATAGGGGAAGCAAGAACATGAGCACCATATCCAGCAGTGTGAGAGTGAATAATGGGCTCTGATGTGTTTCCCCCCTCCTCCCCCCAGACCCCAGGATAGGTCTATGTTTGAAGGCAGGGCCTTTAAAAATGATTAATTCAAAGGAAGCTATTGGGTGTGTCTTAATCCTACACAACCAGTATCATTCTAAGAAGCCACACATAGGGGAAAGACTAGGTGAAGACAGAGAGGACAGCCACCTAAAAGCCAAAGAGAGAGACCTCACAAGATACCAACTCTGCCTGGACCTGGATCTTACACTTCCAGCCTCCATGATTGCATAGCCACGAAAGTCTATGTTTAAGACCACTACCATGAACATTGGTTGCATTTGTTAAGGTGGTCCTGGCAAACTCACATAGGGTGGGTGCAAGTCTCATCAAGTTTTAACTTCTCCCTTTCTCTCTTTCAAAGGTTGTACCCTAATTTGTGTATGTGACTCTCTGAGGCGATTTCAGGGAAAAGAGGGTCCAGGGGGAGGTAGAGGACAAAGGTCACTGTACCCCAGTCAGGAGAGCTGGTGGATTCACACAGTTGGTGGTCCTCAAAACAACTGTCATCTTGGCCATCATTACCTCACCAATTAGCCGAAGCATCTGGACCAAATGACCTCTACAAGGTTCGTCCTGTTGCCAACCTTCTACACTTCAAGTTCTGAAGCTTTGACAATTCATCAAGGGACAGCTGTGACACCTAAAGCAGGATGGAAGACACCCTGAAGCAGAGAGTGGGACACTGATAGGTCATTGTTGCATCATGACTGTTTCTGAGGTCTAGTAGCATCAGTTCCTACCCATGCTCCCTACTGCCTGGTCATGTCCCCGAAGCACATGTGTAAACAGGCTCACAGAAATGTCAGAGTCGTGGAACAGCCAAGCAACCTCTGCCATTACAAGCAGACAAGAAGGAAGGGTGGGGTGTCTAGCAGCTTCTTAGGGCTGACACCACATCTGGCAGTGTCCCCAGCAAGCAGGATAAGCCTTCAGATGAAGATGAAGGTGGAGTTGGTCCTCGTGAGTCCACCACAGACCTGGCTGCCAAACTACTACACTCTGAGAGATAATGCAGCACTGGGGCCAAAGCGAGGGAGTGATGACACTGCACTGAGCCCTTCTGATGGCACCGGGGATGTCTACAGTGCTCTTCAGAGGGTCATCACTAGGTAAGCTTAGCATTGTATGTTTTACATGGGGTATTCACCAGCACAACTGCCCAGGAGTGCCAATGCCCATTTTGCAGATGAAGAAGCTAAGGCTGAGGGAAGCTAAGCAAAATAATGTTGTTGGATAGGGGAAAAATGAACCTGTGAATCTTACCTTGACCTAGAACAAAGATATTTAATATACTGTTACCAAATAATTTGAAAAGGAAGTCATGTAGCGAGAATTGGCAGAGGCACAACACAATGACCCAGAACATACCACTTGAACATTTGGTGGGTTGAAATAATCTCCAAATTGAAACAGCTCTTGGCAATCACATATCTGATGACCCCAGCATTTGGCCAGGAAACTGAGGTCCAAAATGTCACTTGCTCAGGGGCCACAGCAAGCCTTTGGCAGGCTAGGGCTAGGGATCTTTCTATTCTAAGATTATTCTGCTTTGTAGTTGAGAAGCTTCCTCTTTAACAAAATACAAAACACTGAGAGCAAGGTCTCCTGGCATACCTGTTTGGGGCTTCAAGGAGAAACTTCTACTTCCATTCCTGAACCTGGAGCTTCCCTCTCTGCCAGGAAACAGGCATCCTGCTCTGGACAAGAAAGCAAATGAACTTAGTGCTACCCTCACAGGATGAGACTGCTGGGAGTCGCTCAAAAGGCTGGAATTAGAAATTCTAATTATTAGAACTCTCAAATGAACCAAAGGACAATGTATAATTAGCACATGTCAAAAGGCTACTCCCAACGGCAATGCATTGTAAGCCAGAAAACAAAGATAGACTTAGAAAGGGGACAGGGAGCCATGCCTGTTCAGCCTCCTGATCCTCCTTGCCGGCCTGAATGCAACCAATCCCCACTTTGTAAGCCCCATTCCTTCCTGCTAGTGCTGGCCTTTGTCCTGTGACCTTAGCCCAGTATGGGAGTCTCTGCTCTTCATGTTTCCTTCTCTTGCTGCCCAGACAAGGGCCTTCTACACAGACACTCCATTACTCAGGACCGGGTCAACTCTAAATCCAGATGAGAAGCTGGGTAGAGGTAATCATGTCTGCTGTTCTGGGATACCTGTAAGGTTATAAAGACTGGACCCTTTGTGGGGAAGAAACCATCTCCAGTGGACTAATGATATCATTAGCTGTTGCGCTAGTGCCTGAAGCTCAATGAATGAATCTTCTGCTGACCCATGGGCCATTGATACCTTTTCGAGCATTTCTTGGCTATTAGAGTACTCGAGGTAGAAATAGCCAAAGATATAAAATCAACTATCCACAGTCCCACCCTCTAGAAACTCACGGGAGATCAAAGGTAGTAGATCCTTTAGTGTCTCAGGAAGAGCCTTGTGCTGTATGGCCTGTGTCCCGCAGGCCAACATGTCTGGCCTTGACATCTACAACCCATCACAGACCATTCTCAATCCCTACATAATGTCTTAGCTAAGCCTCTATGACCTGTGCTACAGAGATCATTCCAACATCGAAGATCCCATAAATGGTACTATAGAAAACACTCAATCAAACATAACAGGCTTTCTGTGAAGGACAGATGACATCACCATCCCATGACCCAGTGGATACTCTGCTGGCTGCAAGCTGAAAGAACATGTGATCTTTAGACACATGAACCTTACTTTGGTGGTACCCAGCTCTTTGAACAAGCATGTAGGAAAGGCAGTTTATCATGCTTGTGTTTGCCAAAGAATCTTCTAGAAGGTGACCTGTTCTCCCACCCCACCCCATGATACATAGCCAAAGTAATATATTCAGTGCCTACAGTGGCAAGCAAATGGGCTCTGGTGTATGATGATGACTGATAAAGCAGTGTGTTAAAAAGAATATAGGGTGCTCCCTTCAGCAGCACATACACTAAAATTGGAATGATACAGCGAAGATTAGCATGGCCCCTGCACAAGGATGACATACAAATTTGTGAAGCATTCCGTATTTTAAAAAAACAAAAACAAAACAAAACAAAAAAAAACGTAGGGCTCAGTCAAAAGGAGAGAAGAATGATGTCTGTTGTAAGCAAGGAATGGGAGAATGACCCTTGGTCACTTGTGGCCTAGGCAGGTAAGATTCCCACGTTCCTCTTAAAGACCCTGGTCATAAGAGTGAGATATATTTACCAATCCCCTGACAGATATCCATTCTATGTGAAACACTACAACTAAGTTGTTTCACCCAGCAAAGCCAGACACATCCCTGGCAAGAAAATGCTATTTTGGGGAAATGAACCATCCCTCAGTTCCTGTTGCTATGTGTCAGGTGGTCCCAAGCATGTTGTTTATGAGCTGTGAACAACAATGTACAAATTTGGGCCCATTATCCAAGGTTCATGGTTGCTGGACACTATTATACAGAATCACCCAGCTAAGTATGTTCCTTCATATAGCAAATGCCCTGGAACCATGAATCCTTATGACATTTTTAAAAAGTCTTTTCTACTTCCTGCCTTTATGTCCTCTCAGGACAATATGTTCTCTGAACTTAAAGCTTAGCATAACAAGAGTTCCTCTATTCATCCAAGTAGTAACTGTTTGTATTTTAAGATGCAAGTCTCACTTGGCAAATCAGGATTAGTGAGAAGTCTGTCTTTCCTTAATTGCTCTGCGTATAGTTTCATACAGCCATGAGGTATGTGTACCAATTGCCAGCAGGTCCAGGCTGTAGTCAACCCCATGGAGAAGGAAAGCCTAGCAAATGAACACTCTGATCCTGACCGAGAGGAAAAGGGAACAGACTGTGTCCAAGCCCATCCGAACCATCATCTGTGCCCCAGGAATGCTGCAAGCAAACAGCCTGGGTGAGTCATGGGAGTAGAGGGATCCTTAAGTAATTGATCCTATGGTTTGCAATTGGAATCACAGACACGGAGCGTGGACTAGCCACAAAACCTCCCAAGTCTCCATGGAGGTGGAAACCAGATGCACCTGCCCACCTTCCTACTATGAGCCAGGGATGTTTAAGAGATGGCAGCATCACAAAGTTGTGCGTGCTAAATCTCACCTATGTACCTTTTCCTCTTTTTGTTGCTACGTCAGATGGTTTCACATTGCATGTCTCAACGCCAAAGTTGAATATCAATGAGTATCTTCCTTAGAGTTAAAAAGCACATTTCCATGCATGCTGAATACACTCAGGATTGCAATGCAAATGGAGCAATGTGTATAACTCTGGGGAAAAGATAGTGCATTAACACTCATAACAGCTCCCTCTCCCTCTCCCCCCCCCCAAAAAAAGCCCACTACAAAGCAATAATATAGAAAAGGGATGAGAACCTATCTAATATATTAGCATTTCAAAACAGAGTTCCAGTGACAGGTGGACATGCTACTAGAGATTGTCAATGGAGACAACAAAACACCAAATTGTATGTTCTCTGGGATCTCAGCGTTACAGAGAAATCAGTGCAGTAATAATGTGGAGAGAAAAGTAAAGCAAAGCGGGAGAAATGACAAATGTTTCTGCTATGACTGTGAAGGAATTATTTCATTCCCCTGTTTACTGTGCGTGGTTCCCAGTGTGCCCACAGGACCTTTGGAAATAATGCGATAGTCATAGGAAACAAAAAGGAATGTGAGCAGACATTGGCCATCCTTCTTAGTGTTTATAAAGAAACAGATCATTTGCCCCTTTCTATGTCATTCTGATGGTCACAGAGATGTCAAGCACGAACACAGGCAAAGGCCTTCTGGTACCAAGGACCAGCCCAATACTAGATAAACAGTGGGTCCATAATAAAATGCACTTGGGAAGGGATGGGGAACACCCACTCTTCCTCTTCATAAAGCCTCATCCTTACCTTACCCAGAATCTTAGTATCTGAGAGTGTCTATATCCGTGAAAAACAAACGCGATAAGCAACCTGGGGAGAAAAGTTCTACATCACAGTCACAGAGGCCATGGTGGGGATGCTTGCTCTCTCATGGTGTCTATAGCCTGTTTTCTTATAGCACCCAGGACCACCAGCCCAGGGGCCACCACACATGAGCTGGACTCTCCAGCATCAATTATCAATCATGACAAGACACCACAGGCGAGACTGTAGGCTAATCTGGTGGGATCACTTTCTCAACTGGGGTTCTCTTTTCCAAAGGGACTCTTACTTGTGTCAAGTAAGATATAAAACGAGCTAGCAAAGTGAGTGAGGCATGACATGGTTCAGCCTACATCCCAAGAGCTCCCTGAAAGACTCTCTGAGCCCAACAGACAACAGTGATAAACTACAGTAGTATCTCTGTCAGGCAATTCTTTCTGTCCTCTGCCCATAGTGTGCCATTAAATCCTTGCCACATCACTAAGGCAGACACCACTGGGTTTGTTTGAGACAACCAGAGACTAAAGACTACTCCAAGTCAAGACAGGTAGTTAAGGTATCAAATTTGCCCCCCATCCACAAGCTGCCTCGTGGCCCATGGGCCTCTGCTAGTCACTCTTTGTTCTGGGTCTTTGCCATTGACAAAAGCCACTCCATGCCCTCCTGCTGAGCTGCTGCTGTCTACACCATTTTCTAACTTGTTCCCCAGGGTCTTGTCTTCCGTGCTAGGACATGGTTAACCTATCACGTCTACCTGTCTCTCTCTTGCTTCCTTTCACTGGAGTGGCCGTGCCTTAGAATTCTTCAGACTTCCCACAGAGATGCCTGAAGATTTCTTAAATGCCTGCCACCTCAGATATCAGAGACACTTACTCATTGATTAGCTGATGAAGCAATGGTAAAGAGGACAGTGGTCTTATGAGCATTTTGGCCTGTAAATTAACACAGAAACTGCAAGGGTCCACTGACTTTGCCAGCTAGGACACCAACATGTGTCACCTTTGCTGTTAGCATTGTCCCCCATTATAATAAGCCACTGACTAATAAATGAGAGGGCACTGAGAAATCAGGATGTGAACCTGGGCTGGCTCCAGATCAGAGACAGGACGGGCCTGACCACATCACCGCTCATCTGGCTTCAGGAATTCTATCCTAATTTCTAATCCACAGATTAGGGTCTGGCACAATGAACCAGGGCTCCTGCAGGCAAAAACAAACCTCTGGTATGAACCTGTTGCATGCAGGACCTCCAGCAAGTCCAGCAGAACCATGTAACTCCAGCTGAGTCCAAGGCAGCCAGGAGAGACTTGTGGTCTTTATGAGGTGATTGAGGTGATTTATGCAATAAAGGAGATATTCCACTCTCTAGGAACAAACAATTCAACAGAAACAGGTCTGGGGAGAGCAGATGGTATTCACGATGACATCTTTTAGGTCTGAGCACACCCTAAGGTGATACATGTGGGAGATAGATTAGATACAACAGTGTGGACTAAGTTCTTTTGGGACTGCTACAGACTTTACAGAGGCTCTAGACCACCGCCCACCCTGTGAAGGTTTCCTCTCCTGGCTTCCTTGATGACCCTGGCTTCCCACAGTTTTCCAACTTCTTACACCCATGTGATGAACCTATAACATGCATGTGTGCAAATATGCAGTGCTCTTTTGATAAGAGCACATTTTCCTTATGTGTAAGGGTTACCTCGTCTACCTCCTACATCCCACCGAAGAAGGGACCTAGGAGCCTTGAATTAATAAACAAATGAAAGCACTTGTCATTTGTCAGTGGGTCAGAGAAACACCAAAGTGAAGCTCAACTCAACCACAATACTTTGGAAATAAGTTAAGTCGACAATGGCATTTGCAACTGCTTGGAAGCTTCTGGCTGCCAAACGCTAGTCATTTGGCATCTTTTGCATGCACTAATCATATGGATGAGGTAGCATCCTCATTATTCCTTCTATTGGATAGGTTAGAGAATAAAAGCCAGTGGGTTACCCAAGGCTGAGAACACTGGCGTTGGGAGCTACTGTGAGATAGGGCCATAGAAACCACTAAGGGGCAATTTGTCTGAGGACTGTCTTGTTTAACTGTAGTTCCAGAAAAGTACAAAACTCAAGTATCAAGAGCCTCAGAAGTGAATGGTGAACCTGGTGACTCTACAGGACTCAGAAACTGAGGCCAGGCAGGACTGCCCTGAGTTGTCTTTTGCTAAACTGCTGGTTAGACGGTTCCCATTCTTCACTTTTATTTAATCAAAGCAAAGAATTCATAAGAATCCGCAAGTAGTCATTCATCAGACAGATTTAATATTTGATAACCCCGCAGTTTAATTTTTTATGGCTCTGGTGAGTGGAGAAAAGATCTCTTGGGGAGGCTGCCACCTTCCCTGGGAAAGAAGAGCAGATGGCCAAGGGAGCCAGGAGCACAGGCATGAGGAGGCTCTGCAGCATCTTCCCCAGACTGAGACACTACTGCTGAGATATAAGGTTAAAGTTCACAGTGGATGCCTCTTACATTCATAACGAAAATCATGAGAGAAGGTAAGATTAGAGGACAACAAGCTGAGGTCA
Organism: Rattus norvegicus; assembly: GCF_021556685.1. Classification (NCBI taxonomy): domain Eukaryota; kingdom Metazoa; phylum Chordata; class Mammalia; order Rodentia; family Muridae; genus Rattus; species Rattus norvegicus. Next base: position 434,598 of record NC_141548.1, on the reverse strand, counting down.
TCGAAGATCATGGTGGAACCCAAGCTCCACAAGCACCCCTTCTTCAGGAGGAGAACACAATCTCCTCAGCCACCTGACCACAAGAATGTGCTATATAAAACACAAAGGGAAAGACTTCCTGCCCTTCTGGGGCCACTCAATCTCTTTCCATACCCTCTCAGGAGTAGACCTCCCAGACACCAAAGTTCTTCTTTCTTACATATCATGTGTTTCTTCTGAGGCCTGGGAGTCAACCAAAAAGAAGAACTTGGAGCCATGAGTTCCACAGACCCACTCCCCATTGCGGAATCCTCTGCCTTTTCATTGGCTTCCAAATTAAATTATAGGAATTTCTGTCTCTTCGACCCCAAAATTCAACTCTTGACATGTATGACCTACTCCTACATCATGTGTATGTCTGTATGCCTGTCTGTCTGTCTTTCTCTCCCTCCTTCCACCTTCTTCCTTTACTATTCTGTCTACCATGATAAACCAGTATCCCCCTCCCTTCCTCTCTCTCCCATTCCTACTCTGTCTACCATGGTACAGCTGATATCTAAGAATCTCATCAACATCCACCCAGACAGTTTGGGTTTAAAAGGAGCTGTAGAGGAGACTCACACCAGCAGTCAGCATGCATTTCAGCTTTAATGTCTTTTTAATTGCCTGGAAACAAAACAGTTTAAGAGGAATCTCTCTGCTCCAACCCTCCTTTCTCTGTTCCCTCCACTCTTCCAGAAAATAAATGTCTCAGCAACTTTCTAGCAATGCATAGAAGTGTCTCCACAAACCTCAACTCATTTCTCCTCATCCCTGTTCATCAGCAGTGTAATAGGAAGAAGCACCCACTTCATCAGCACAGGGTTTGTGAAGGGACAAACCCTGTGTGTTGTGGAGACAGGTGTGTTGTGGGGGCAGGTGTGTGTTGTGGAGACAGGTGTGTTGTGGGGGCAGGTGTGTGTTGTGGGGGCAGGTGTGTGTAAGGCAGGTGTGTTGTGGAGGCAGGTGTGTGTAAGGCAGGTGTGTTGTGGAGGCAGGTGTTGTAAGGCAGGTGTGTGTTGTGGAAGCAGGGGTGTGTGAGGCAGGCTTGTGGGAGCAGGTGTGTGTAAGGTGGGAACCGCGTGCTCCCATCCTCAAGAAAAGATAGGGTTTGTGACACTCTTGCCCCCATCTTCCCGCCCTGTTTCTGCATCTCTCTCACCTCACAGGCCCTCCAGACTCAAAGTCCAGATAGCAACCTGACAGCAGCCGGGACAGGCAAGTCTGGACCTCTTACGGGAGATGGACCCTGCTATGGAAACACTGGGAGTGGTATGTGGAGAACAGAAAGCTGTTTGCCCATTTTCCTCACTTAAGAAGCTGGTGAAATTACGAGTAAGGATTATCTGCGCACTGGGACAATTCATGCTGTAAAAACAGCACTGGGATGACAGAGAGAGCAGGCAGTTTATTTGCTGTCTTGGCACTACAGCCTAAGCAATTATCAAAATGGCTAAAGGACAGAAAGCGATGTCATCACCATTCTCTCATCCTAGAAACCAAAGGGCTTTTCTTGAATGGTATGTGACACTTTCATAAGGGATTATTATGAGACTACTGGGGAAGTACAAGATAGACTAGGACCTGGCCTAAGATAACCAGAGTCAGTGAGAACAGAGATGCCACAGGGAGGGAAGACTGTGACTCATGGGACAGAAAAGCTCGCAGAGCCCCAGTGATTTCTACACAGGTGTATTTTCTAGAGAAAACATGGCAGAAACCATTTCATAAATGGCTCTAATATTTTCTCATATTTGATTGCTATTTTTAAAGTACAGGATGCTTTAAAGATGCCATGCTATTTGATCCTGTTCAGTGGGTGGTATTACTCCTATTTTCTAGGCGAAAAGACCTGAAAGGTCACAGAAGTCCACAAGGGAAGAACAGGGAAAACAGACATTTCTGGGCATTCCTACAAAAATTACAGGAATAATACAACCAACCAAGACACCTGGCACTTCCCCTGTGCCCTGCCTGGCACTAGGGACTTTATACCAGTGTTAGCTTCTGTTTTAAGCTTTATAACAAAGTTAGTAGAGAGGTGTAGTGAACATTTGTCAGATGAGAAAAATCAATGTTCAAGGACCTAGAAAGTTACCCCAGGCCACAGAAGTAGCAGGAAGTAGAACAAACACTGAAACCCTGCTCCTCCCCCAAGTATCTACCAGAATGATTTTCCATCTACAGCACCCATTATAATCACCCAGAAGAATGGTTGTCTGGTCAAAGGATGCGGGCCACACCCAGAGTCTCTGGATGGCTGATGTGGGGAGCTAAGAATCTACAATAGGTTCACAATTGATGCTCATGAATCTAGTGAAGGAGCCCCTCACCCCTTGCAAACTTCTGCCCTCTCTAGCATGTCCCTGTCACTCAATAGCAAGTATGAAAGTCCAGATAGGGAGGTGAGAGAACAAGCCATGTAATATATGGTTGCAGATAGCTCCCTCTCTGGTACACAGGACACTCCCTTGAACAGCATACATGCATGACATTTGAGCACTGGAGGCTGTAAGTACCACCCTAGGGATGTGATGAACCAATACATACTAAAACTCACTTCTATTATTCTAAAAGGGAATGCAATGTCTTCTTTCTCCAACTGAGCCATCTCTTTTCTCATTACAACATGATTTTGGAAAGACAGGGAACACTCAATAGTGAGTATCACATAAGTCTCTATATGACCCATCACATGCTGTACTGTGCCCAAATACATACATACAATAATCAATGCACATAGAAATGCCCATTTAAAAGGATGATGGGGAAATATGAATTGATAATTCAATATTCCCTTTCTATATTCTGAAAGATAGCCTTGTACATCCCATTTTGGACAGTGAAAAATCAAGAATTCAGTGCTGCTATTTCTAAGGGCTGGCTGTGATAGCCTGTGAACTGCCCCTTGTGCCTGGGGACCAACATCTCTGGGTTGATTAAAGAAAAGCCATGTCTTCCTTGTTAGTTAAGCCCCTGGAGGAAAGATGATGCCAATCCAAGTTTATTCCAGATTGAGGGGTCTCTCAGGATGCCAGACTTTAGATGCAACTGGAACAACTGCTGACTTTAAGCATGAGCCATATACCTGGCAACATCCAGTGACTGAATATTTATCAGTCCTACCCTGGTCCTGACCTCTGCCATGAGTTCAAACCCCGTGATTCCATTTACAAGTTTTGAGCCAACTTTTCCTCATCATGGAATCATTTCTCCAAAGAGGATGAGGGTTAGGGTTAGGGTTAGGGTTAGGGTTAGGGTTAGGGTTAGGGTTAGGGTTAGGGTTAGGGTTAGGGTTAGGAAACATAAAGGTGTCTTGAAAGACAACACCTACCTCCAAAACCTTGTCATCTAAAGGCAGACAGGAGGAAATGGAGCCATTTCTACTTCAGAGGGCATGGAAGAGCACTGAGTTGGGGACTGAAGACTAGACTCTGGGATCTCCTCCAGTAATAATAGATGACATTCAGATAATACAGTATGCCCAGGACACTAGCATCCTTGGCTGCCAAATGAGGTACAGTGACCATATGGTTTGGGTTACCCAGGATTCAGGGGTCTTCCAATATGCCAGATTTTGGATGCTAAAACCTTAGCAGCTCAGAGCTTCAGCCAACTGGAAAATTTGGTAATGGATGTTAAGTGCGGAACATGTACCCAGCACGGTCCAGGTGATGGAGTGTTTATCAGCTCCACTCTGACCCTGACCTCTGCTGTAAGGTATTCAAAGAGAGCTGGAGGGTGGCTGAGGCCATCGTTTTCAAGGGTGATGTAATCCTACCAAGATAGAAATGATACAACAATAAAAATAAGCCATTCAGTACATCAAATGTCAAAATCAGATAAAAACAGATGCTGGAAAGCGGACATAAGGCAGGCTGAATTGGCCAGGACGGATGGTCTAAAGGAAGCTGGGCTGCAGGAGATGGAATGAGCATGAATGAGCTACAACATCCCTCCCAGCTCACCTTCAACTCCCTCCACCTCCTTGACTCCATCCATGACAGCAGAATAGAACCTTCTATCAGGTCCAACCTCTTGGTGCCCCTCTCACATTCCACGGCCTCAGTGTTCTTGTCTTTAAAACAGAACCAAGCCCACCTGACTTGCAAAGTTTTCTAGATTTTGAAGAAAGTTCTTCACACAAGCATTTTGACACCACGTCTTAGAGAACACGCTCCGTAAAGGTCCACTGTTTGTAACTTCTCTTGCCCTCTTCCATCTGTTCACAGACCTGGAGTATTTTAAAGGCGCAGTGCTTTGTATCCAGAAGTTTCACATTAGTGAGCCATTAAAATCAGTATAGCAGACTGGGGCCTGCTCCTGCCCATCACTCCCAAAGATAACCAACGAGGTATATGGGGAGAGAGAATGGGAAAACCCGAGCTTTGTGCCGGGCCAAGCCTGAGAGCTTCCTCCAGCTCTGTTCAGATAAAAAAATGCATTCAGCTTCCAGCTAGAACTCAGTACTTCACTCAGGTCATACAGAGGTTCTCCAGGCTCCCCAGTCCCCAAGTACTGAAGACAAAATTCTGCCTTGGGAACTGTCTTGTCAGACTATGACAAGCCCAAACCCCCAGCTAAACATTAGCTAGGGTTGACGTAAGACTCTTGGAATGAAGCCTCTGGAGAGCAAAGATGCTGGCCTCAAACCTCAGGTAACACATTGGTGATAGCATCGGGGAGACTCCCCTCCCGGCAGGTCAGTGCTAGAATTAGACAAATGTAGTAAAATTCAAGGGCTGACTTCCCAACATTAAGCATTCACTTCTGTCTCATGGGTCAACTGGAGAGACAAGGCACATGGAGGACAAAGGTAGGGATGGATACAGGGAGATCTCGCTGTCTGGCAAAGGGTTCTGCTCCACTGAACTCCTCCCACACTTCCACTTTGTATTAAATCTTCAACACAAAGCCCTTGTAAAAGCAATTAGATCAGGTCAGAATTTGGGGTTTTATCTTTTGAGGGTTCTTTATTTCCCTTTTTCTTTTTCTTTTTTTTTTTCACATTTTGAAATAGGCTTTCATGTAGCCCAGGTGGAACTCACATCATATAGCCAAGGCTAGCCTTGAATACCTGGTCCCCTAAGCTCACCTCACAAGTGCTGAGATTACAAGTGTGCACGGCTAGACACTTCAACCTTAGCAGCTCAGTGAGAGAAGTGTGCAGTTCTCTCATTGTTGGGGCCACCGCTGTCAATTTGGCATCACAATCTGGTACAAGAGACACAACACATATCCTATGATGTTTTCTTTTTAAATCTGTCAATTAATAAGCAAACCTGAAGTATAAGACATTTGGAAAATTAGCAGTAATTTAAAGTGGTCATTCTCAAAGTGTGGCCCTGGAGCAGTAGCTGTATATGCAGATTAAATAGAAATGTTCAGGTCTCCATTCCTATCCCAGATCTATGTTTTATAGAGTCCCAATAACCACATACAAGGTGATTCTGTGTGTTTGAGTGTGGCCTCCTAACAGCGTAGGTACCCACTTAGACTTAAAAGCCAATGATGTCGTCCTGAACTGTCAGATACTTTCTTTAAAATGCTTGACTTCTGCAGGTACTCACTCCCTCATGTTTGAACATCTGCTCCATAAAGGTCAATGACAATCTGACATGGGACATCAGATGGATAGTCACAAGATGACCGGTAGCATGATGAATCCTCCAAGCAGCCATCTTGTGCGATTCTGAATGTTGAGAAGCATTCAGTCTAAATCCCCTATAAAGCAAGTCTGAGTCAACAGAAAGAAATGCTACCAGGCTGGGACTTTAGCTAGCTGCTCTCCAGGAATGGCTTTAGACATAAGCTCCTACAGGAAGCATATTACTGGCTGCACCGTCAAGCAGGTGCAGGAGAGGGGCTGCCCAGAAGCTGCTAGGTTCTGCCTGCCTGCCCACTTTGTAGCCTATTGTCTGGACTGCTGAGGAAGCAAGGCATGCAGAGGACCAAGCAGGAAAAGCAAGGATCCTGTTGGCCACCAGGAGCTGTCTTGAGCTCAGAGGGAGTATCACCCTGCACTGCCCTCTCCTTCTGGCCCAGCTGCTGCTGGCTGCCCAGTTCTGTCTCCAGTGGCAAGCTCCAACCTCAAGGGCCACATGGAGACAGAAGTCCAGTCCTGGAAGGTGCTGTAACCAGGTTGGTTTTCAGTCCCTATGGCCTGGAAGCCAGCAAGAGAGGACACCCTGCTCCTAGTTCAGCAACAGAGTTGCCATGACTTCTGCCTGCTCTAGTATTCCAAGAACACGGGTCACTTGCTGACACTTCACTTGAACTATCCTCCAGTTATAAAAAGGGACTACTCACCACCCTCTCAACTTACAGACTATTTGGCCCACCATGGATGACTAGCTTCTCCCCTAGGACCCTGCCAACCCAGAACTGGGCTAAGTACTTACCTCTCAGGGTTACCATCCATCACTTCAACAGCCGTGGCAGCAACTACGAAGAAGAGTGACATCTTACTTATGTTAAACCCAAGTGAGACAGAGAGCCAACTTCTATTTCATCCACTCGTTCTGCAAACTGCATTCTATCAGCAAGCGCAGAACAGCAAGAACTGTCCTTCTCCAAGTAGAACTTGGGAAGACACGAGAGAAAAGGCCTGGACAATGACCTAGAGGTAAACCTCATGAATGTAAGGAAAGTTGATTTTCTTTTTCCACAATGGGACAGGGGCTTCCAGAAACATGAGAAGGAGTCCAAACCTCAGGTATTTAGCTCTAACTGTGCATCCTAGTCCTGACTCAGAGACACCCCTCATCCTAGCAAGTCCTGCTCTTCCCTTACAGATCTATTCTCCACCTTTGGATTTAGGTAGAAGGTCTATCCCACCACTACTGCCATTTGGTCTATGAGGTCCTTTACGGTGCCAGCTGTCTCAACACAATGGGACAGTGGACAACATCCCTAGTTTCTCACCCATCGGATGCCAGCAGCACTCCACTCCACTGTGCCGAATATGTCATGTGACCATTACTCCTGGTTAGGAACCCTCGTACGGAGTAGCTCTATATTCTGACATGTATATGCACATCTGTGAGAAAGATTCCTCTTAATTCCTGAACTCTCAAATGAGCCTAATACAAGATGTGAATTACCAAGGTCTGATTATATGATAAACTGTCACAAAATACACCCCTACCTGATTCACCTCCTCCTCAGTCTGCACCCCAGAACTGGACATCCAGTGCCCAGTAAATGGCCCCAACATTTTGAGTGCCTCACTCAGCCACTGCTTGACGATATTCAAACATAAAATTGCCAATACCCTAGTGAGAGGCAACAACATATGCTTCAAATCCATCTTCTACGGTTTCACAATTAATATGAAGACAAAATGGGCAGCTATCTTCAGGGCCCTGCTGTAGCTATGCCTGTGCCTGGTTAATGAGGGTCATTTAATCCGCCCAACTGCTCTAAGAGGTTGATGCTATGCCAAATTATATTTAACAGTTGAAGAAAAGGTTCAGAGAGGTTAAACACTTTGCCTAAAGTCACAGAGTGACTGAATGTGGAAACCAGGATCTTTTCATCATAGCAGTATGCTCTTCACATACAGCTTCTGAGAGGAGCAGGAGCAGGGAGTTTCCTGGTTTCACATTCTGAGTAAAATCTCAGGGATGGGCTTTACTCTCCAGAACTATATAAAGCCAGCAGACAGTGGCAAAGCAAACATTTTGAGGGTATCATTGCACACCAAGAAACCATTTGTCATGAGGATGCTACACAAAGACGTTCTCTCCTTATAGCAGGGTTATGGCTCAGTAAAGCCATCATAAGGTAAAAACATTGTGTGTAAGAAAACTGCCAAGTAGTAGGGCTCATCCTAACCAGACTTCAGCCACTCAGAACACCCATATCCACTCAGACTTGAACAGAATCATCTGATATGAAGTCAGTTTGGCAGTAACTTCTGGCTACCATACTTGATCCAGGGAACACTCCACAAGAAACTAAACACCCAGAATGGACACACACCGTTAATATAGCTAAAAGCACATGGGGTCTAGAGAATGTTGGAAGCCCTGGACTAAAATCAGTTACTAGACATTGAGCTAACCATAGTACAGATGATAGAATCACCTAAAGGCTCCCACTAAGAGCTATGGCTCATGGCTGCTGCCTGGAATCATGGGGCAGATTCATGTCTCATGGTACTCATTGGGAAAAGATAAAACTCTGAAGTACAGTGACTGCTGAATGCAGATCACTTTTACAGTATCCTAAGCTAGGTGTCTAAATGACACAATGACTTGTAAACATTCCTTGGTTAGGTGTTCTCCTGAACCTCTTTGTAACTCCAGCACCTACTACATAGCCAAGGCCACAGCAGACACCCACACCATGAACATGTTAGCTGCATTAAGTACTTTCTCTGTAGACCCACCTCTCTAGACTCTCTAGATATAAGAAGTGATTACAAGGAAACTGGCTGCCACCCTTGTGACCTCAGCCCTGCACCCCAAATTCTTAATAACACCACTCCTCAGCTTTGTGAGCTTCCTTTTAGGGTTCCACATCCCCTCGGATATTATCGCCAGTAGAGAGCTAGGGATTTGAGTGACCCTGTTGCTAGATGACCCAAAGGATTGGCCTAGGAGACCCCCTAAAGAATTCCTGGAGCAAAATGCAAGTGTTCACACCTCCAGTTACTAGGTCACCTTGAGTGGGGCTGCTACACTGTTCTGTGGCCCAGTTTCCCCCTTGGATAGCACAGTGAGATCTGCCCCCCACGGTGTGCTATTATTACCTGGCACACCAAGGAATCAGGCCAGCACCACAATAAGGCCACCCCGCCCTCCAAGATTCTTCAAAACTCTGCTCCTTGAGGCAGGACAGCAAGGCCGGGTAAGAGAGCAGCTCCGATTTGCCAAGAGTCACAGGATAGAAGAAGAAACTGTATAGTGACCTAGAAGACATCATTCCTGGACACAGAGCCATGATGAGGGACCACAGGACAAAAGAGGATAAAGAATTGGCCTCATGCTGGAAATACGGGATTAAAACATACATACATACACATACTAACACCATCCCCATCAGTAGAGAGTGTAATTTTAGTAGCCACACAGCCAAGCAAAACACTTCGCAAGCAGTTATTTTGAGAAATGCTATTAGCCACCGGGTTATTTTTAAGGCCCCTCGTGTGAAAGGCATTTATGGCACAAACAGCAGCTGAAAGGCAGTTAACCCATAGCTCAGGGTGCACCCAGGGGCCAAGGGCTAGTCCTCAGAATAATCCCAAGCCCTATTTAGATGGAGGGAAACAGCAACCACCTCACGTGCCTCAACACCTCCATTATGCTGTTGGCTCCTGCTCTGCCCTCCGGCGACAGGCTGCCAAAACGTATGAGTAAAAAAACCGCTCTGATCCATGACAGTCACATTGCTAATGACAACCCTCAGGGCCTGCTCATAGGTCAAAATTCACACAATGGTCCCTCATGACCTCTATCCAGGCTCTGCTCCTAGAACACTAGCCTTTGGTTCTCCATTTTCCCTCATGTAAGAGACCCTTCACATAGAATGCCGGTCTTCCTACCTCTCAGAACCCAGCTCCCACTTAGCTCCACACTCTGACCCCTTTCATAAAACATCTGCACCATTTACCTATTGTCCAACGTGGTAACTATGGAGAGCAGCAATGAATTGTTTCAAATACCTAAAATATGAGCTATTGAATGCCTCTCAGTACAGGAGTGACAATGTTTAAGATGATGTGTATGCTAGTTAACTCCATCTGATCAACATAAAGACTTTATGTGTATTAAACAGTACATTGTGTCCTGAAGTATAAAGAATTATCATGTACAATAAAATAAAATTTCTACTTTATTAGTATAGGTCATCTGTTATCTTTATTATATAAGTGTTTTGTTTTCCAAGACAGGGTTTCTTCATGTAGCCCTCGCTGTCCTGGAACTCTCTATGTAGACTGGGCTGGCCTTGAACTCAGAGACCCACCTGCATCTGCCTCCCAGTTGCTGGGATTAAAGGTACACACCACCACTGCCCTGCCTTAACTTTTAATTGTGATCATCTGTGTGAAGCTGCTATGGAAACTGCTGCCAGACACTGAGTGTTTAACCTGGGCCAGGCATCACTCAAACTCCTTTACAAAACTCAGTGAACTCCCCTAGGAAATTTAAGGGTGAGGAAACTGGGCCTTGGAGGGCTACGTGAAGCCTCCTTGCAGGCTGGTCTTTATGCAAGACCAGGTAGCAAGGCCACTAAAGTCGCAAATTCAGAGAAGACTGCCTGTGTTCAACCCCAGTTCTCCACCTCAGGTAAGTTTCTCACAACCAATTTGTGCCTCTGTCTTTTTCTGGGCTCCCACACAGAGTGGATGAGCAAACCCTGACAAAACCCCTTTGCCAGTGCCTGGCACACAGCAGTAAAAGTGAGGCAGCAGTGTGTTTAGAATACGATTAATTGGTCACCTACAACACAGCAGGCATGATTCTGAAGCATTCCGTGTGCATTATCTTATTTGATGCTCGAAAGACCTTGTAGAAGTTTACAGAGCAATCAAGCTTAGAGAAGCAAAATCATTCACCTAAGGTCAATGTTAGAAGGGGGAAATTTGAACCAAGTAGTTGGGACACAAGTCTGAGTTTATTAACCCAAATTCTCTCTGCTGCTTTTCTTTGCAAACTCATCAACTCTTCAGATTCCCCGCTGTTCCTGGCACTGAGGTAGATCCTTTAAACACACTTAACAACTGTAAGCTCTGGCAAGGATGGCTGACTACAGAAACTGTCTGGAGGCTAAAGACCTCCAGCCCCTTCCAGGACACCCTTGACCCATCGTCTCTTTCTACCCTACTCAGAAAAAGCAGGCCCTATGCTTCAAATGCAGAAGCAATGCAGTAGGACACTCAGAAAGGCATCATTGGGATTCAGGACGACAACAAAGTACCCACAAATATCCAAGGCCCAAATATATGGTCCTAGCCAGCCAAGGCAGGCACCATAGTAGGAAGGAGAAGTCCAGCCTGATAGGCATCAGATGTGAGCTGGAAGCAGGATGAAAGTAGAAGGAAATTCCAACTGAGCCATGCATGTGAGTGTGTTATGTGTGTAGTTCAATTTTAGGCACTGGGCAGATTTGTACAGCTCAACGCCCTCCTACAGTTGCCTACAAAAAGCCAAAAGTTTAACACCATACCAATCAATCAACATAGGTGTGCCGGAAGAAGAGTGTGCCCAACCCAGAGCAGGGAGGCCAGAAGCTGAAGGAAGAGAGTCATTCCTGGCCCAATGGCTTATGATCTTGGCCAAGGAAAAGGCCAACACTTCTGGGAACATTCATTGCAGGGATCAGTAAACTCTGATGTGGTGCTGATTAATTTAGCATTTTCCTGTGAACCCATTATGTGCCAGGGGACCCCTATCTATCCCAGAGCTTGTGATACCTTCCCTGGTCCATGCCAGTAAACACCTGGCACAGGTCTGCTTCAGATAGTGAGGGAAGACAGCTCCAAGCAAATGTTCCTTTTCTATGCACAGGGGGTCCTGGCTATCTAGGAGTAGAGAAGTCAATCTAGAGCAGCTAAAATGATAGCCACAGGCTAGGGAGATGGCTCAGTGCACAAGCGTGAGGAGCAGTGTGCAGATCCTCAACATCTATGTAAATGCCTCACGGGAGTGGCAGCCTATAATCCCAGTCCTCAAAAGGCAGAAACAAGGAGTTCCTGGGGCAGGCTGGCTCTAGACCAGCCAAACCAGTGACCTATGGGTTCAGCAAGAAACCCCCCACCTCAGCAAATAAAGTAGACAGCAAATGAGGAAGTCAACTGACTGACATAAACCTCTGGTCCCCATATTCATGTGTGTGTGTGTGTGTGTGTGTGTGTGTGTGTGTGTGCGCACACACACACACACACACACACACACACACACACACACAGGATAACCACAACCCCAGAGTGGTGGCAGGTACCGTCAGATAAAGCAGCCATGGCAGAGGTTTACAGTGCAAAAGAGACTCACCACATTGCACTTGACTTTGAAACATGCCCTCTGCACAGTCTGGTGTCTTCTCAATAACAGAGTCACAGATTTCATGATCCAGTGCCCTCTCCTGCCTTAAGCTGGGCAGGATGGGTGCTTGGTGACTGCTGAGAAAAGCTATGCAGAAGGGTGGCCCTGATGCCTACTGGCCTGGACACACATTCCTGTCTGGGGCATCCTCACTTCCAATTACCCATGTCTCCAGCTAGGGGAGTTGGAGAAGAGCTGGTCAGAGAGAGACATAGGAAGGAAGGTCTGTGGCCGTCAGCACAGGCCATGATTTGTGATCTCTGCCTACAGAAGCTACCCAGAGTCCTGGTGGCTCAGAGAGCCCTATCCCACATAGCTAAGTAGCCTTGTCATTTCTGAACAGTTCAGGGCCTGGGTCACACAGATCATCTGATGCCAATAGATGTGGGTTTCTTTTTGCAAGCTTGGTGTGTTCATTTGTAAGGGCTCTGTCACTAAGTATACACACAGGGTAGCTTAACTCTCAGGTACACTGTCCCTCACTTCTGATGCTCCATGGTCCAAGATTAAGGTGCCCTGTCCTGCAGGACTTGGTGGGTACCAAGGTCTGGACATGGCACACTTTTTTTGTGACTTTCTCTTTGTGAATTGGACCAATAAGCATATTGGCCAGCAAGTATTCATAACCTCTCAGCTTCTGCATTCTAAAACGATCTATGATCGGTGAGAAGGCTAAGCCTCTATTGTATCTACATCTAGAATGTTCCTCTGAGAAACCTACAGGGAAAACAATCGCCCAGTGAATAGCCTGAAATACCACTAGGAAGCTGGAAACCTGTGCCATTTTTGTGACCCAAACCTAAAGAAAAAGCCATGATAGTTGAATAAAGAAGATGGAGGCTACCTTGGTCATCCTCATTGGCTAATAAAGAGCTGAACTGCCAAGATCAGTAAGGCCTGCCAAAGGTGGTGAATCAGGCTGGGGGAGAGCAGTAGCCAGGGCAAGAGTATTCTTGTCCCTGTGGATCTGTGGGTCTACACAAGTGTGTGGAGGGAGGAGGGTGTATGGGTATGTCTGGGTGTATCTTGATGTGTGTGTGTGTGTTTATCTGTATGTGTATATGTGTGTGTGTGTATGCATGTGTATGCATGTATCTGTGTCTCTCTGTCTCTGTCTCTTTGTCTGTCAGCCTCTGTTTCTCTGTATATGTGTATACATCTGTGTTTGAATGTATATCTGGGTGTGTCTGGATTCTTCTGTATATCTGTGTATGTATCTGTGTGTATGTATGTATGGATGTGTATCTAGATGTATCTGTGTGTCTCTCTGTGTCTCTGTGTGTCTCTCTCTGTCTCTGTATGTCTCTCTCTGTCTCTGCATGTGCATGTGCACGAGTGTGTGTGTGTGTGTCTGTGTGTGTGTGTCTGTGTGTCTGTGTGTGTGTAGCAACACTGGGAAGCTCCAGGAATCACATGGCTGGTATATCAGAAGAGCACTGGCTGGGGACAAGGGGCTGGTCCCTGACACAGCAGGTGGCAGCTCCAGGAAGGAGGACAAGTTTGAGCACAGTTTGTACCTGGCATGGTGGCCAAGTCAAACAGCAAGCCAGAGGAAAACAGTTGGCACTCAGGGCAGTGGCTTTACCAAGTCAGAAAAGTGTCTTGAGGTTGAGCTCCCACTGGAACTACAGATGGCTCTGTCTCTCTGAGGTGGCCTCACAAGTGGCTGAACCATGTGAGATGTCCTTCCTCGGCCAGTGTTCTGGTGGTAAGACCACATAGCATTCTCCTGCAATGAGGTGAACATCAAAGAGGCCCGGGAGAGTCAGCCCTCCCTGATTGTGGGCAAACCCTGACTGTATTCATGATGAAAGCCACGAAAAGCAACCATCAATGCTGTAACATTTATAAACATCCAGGCAGAGAACAAAGAACTCAAAGAAAGATGGGAACAAAATGACCATTTAGTTGGCTTCAGTGGTCCTGCTGTAATCTCAACAGGACTGCTTTAAGGAGGCTAGCTTTGACTACACAGTGAGTTACAGGCCAGCCTGGGCTATGGCATAACTCAAAAAAGCGAACAGAGAAGAGAGAAATGGTGCGGTGGTTAAGAGCCCTTGTTGTTCTCATAGAGGACCTGAGTTCAACTCCCAGAATCCATTCTTGGCTGCTCAAAACCAAATGTAACTCCAACTCCAAAGGGATCTGATACCCTATTCTGATTTCCAAAGCCATGTACACACATACATACATAGACATAGACACACATGCTTACACACATGTAAAACTAAGTCTCAAAAACAAATAATAAAACAAAAGAATGACTTCAGAGAAACCTCTGCACAATGTGCTAGACTCTGATCCAAGCCTGCCTCTTGGTGCCTAGATGTGGCAGAGTAAGGCAAGGCCTTTCAGCACACATTTCCCCATCCACAGAGTGAGCACAACCAAAGCACATGTCTCTCAGCCTCACTCTACCAACTCAAGAAGGAAGATACAGCAGGTAAAACACTCAGCACAGGGTTCAGCAAAGAACTCAGGCATCCAGCCCCTGTCAGCGGCCAAAGTCAGGAGTGCTTGCTCCTGAAACCTGATACATAAGCACTCCGAAGAGGAAGGGGAAGAATTCTGAGGGAGGCAGAGCACTGAGAAAGTTGGGTGCCGGATCATAAAAATGAGCCCAGGCAGCCAAATCGTTATGAACAGAACTGGGAAAAAACAAAAGCAAAAACAAAAACAGAAAACCATTTTCCAGGCCGTAAGATGGACCCGGCTGTGGCAGTCAAGGGACAACTATGCTAATAAGCAGGTGTGTGTGCTGAGTCCATGGTGGCATTCCACAGCACCCAAGCAGAAGATGTCAGTTGACCCTCAAAAGGAAGAAATATCGGCTAGCATCTGACTAATTCACAAAACACAGCTGTGGGGCCGTACACTGTCAAGAGCCTTAGAAGATACAAAATGCAGAGGCTGAGAGGCTGACTCAGTGGCAGAGGGTTAGGGGTCCTGGGTTCCATCCCAGGCAGTGTCACGAAAGCAGAGGAAAGAGCAATGAACCAGAGCAATTGTCCCAGAACATTCCACTGGTGGTAAGTGCTTCATATGCATGGTTAAGATGCTGATCAGAACTACGCATTCAATAACAGTCCATGTCCTTAGGAAGGAAACCTTAGCAATGAGCCTTAAGTCTCAATGCTGCCATCACAAATAAGAACGAACATGAAAGCTAAGACTTAAGAGAAGATGAGATTATAAAAATAATAACTACAATCTAATACCTGTACAGTAGAAGCTTAAAATATCAGCCCACACAGTAAAGCCCAACCCTGACTGTAGTATTCTCAGGATGGGGGGGAGTGGCAGAGAAAAGCCATAAGAGCACCCTATGCAGTAGCTACCAGCAAAATGAGGCGAAACAGCACCCCTCACACCTACGGAGCAAGACAGGGGGACCCAACAGTGCCATTTGCTAGGGAGAAGTATAAGATGAAGTTTTAAAATGTCCCATTACAGAGACACAACAGAGGCTTCAGAGAGCCATTTAAAAGGGAGGGAACAAGAAACAAAATGAATTAGCTGGAAGAATAAAAATAAATGACATCTTTTATGTAGTATAAGATAGATGGACTAATAGATGGCAAGTTAATGCATACAATTATGTGTTTTATGTAAAATTCAGGGCAACGGATATTAAATAGGATGGTGTGGAAGCAGGGTATGGGAACATACACCTGACAGCCTCAGGAACCTGGAGCAGGAAAATCAAGAGTTTGAGGCCAGCCTGGTCACACAGAATGACTGTCTCAAAAGTCACAAATGCTAGGCAACCTCTAATATGTATATAAAGAGTCAGGCTTGATGGCATGCATTATAATCCCAGCAGTGACAAGAGCTCACTGCCCAGACAGGCTGGTCTAGCCGGCATACTCTAGACAAGTAAGAAACCCTTCCTCAAACAAGCTGGAGGCAGTAGACATGTAACCATGCCCACAGTAAACCTCTATTCTATACACACAGTCACACGTACATGCACATACATATATGCACACACAGTATATCTGTGCACACATGATATAGCTGTAAACACACTTAAGTACCCACATGAATGCACATGCATGTGTGCACATATATGTGCACATACATATATTATATATGCCTGTGTATAAATACACAGAGAGATTTACAATAAATATATAACATAAGAGAATGAAGGATGTTTCATATTGATAAGAGTATAATCCAAAACGAGTATCTGAAAGCCAGAACCTTTCCACACCAAGGAGGCAGATGACAAAAAAAAAATTGAATGTTCTCCACCTACAGCTGTTCTTCCTAAATTAGGTTCTCAAGCTAGACACAGCTGTGAATGGCTGAGAAGGATGCCATTCATGGGAAACTCAATTAACCAGTGGTCTGGAGAGAACATGTAGAGATGCCAAGCTCCTAGAGTCTTCTGCAGATGGAGAAACTGGGACAGGAAGCTGAGTAAGGCTGAGTAAGGAGTGTAAGGAAAAGGGGGACCTCCGACCTTGGCACAGCCATCCCATGGAAACATAATTCAAACTCCACTAGAACCAGCACCCAAGTGCTGCTGGTGCAGGCTCCTGGCTGACAATCATCTGCAGTGATGAAGCTGGGATTTCAGGAGGGCCAGAGCTAAATCATGTCCTATTTTACCACTGTTTGGTGACTTCAATTTGCTCAGCCTCTCAGGGTCTCAGATTCATTATTCCTGAACAGACTAACAACAGAACCTTCCTCTTGTGTGGGTATGGTTCATTCGACCATAGTCTGCAGGAGGAGTGCTCACTTACACCTCCCTCTGCTTTCCAAGTGTAAGGCAGAACAGTCTTGAATCCTACTGTTCATCTCCACCCCCAGTTCTTCTGCATTCACTCCTCTGTGCCCATGCCCCAGGAGAATGTCACACACACACACACACACACACACACACACCCTGAGAGCAGATCACACACACACACACACACACACACACACACACACACACACACACACACCCTGAGAGCAGATCGCAGACCCAAGCTGGGTCCTTGCCTGCTGCATAGGCAATGCCTTATTCCCCCTTCCTGGGGCTCTCCAGCTGGAGCTTGAAGCTGGTGACTCACTCACGGATCCTGTCATCTCTGCCTCTTTCCCCTCCTACACGGCCTCTATCTCTGCCTCCCCACCCAGATCCTCCCCACTTGCAGCACAGTGGATCTGCAGTGTCCTACTCTGACCATGGCTCTTCAGAGAGCAGGGACTTATCACCCCATGTCCTGTCTGGGAGGCTTTTTCTACTGTCTTCTGCATCAGGCAAAGGACCAGCCATGACATGGAAATGAACCTGGAGGGGGCAGAGGTGGGGCATCCTCCTGGGGCATGGAGGAGTTGGTGCAGAAGAGGGTTCACTAAGGTGGGAAGGGAAGAATGGCTACATTCAAAGCTCCTCTCTGCTCTGAGCTCAGAAATCAGAGGGAGCTGTCAGTGAACATCTCACTGGTTCGCTCTGGTTGAACAATCGATAAACAGGCACTGCCACCCACGTGGGAAAGGATCGAGGCAGACTGAAGCTGAGACCACGCAACAGATTCTCTGCACCTGTAAGCATGCTGAGGTCAGGTGTGTCCTAGTTAAACCAAAATGGCCTGTGTGGCAGGAGATGACTCATGTCTGACCTGTGGCATGGGTTCTCAGCTGCCAGCTGTGCATCACCATGCTTAGATCACACACATAGCTACAAGTGCCCACAGCAATCACCAGGATGGCCTCTTCTGCTAGAAGAGACCCAGGAAGCACTGAAGATGCTTCAAGCAGCCCTGGTGTCAGAACAGAATGAGCCACCTGTAAGGTCTAAACCTACAGCCAGTTCCAAAGCAAGCGTCCAACTACAGCCTAGTGCTGCCCTTAAAACCTAGCAGGAAAGACCTGGGAGAAGAGCAAATCATGAGGCCTGCTCCCCACACACTCCCACTCTGACAGCGGGAAGCACCTCTTCCCTGCTGTGCACTTTTTCCAAGGGGAACCCACCTCAGCACCTCTTCATTCATGGACATTCATGCCGAGGAAGGTGGGGAGACTGAGGCCAGCCCTCAAGTCACCTACCTCTGTCCTCCTTTCTCTCCTAGAATGCCTGTCCCTACCCTTGGCTACCCACCCAATCCATATACCTAGTTCATTCTTCCAGAAAACTCAGTGCAAACTTCTTCCTCTCTCTTGGCCATCCTCAACCCAGATTCTCTGGAATACTGAGACCCCAGGTTTGCCCACAGATCATCTGACTTGATCATCCATATATTATAGTATATCTTTATATTTCCTATAGATGGGTCTGCTCTGTAAGAAAATAATTGAGCCCCCATGGGTCACACCTCTAGCACACTGTGGATACTCTGAGAAGGGTTGGAAATCCTGAACTGGATTCAAACTTGCCCTCAACTGGTTACATTCCCTTTGCAGTTGGGCATGTTATGTAGTATCACCGTTCCTCAGTTTACCCTCCTGGGGAAAGGCGATGACAATGATCACCATCTTCCTAGGCCACTGTAAGGATTATTTGAGATCATATGTACAAAAGCTCCAAGCACCTCCAATGCAATGGGAACTGACTGCACCTCGTACTGTGGGCCTATCATCCAACCACTGGGGCACGGCAGTGCAACCTCTAATCTCAGCACTTGGGAAGTTGAGGCAAGGGGATCACAAGGTCAAACATTACCTGTGTACGAAATTTACCTGTGTACGAAATTTATTGAAGGCCAGTCTGGATAATGGACTTTGTATCAAAAATGACATATATATACATATAGTGGTAGAACGTCTGTAGAGTGAGACCCTGGGTTCAGTCCCCAAAGCTGCAGAATACAAGGTAAATTAGATGGCAACTAGTAAAAATGGTGAGATTAAAAATGATGGTTTAAATGACATTAGTAGCAATGTAGGCTTTTCCATTCAGTTTCCCAAGATTTCCTGGCAATGCTATTAAAGCAGAAGACTGGGTGCCTCTTTGGTTAAAATACTGTCAGTATATTGATCTAAACCCACAAGGGAAGGGCAATAATAGACTTTTGATTTTAAAAATGTAATAATAAAATCTACCTTCTAAACAAAAACTACCCTGAATTGAGAGTCTTCTTCTTCTCCTCCTCCTTCTCCTCCTCTTCCTCTTCCTTCTCCTCCTCCTCTTTCTCTTCCTCTTCCTCTTCCTCCTCCTCCTCCTCCTCCTTCTTTCTCAGAAAAAAAAGAAGACCCAGACCCAGACCTGGAGCTATGTATGCCATGGTTAACCCTCGATGTCTGATCCTTATTTCTTTACCTTCTAATTGCTGTGATTATAGGTCTGAACTACCATGTCCAGTTTATGCAGTGCTAAGGACCAAACACAAAGCTTACTGCTACCCAAGCATTTTACTAACTAAACTATACCCCAGCACTGGGTCAGATCTTTAGAACATCATGTTACCTCTTCCTCTTGGACCAGATGTGGGGTGTATGATCATTCCATCACTTTCTATGTAGGGTCTGTCCATGCACTCAGCAGAGGCAGTCCATGGAGCCAAAACTTCAATTACAGGCTCAATAAAGATCCAGAAAAGCTCAGTAACTCCATTTTAAGTTAATGGGATCTCTGAGCAGACCCACTGTTGTCTGGTAACTGAGGGCATTATTGAATCTGCTTCCTGCATCCCGATATCTAACAGTGGTCCAACTCATATGCTCCATGCCCAGTACCTACAATGCACTAGGTCTTGTTTGTGCATGTCATTATATACAAACCCCTGCCATCAAGAATCTACCATTCAGGGCTAGATATGTAGCTCAGTTGGTAGAGAGCTTGCCTATCATGCAGTAAGCCCTAGGTTTGATCCCTGCACCCCATAAAACTGTGCATGTAAAGTGGTTTGAATGAAAATGGCCCCACGGGCTCATAGGGAGTGGTACTATTACAAGTTGGGGTCTTGTTGGAACACATGTTACCTTCTTGGAGGAGGTATCACTAGGGGTAGGCTTTGAGGTTTCAAATACTCAAGCCCTGTCCAGTCTCTCTCTCTCTCTCTCTCTCTCTCTCTCTCTCTCTCTCTCTCTCTCTCTCTCTCTCTCTCTCTCTCGCCTGCTGATTCAGATTTAGAATTCTCAGGTATCTCTCCAGCACCATGTCTGCCTATGGGCTACCATGCTTCCCACCATGACAATAATGGGCCAAACCTCTGAACTATACACCAGTTCCAATGAAATGTGTTTCTTTTTATAAAGAGTAGCCATGGCCATAGTGTCTCTTCACAGCAATAGAAACACTAAGACAAACATCCACCAGTAATCCCAACCTGGGAAAAGGCAGGACAGGAAGTTCTGGGTCATCCTTGCTGGCACAATAAGTTCATGGTCAGCCTGGGCTATATAAGATCTTGCTTCAAAACCAAAACCACCCTTGAAACTGCTTTTAAGAACCCTAAAAAAGCAACTGACTAGTGGTTCCCACATCTGCACTTACAGTAGGCTCTGTGAGACTATCCGAGGCTGGGAGGGGTCACCATCCCTTTAGCTACAGGAAATCAAATGTAGGAAATGTCACATCTTACTGGAGTTGTCATTGCAACGATCTTCTGTATTAGGGGGGTTGTGATTTAACAGTTCAGACACTACGGGAGGTGCATGTCATATGTCAATGTTAACTTTAACTAAAAGGCGTGGGGAGGTACAGGAGGGCAGGGTACAGGTTGCTGAATAGAAAATCTCTCCTTGTGGGGTCCAATCTACCATCACTATCAGCCAAATTGTTCCCAGTTGTCTCTTTTTTGTTATCCTCCTGCCTCACAAGAGCTAGTTTCTTCCGCTCATGCTGACAGGGGAACCTGAGCTACGCTAGCTGTGTAATTACATGTATTTTTCGCAGTGGTATCACACATTTGGCATTCATTTCTCTCTCCTGGAAAGAAGGTAGAAAATTAAAGTCCTCTCCCTGCCCCTGGTTGCCTTCTACCTGTAGTGGCTGCACAGCTGAAGGCATCTGAACCCAGTTCCATCCACCTCTAAGTCTAACCTGGGGCCACAAGCTGTATCTTATGCCCAAACAGCCATGGCTAGGAAGCTGGAGACGGGGAAACTAGCACCTGAAGAAGGCTTCAGCCAGCTCATGTCTCTCATATCCAGAAAGCAAAGAATGAGCATCCCTCCCTTAGCTTCCGGTATGGCCTGGGGCTAGAAGCAAGGATGTACACCTTCTACTGCAGGAAGAGTCTAGAGTATTGTCTATTTTTCTAAATGTATAAGAATCTCACCCTTCTCTGTGCTGTAATAAAGTAGATTCAACATTAAAATATATTTATTTCTAAACTTTGCAGAATATCTATTTGTGTAGCAAAATGAGTTGTCTTAATACTGCATATTTGATCCTTACCCAGAAGGCCCCAGGCTGCAGACATCTAAAGTTGCAATATACAAATCTAGAAGACCAGAGTCCTGGACAAGCCTATAGCTATCACTCACTAATTCAAAGCTCGACAGGGTCTAGCAGTTGAGTTAGCAGTCCTTCAGCCCATCTCCCTTTCTACCTTTCTGAGGTATCACTACATGCCCTGAACTTGGGTTAAGACAATCCAGATCCATGCTACAACAGAACAGGAGGAGCCTGTGAAGCGTAGGGCAAGCCGAATAGCAGGGAAGGGTAGAGATAAAAGTTGACAACACAGTACTCAGTCATGGGCCCATTAATGCATCAACCCTTCTGGGTTATTGACCATGTGCAAGGTACCTTAGCCTGCAATGTGCAACATTCATGGGTAGACCAGAGCTTCATAAAATGAAAAGTAAGGCTGGACTCCCAACAGAGGGCATAAAGATGAAAGCTTTGAGCGAGGAAATGGTGTAGAGGCTGTGGAAGAGAAAGATGATTTATTAGGAGAGAGGTGGGGAGGAAAGGGGGTTATTCTTGGAATGTGGGAATCGAGCTATTGGAGAACGCTGGCCATGAGCAAGTAGAATTTCAAGCTAAGAAAACAAGGAAGCGAAAAGATAGAATGCACTAAGCCAAGGAGCAGTAAATAGAAGGAAGCAGCTAGTGGGTTGGAGTCCAAGAAAGGAAACCTGGGATTTCTGTTTCCCTTCAGCTACCAAGGGGCTTGTGGAAGAATAATCAATGAGGAATGGGAATGGCCAGCATTTTGAAAGCCAAGCTGGCGGGTGGGACATGAGAGTCAGGGAGACAGTGGGAGAACTACTGCAATAGACTAAACAAGGTCCACAGGGGTCTCGACAAGACAGGGAGCACTATGAAGAGGAACGATATGGAGCCAGGATCTAAGCACTGTGGACAGTGAGGAGGGAATCTTAAAAACCATACTTCTTGGGGGAGGCCATTTTGTTTTCCCTTTCTCAGCTTTTTCCTTGGGGAATGTAGCGTGCCCCACCCCCTTGTCACTCTTGGTTAATTTAACCCTTCAGACTCACACAGAGAGCTAATTCGATTTTCTTTAAGGCACCAATAGGGAGCCTCTAGGACAGAGTTGGGCCCTTGACTCACACTGCCTGTCTGTCACCTTTCTAGAATCAAAAGATGGAGACTTGTCAGGGATTCCCTCACCCAAGAGAAAAATCATGGATACCATTAGGGTAAATGTTCTTAAATACAGAATTTGTCTAAGAGAGAAAAAGAGAGGGAGTAAGGAGGAAGAAAGGAGGTGAAGAGGAAGAGAAGAGGAAGTGGGGAGGAATAGGAGAGGAAGTGAGGAGAAAGGTTTCCCTTGCAGCCTTAGGTTTCCAGCCCTCATCCTCTTCCTCTCTCCTCCCACGACCACCACAGATCTTCATTCCAGAATGGTCCATTCAATCCAGACCAATGTTTAGGCTGTCAGCTCAAAATAAGAACAGAATGCTATTTCTCCAACAGGTTGTGGGAAGCCAATTTTTATTTCTATAATCTGCCAAAAAGAATTAAAATTTTCTTTAAAAAAAAAAACTCTATGTAACTTCTAAATTGTTTTCCTTTTCTCTCTACTCCATTCCCTCCTTCCTTCTCCTCTCCCTCCCTCTCCTCTCCCTCCCTCGTCTCTCCCAGTTCTTCCCACTGGTCTCTTCGCTACCTTCTGTGTGTTGGGAGGCAGAAGAGACCTGTGTTTGGGGGCCAGAGGCCAACCTTAGGAGTCATTCCCCAGGTCTGTCCACTTTGATTTTGTCAAAAAGGATCTCATTGGCCCAGGGCTCACCAAGTAGGTTGGGTTGTCTGGTCAATAAGCAGCAAGAATTCCCCTGCCTCTGATTCAGCACTGGGATCACAAGCATGTGCTCAGTGTCCAGCTCTTTTCACATGAGTTCTGGGGTTCAAACTCATGTTTGCACAGCAAGCACATTCCCAACAGAGCGTCCATTGTTTTTCAGAGGGTGAGTGGCTTATGTAACAACATGGATAAATGGATGCAAAGGAAAGTATGGCAAGTGAGGTAAGAAAAGAAAAATATTATATGATGTCATACACACAAATAGATATGAGAGACAGGGGTGAGGGGAGAAAAGGAGGGAGGGAGGGAGAGAGGGAGGGAGAGGGTGGGAGAGAGAACTAGCATCCACAGTGAATATGAAATAAAGGTTTCCAGCAGAGGAGGAGGGAGGTGAAAGAAAATTATAAAGTATAGATCAAAGGTCAAAGGATATCAGCATGAACACATTGAAGAGATGTAATGTCCAATATTTTTCCTTTAACAATCTCTTTTTAAAGCAGTAAAGATTTCTGCTTTAACGGTAAATATAAGTTGCCTTTGTCACTATGAAAGCTGGCAGAGATGTTTTAATGGATCTCACACAGTCACGTTGGAAACCTCAACTCCTTACAACCAAACTGTTTTTGAAAAAACCAAAGGGAGCAAGGAGGAAGAGCAATGGGAAATGAAGGTGCTTTCCCCTGGGTTCCTCGCCCTGTCCAGCTGGAGAATGAGCCTGAGAAACCAGGTTCTCATCCCTTGAAACGTTGCATCTCAGAGCATACCGGAGGAAGACCGAGGGGACCTGCCCTGCTGCTTACCATGAAATGTGATCTGAGGGCTGAGCGAGCATCGCCCTGGCCCAGCCAGGGCTGAACTTGCAATCAGCCTAGATAAAAATCGCTAGACTGGAACCAGAGCTCGATATCAAGGGAACCTGTGAACTGGCTGTTCTTTCCCGTGGGTAGACTCTGCAAAACCAGGGGCTGGGTGAACACTAATCAGTCCAGTCCCAGCTCAACGCAGAAGCACTCACATGCTTCAGGGTACAGCAGCAGCACCCCAGCTCTAAGGGCTGTGAACGGACCTTTCTTTCTCTGTACGCTCCCTCCCACCCCCGGAAGTCCCCAAGAAAGGGGACAAGGCCCTTCCGAAAGTCTGCTTTTCTGCACCCACTGTGGGTGAAGGTTTTGCGTAAGCTGTACAACCCTTCTGGAAAGCAACTTGGCAAAGTGATGGGAAAGTCTTACAAACGCATTCTTCCTGTGATCCGGGGAACCCTTTCTGGGGACTGTATCCTAAGCACAGACAAAGACCTTAACTAAAACCCATCCATCCTATAACGATAAAATTGGGGGAAAAAAAATCACTGAAAAACCAGCCATCATGAGGAGACAGTTAGGAAGGAGATGCTAGAGCAGTGAGGTGGGAATGAGGGGGTGGGAAAAACACCCTCACAGAGGCAAAGGGAGGGGAGATGGGATGGAGGGCTTGCGGAGGGAAACCAGAAGGGGGACAACATTTGAAATGTAAATAAATAAAATAACCAAGTTTTTTAAAAAAAAGAATTATTGCTACATTTTCACACACACACAAAAGAGTCATTGTATAAAGCAATTTCAAAGTCAGGCACGGTGGTACATGCAGGTAATCTTGGTTCAAGCAGGATTACCACAGGTTTAAAGCCAACCTGGACTACACAGCCAGAGCCTATCTCCAAAATACAAAACAAAACGGAACAGAACAACAACAGCAACAACAACAGCAGCAACAAAGCAAAAAAGCAAAGGCCCCCGCTAATGAAATGGAAAGAAATTATAAGGAAAGGGTGGTACAAAATACCTTAAAATATCTGCAGACATTACCCTTGATATGTAACTTGCTCTTGTCTCTATTTCTGTGTACCATGGGGTATGCATACATGTACATGTGGGTCATGTGTGTGCACATGCAGGCTATCTATCCGTGCCTCTATTGATCCCTGCCTTATTCTATAAGCATGGGTCTTGCACTGAACCTGGAGCTCCCTGTTTTAGCTAGACTGGTGCGTCAGCAAGCTCCCAAGAGCCATCTCTCTTCATCCCCCAGACCATAAAGAGGGCAGTTAGAACAGGAGCTGCAGTAGAGACAGAGGCAGGAACCATGGAAGAGTGTTGCTCAATGGCTTGCCCAGCCTGCTTCCTTACATAACCCAGGAGTGCCTGCCCATGAGTAGCACTGCCCACAGTGGGCTAGGCCCTCCCATATTAATCATGAATGAAGAAAAAGGCCCACAGGAGGAGCTGGAAAGATGGTTCAGTGGTTAAGAGCACTGGTTGTTCTTTCTAAAGATCTGGGTTCAATTCCCAGGACCCACATGATAACTCTACTTCCAGAGGATCTGACACTTTCCTCTAGTCTCCATGAACGGCAGGCATGCGAGTAGTGCACGGACAGGCAAAACATCCACATGCATATACAAGATAACAAGTTGAAGTTTAAAATGAAAAATCTGCCTGTGGCACCCCACAGAAAAACCAAGTCTCATTAAGAAGTTGAAACATCCATTCTTTTCTGGGGAAAATTCTGTAAATTTTTTTAATTATTATTTAATACATACAGGTATTTGACCTGCATGTACTTTCCGTGCACCACCTACATGTAGTGCCCACATAGGCCAGAAGATGGCGTTAGATCCCTGAAACTAGAGTTGAAGGTGGTTGTAAGATACCACATGAGTACTGGGAACCCAGTGAGGGGTGGAGGGAGTGCTTAAAGTACAAATCGCATAGTGGTTAGAGAAAAAGAACGCAGATGTTTACAGATCCCAGCACTACCAGAGTTGGGGATTTTTTTGTTTTTGTTTTCCTCCCAACCTGTCATTTCTCTATCTCAAAGATAGAACTCATAACCCTCACTGAATTTCTGTGGTGTCAAGATGAATATGACACAGGATGTTCAGGAGCAGACTAGGCACCTAGAAATGACTGGTGGTGTTGGTTATTTTTAATAACTTTGTTTATTATCACCTCCCCTGATAAACAGCCCAACATCTGTGTGCTTACAGGAGACATGTTTTAAAGCTGGTGCTTAAATGGAAACAGTGTACTGGCTCTCTCTCTCTCACACACTCACTGCCTGGGACCAGCATATGCCACACCTGTTGTGTTTGCTGACCCCATCTGCTGCCCCATACTGCTGGTCCTCAGAAGGCAGTCTTGCACATGGCCACCCACAGAGATCTGCTAGTGCTGGCCTGTCACTGTCCTGGAGATAAATTAAACAAGTGTGCTGAGTGTTCAAGGGACAACAGCAGTGCCACACCACCCACTGAGATGGCTCAATAAGAAGAGGCACGCTGGGGGTGTGGTCTCCGCACTGTATATGCAGACATTTTTAACTCTTGATCTTGGTAGGGGATTGGATGGCTTTGTAAAGAACAGACCGAGTCAAAGTGAGGTCACTAGAGTACATCCTCATCCAGTATGACTTATGACTGGTGTCCTAGGAAGAAGAGACTAGGAGAAAAGCAAAGGCCATGTGACTAAAAGGACCAGGGCATCTGTGAGCCAAGAAAATGGAGCTCACAGGAATGCAGCTTCAGTTCTATCTACATCTTGACCTGGGACTCCAGAGTGGGACGAAGGAAACCGTGATGTTCTAGTCCCAACCCAGGGATGGTTCCTAGCTAAGACCAAACACCTGTCTGACAGTCAAGGCAACCTAGCCTCCCGAGACCCGAGGCTAAGACAAGGAAGTCCATAAGCTGGGATGATAGGTGCCATTTTCAGCTGCTGGTTGGCTCAGGAGCACATCATTGGCGCTTTGGGGACCTGTTTCTTCCTCCAGTGGAGCTGCTGTGTAGGTAGAGATGGGTCCAGTTTGATCTTCAGCCACTGTTCTTCTTTTCCCTCTCACCAGGACCAGGCAGTATCCTCCTCAGGAGTTCTGCTTCCACCACTGTCCTGCTTGCTTCTCAGGCTCACTGCTACAGTCTGAGCTTTAGCAAATTCTAACTAGGCTGCATGCACGGCTAGCTAAAACCCTCCAATGGGCTCCTAGTACTGACATGGAAAGTCAACCTCCTCACTGTTGCCTACAAAGATCTATAAAAACAGCCCCTGGAAACCTCTTAGCATAGCACCACGGGCTATGAACTCTGCTCTGAGCTGTGTCTGTGCAGTTTGAAAAGGGCAAATGCTTTCCCATCGTAACTCAGGACCTTTGTACAGGCTGGTTCTATTGAGAGATCCTTCCCTGCAATTTCCACTGTGCTGGCTTCCTCTCCAGATACCTCCTCCTCCTCGGAGAGGCCTTTCCCACCATCAGGAAATATTTTCCATTACTCCATACCTTGCTGGCTGTCTTCCCAGAGGTTAACAGAAGCTGACATCGACACTGAAAAGCCATCCCCCAGTGCTGCCTAATGTACTGTAGCATGTGCTGTAACTAGTACTTTGCCCAGCACCTAGGACTTAGTGTGTGTTGCCTGTATGTGGGGCAGGGGGGTGAGAAGTCCCTGAAAAACATAAAGTGCTCTAAAGAACTAGCTAAATGATTTGAAGACAGAAAGGCATCAGGCAATAAACCAAACAACCATAGACTGGATATGTGAAGCCTTTGGCCCAGGAAGACAGCCAATTGAAGCTTCACCCCTGCTGGGGCTACCCTGTTCCATCTAGCCACAGAAGCTGCACACACAGCAGTGACTACTGTCACTCCAGTCCTGTTGAGTCAGGCCATTGAGCACCCTCCTAAGAACCAGAAAGGGGGTCCCAGACTCATCAGCAAGACTGACTTCCTCTCCCAACCCTCCACCCCCATCCCGTCCTTGAGTCACACCCACCTGCATCTGGCTACTTCTCCTAGCAAATCATCCTTTCTGCCATCAGCCAGGGGCCTGCACAACCTCGGTGGGCGGGCTCGTGATTCACAGATGGCCTGTCGTTCCCAATGCTAGCAGCAGACCAGCTTGCCTATCTTTAGATGTTCCACAGACTGAAAAAAAAATCAATTCACCTACCTGGCATGCAGGCCAGAAGCTTCCTGATAGCATCAGTGAACAGTAGGGCTTCCCCTCCATATACCCTGGTACATCAGGCCTTCTTTGAGGTCCAAAGGGAAAGACAGTGCTTCCGTTTGAGCTCTAGCAGCCCCCACTATTCCCCAAGGCATGTTATTCTGTCCTTTTGGTGCTAGCCAGGTCTCAGGGGAAGCTATAGACAGAGAGTCAATCCTGGAAGTGCCAACAAGGGGAGAAAAGCCATTCTGCATGCCCACCCAAGTGGCCCACTCCTCTGTCACAGGATCTACATGGGGTCACATTAGACCAGCTGACCCCAAGAGTATGGCTTTGCTATCTCTTTAAAGCCTGAGCCAACTTGAAAGGGAAGTGGGTGCCCAAGGTGGTCCCTAAAGCTTCCTGCCTTTTCTAAACCTGCCATTTAGAAAACCTCAGGTAGGTAGGTTGGGCAAGGTAAGGGGATCCTAGATGTGGGAAGGAAGTATTTTAAGAGGCTCAATGCTAATAGGTGTCAGATCTTCTTCGTTCCTCTCAATAAACGCTGAGTACTGGCTTAATGAGCAGAACAAGGCAAAAGAGAAGCTGGGGAGCTTGAGACAGGAGCAAAGGAGACCTGCCCCCAAGCTACATCACCTCTACACTTTTTTTTTACATCCTCCATTTCCCTATGCTGAACCTTTTAGATATACTCGACCTCTGACCTTTACCCCCTGCACCCACAAATAGATGCCATTGTTACAGACATGGGAGACATACTCTCTGTGTTGTTCAGAGATGTAGCCTGAAGCTCTGCCCTACCTGTTTCTCTATGACCTCAATAGGGACTCATTGGGACGCTCCGGCAAAGAGGCCAAACAATGTTGGCTCCTATCCAGGCTGTCAGCAGAACTTTGGAGCTCAGGAGACATTTGTGAGAATATACAGAAGTTCATACTTGTTCTCCTTAATCCAAAGAAGGTGTTTTTTAAAGGCACTGGGGGAAAGGGGTGGATTGCAACTGTTGTGCCATGAATGGATACAGACCATCTATGTAGATCTTCAATCATTTTTGTTAGGAAAGTGAACAACCCAGATAATTTATCTAAAAACTTTGGTTTGTAAATGGAGATAATAAATTAAAAAAAAATACACCGATGCGTTTGCAGAGCCTGAGTTTGCTCCCTGTGAAGCAGAGCAAGGGTGTCAGTGGTCCTAATAAGATCAGAAGACTTCTTTCTCCTCTACCTCTCCTTAGGGAGGTTTTCCTGGCCAAGATGACAGCCACAGCCATGGCTCCACCCATTTTGAGGTTGGAAACAAACCCAAGGGGAATCATCACAAATCACACTTGGGCCCAAGTCCTAGAGCTCGCTTCTCCTCACACTTGCCCCTACTCAAGACCGGCTCCTCCCCCTCCCAGCACTCAAGAGCCCCACCATCCCTTCTTTATATACCCTACTTCCAGAGCCCACGCACTCACCTAAGCACCCACCAGGTGGGAGCCCCACAAGGAAGGGAGGTGCAGCCAGACCCAGAGCCTATAGAATGCGGGAGCAGCTCCAAGCAGAACCAAGTAACCCAGTCAATGGGCAAATGATCTCTGAATCCCAGCCTGAAGAGAACCTCATACAGCCAGGGGATCAGGGCTTTGCAAGTAACACATGTTGAATAAATCACTACCATTGAAGGAGACCCTACCCTGCTGCCCTACCACTCCATTTTATCTCAGCATTCTCAGGCTTGCTTCCTCCTCAGACTAGAGTAGCCCTCAAAACAGCTGCGAGAGGCCCCTTATAAGACACAGAGGCACCCTCTTATATTCAGTCCTCCCCATCGGGGACCTGTTTAAGAGGTTCCTTTGTGCCAGCCCCACGGACCACATCTTTCATCCTGTGCAGGGCCTGTTCCTACCACTGGAAGCCCAAGGTCTACAAGGCAGGACTGTCTGCATTACTCTCCACTGTGTCCAGTGCCTCCAACAGGCCCAAACACAGGATGGTTATACAATACATGAAACATGAAGAAGTCAGACATTTCTAAAGAGCATCGAATGAAGTCAAAGCTTGTGCTTAAGCTGCAGGTGGACCCTGATGCCCCTCCTCCCTCCCCACCCCCACCCCTGTTCCTGCTTTTCTCAGTGGACAGGATGCCTACACAAGGTTCCACTCTGTCCTTATCACATTTCTGTGCTCCAATGTGGCTGTACTGATCAGAAACTCTCGTGTGAGAAGGAGGGGTGAGCAAAAGAGAAGAAAACTGCTGAAAGAGAGCCTCCCCATCCTCATCTCGAGGAGCTGCCCACATGGGGGCAAATGGGCATGGTTCCAGGGCAGACAGCAAAGGGTGACAGCTAAGGGACACAAAGGTGTGTGTGTTGATAGGGCAGGGAAAGAGGTAACAGGCACTCACGTGTAACTCCCTGGTATCAACACAGACTGGAGTCAGCGGCCATGGAGACCTCTGCTTCAGGACCATGAGCAAGAGTGTGTCCCCATGCTGCTTGCTGCCTGACCTCTGCCCAGCTGCACAGGAAAAAGGTGCTACTGACTTCAGCCACCACAGTACCCACAAATACATACAGTGCCTCTGAAAACACAGTGACCCCCACATATGGACATTTTGGGTACTCTGGGCCTGGGTGGGGTCCTGGCATCCTTCAAAAAGACATCATGCTCCTGCTTATTTGACATCAAGGTTGATCATAGGTTAGATTCCACATAGCAACTGAAGCACTATGGCATTACAGGGTATACAAATATCATAGGAGGGTCGAGCCAGCTGTGAGCAAGGGACCTGAGATGCCCAAGGCAGGGCCCAGAGGCTCAGGAACATGATTCCTAGCCATACCTTCCCAGTAGCAGTGAGACAGGGACACAGACATCTAAAGGCTCCATTTCTAGCCCCTTCCTCTACCCCTATGCCTTGACCTTATCATCTCATCTCCTATCCATCAACTTTTTTTCTTCTCCTCTTCAAGCCAGAGGATGCAGAGAATCACCTGTCTGGACTCCTCCTCTGGTAGAGAACTGGAACAGATGAAATGGTACCCTCACGGGACAGTCAGGGAAGCAAGCGATAAAGCACAAAGATGTGCCAAATGTATAAAGGTTGACAATGACAAGTGCCCCAGGAACAAGGAGGGAGACAGGGAGAGGCAGGGGAACAGACAGAGTCACCCCAGAAACCAAACTCTAGCCACTGCTACTTCACATATATCTGAATACAATGTTCCCTCAGACAGATTATCTCACCATTTCCTGGGCCTTAAGGAGAACCTGACTGGTCATCCACATACTCAGATGACTACTGTACAACCTGGTTCATATTCAAAATCATTTAATATTATGGGAAGTGAACCCATTGCCCATTCACCATGCTGTGGCTTCCTACAACCAGTCCATAAGTTTAAATGGCTCTCTGTCTGTTATCTTACCAGAAACAGCACCTGAAACAGACTAAGCTATAGCAGGCCTCAGGCCCCAAATGCCATAGTGGACCTTTTCTTTATTTCCAATAGCCCAGGGCCTCCTGGGCCAGCCTGGGCATTCTTCGTAAACACATAAAACCATTATCATCGTCTTGTGATAAAGTCCGTATCTCTAAGGGCTGAAAGCTGGAGAGATGACTAGTGGATGAGATGCTTCCTGCCCAAGCATAAAAGCTGAGTGGAGTGGCTCCTAATACCAGTGTTGCCGAGGTGGAGTCAGGAGGATCCTCGGGCCTGGCTAAACAGCCAGGATGAACAAATAAGGTGTGGGAAAGAAAAATAAGATATAGGAGTAGGGGTGAAACTACTGCAAGTCTATATATACCAAACAAACAAACAAAAAAGAAAAAAATCAGGTAGGCTCTAAAGAGATGACTCAGTACTTAAGAGCATTTATTCCTGCCTTTATTCCTGTATTTGGTTCCCGGCACCCACACGGTAGCTCACAACTGTCTGTGGCTCCTGTTTCCGAGGATCTGATGCCCCAGTCTGATTTCTGAGTACACCAGGTACACTTATGTATATCTATGTGCAGGTAAACCACTTGTACACGTAAAATAAATAAATCTATTTTCCCTCTTAAGCAAAATGGGAAATTAAAGTGTAAAAACACCCATTAATCTCTGGTACACATACACACAGAGGCTCGAAAAAAGCACAAAAACCTGCACCCATATGTAAACATATGCACATATATGCAAGCAAACATATGCACATCACACAAATCTAAGAGCTGGGGCTCTGTCCCAACTCATGAGGAATTCCCTAAGCATCCATCCATTTCCTTGTGACTTTTAGGCAAGAAGGGCTCTGATGGATTCTCCAGGGAAGGGACAACTCAATTAGGAAAGGAGACACTCAGCTGCCTCCTGACTTCAGCCTCGAGGGCTACAGGTCTGTAGTCTGATCTCTCTGCCTCCAGCAAGCAGGGGAAAACCAAATCACAGTGGGAAGCCACATGCACTTTATTAATGCACTCTCTGAGAAGATGCCTCCCGTTGCTAAGCACCCGCTGTACACACAGGGTTACTATTAGAAAGTTAATCATGGAAAATGCTGAGGTCTCTTTCCCCAGCCCCGCCATCTCTCAGCTCCACACTACAATTTCATCTTCCAGATCACATTACAGGGCAGTGCTATTGGCCCCATCCCTTCCCTTGTCCTGGGCTTCTGTGACTTTTCCATTAGCTTCCAGCCACACGCCACGTCAGCCCTGCAAAACTAGCTGAGAGGCATGCTGGCTTTGGCCTGGGCCATCAGGCTGACATTTTCCATGCAGCCCGAGCAGCCAGCCAAATGCTCAGGAGGGATTAAAACATCGTGCTACAACACCTTCGGGAAAGGGACGAGATCTAGGCCCCACTAAGGCAGCTGATGCTATCCACACACCATCTCTACCCAGAGGTGACAGGCCAGGGCAAACAACAGCTCCTCCAGCCTCGCTTTCATGTCTCACACTTTCTAGAAGTTGGCCAGAGATGTGGTCCTGTTTTCAAGGCCTTCCTGTAAAATACTTAGTTCTTATTTGCCAATCATCACCCCAGTGAGAGATAATTGATTCTTTTGTTTTACAATTATTTTCAGGGGCTGGCTCCCATTCCATGAGTCTGGACCATCTGAAGGGAGGCTGTGAAAGTATATTAATATCACTACAAAGGTCAGGCACCGCCTGCTGCTGCCTCACCAACCTCAAGGCTGAATCATTATGGCTTTTATTACTAATAACGAGAACAATAAATAATGCAAGTGATTATGAAGTGCGGGGAATTTCTGCGGTTGCTGCAACAGCCAGAACGTGCTTGGTCACACATAGAACGGAAAAAATAAATATCCTACGGTTCAAGTTTAGAGTCTTCTGGCCAGAGAAGTGCCTTCTGCTTGGTGGTACTGTAAATCTGACAAAGACTCTGCATGAAGAAATGCCTTGCAAGGTCCATCCTGGCCCAGGGCCGTCCCCAGAGAGTCACGCTATTTAGCAGGTCCTTGTGTGGAGATGAGGAAGACATCAACAAAATGGCAGACTTAAAAGGCCTGGCAGACACAGTAGCCTCTAGGTATCTACTGCCACTATTGTGTGGCAATTCCCCCCCCCCAAAAAAAAAAAAAACCAACTCCAGGTAGGAAAGAAAAATTGCATCTGGTCCTCATGCCAACCCAGGAAGAGAGTCACCCCACAACATAAGCTACAAGAGACATGCAAACCTCCATGTTCACTCCAGCCTCATTTTAGCCTCAGCCTGTGAGGCTTTCTCAGGATCAGCAGGGAAAAGTGGGGACAGGAGCTTAGCCTGCATCTTGACCAAGAAAGTCCAGGTTGGCTTCAACCTCATCCCCCCCTCCCCCCCATCTATAGCTCTGGCCTACATAAGACATCAAAATGCTGAAAGGTTTACTGAAAAGTCTTTCCAACGTCTCGGTGTAGTTTTTCCCTTGAAGCCGGGAGAACTTCTGGTTCATTTGCTCAACAGATTTCCGCTGATCATCTACCATGTGCCGAGCTTTGTAGGCAGTGATTTTAAATTATCATTTGGCAGGGAAGAAGAAGCCAATATACAAAGAGTAGGAACAGCAAGAATTCTAGCCAGACAGAAGTGCACTTGCAAAGGCTCTGGGGTACATGGAACCACGGCATGTTATGCTCAGTGGAACATTCTAGAGGTAAGAGTACCATTAATGGTTGGCATGTTTATCATTCTCATCCAATAACATTCTCTTCAGAGCCACAGAAAGGACCATCTCCAGGTCAGAAAACTTCTCTGCACCCTCATCTCCCATTCCTCAACTTCCTAGTCTTGCTCTCATCTGCCTTC
Organism: Rattus norvegicus; assembly: GCF_021556685.1. Classification (NCBI taxonomy): domain Eukaryota; kingdom Metazoa; phylum Chordata; class Mammalia; order Rodentia; family Muridae; genus Rattus; species Rattus norvegicus. The sequence continues at coordinate 400,123 of NC_141548.1, read as the reverse complement.
CTCAGTTTCCACACAGGTACCTAGGGAACCAGGGTCCCTGCTTTAGTGATGTGGCTACAGTTTGTTTCCTCACCTGTCAGTTGTGCTTTCCTGAGAACCATTTCTCATGACTGAAGGCCTTCAGTCAGCCCCTAGCACACAGAAGTTGTCTGATAGAGCAAGCCTTGTCACCTCTTGGGGCCATTACCATCTCAGCAGAGCCTCTGCCTTCCTTCCCCTCCCCACCCCAAGTGCCCTAGGGGTGAGGTCTGGATGAATAAATGGTGCCCTAGCACTCCCTTCCCCAGACTTATAAATCTCAGACCCCAGGCCTTCATTATCACTAGACATACCCAAATTCCAAGTCCTCACTTTCTTGATTTTCAGGAACCTTGAAGAGTACCCTGAACTTCTCTGAAGTTCTGATGGGTCAATTCCAGCTGCCTACTTCAGGGGCCTTTTCTCCCACCTTAGGAAAGCCAGATCAGGGTCAAGGAACTCCATAGTCTGGAGACTATATGCACCTGTCTAGTCGTGTGCTGCCCTAAATAATTTTCCCCCGATTTGGCCTCCCTCCACTATGTTTTGCTTTTTAGTTTGCCTCTCGTCTACCTCCTCCTCCTCTCCCTTCTCCTCTTCCTCCTCTTCCTCCTCTTCCTCCTCTTCCTCCTCCTCTTCCTCAACACCCCTTACTTGCTTCAAGTCAACAGTAGTCTTAGAACTGAGGAACTGCTGGGGGCTACAGTCAAGGGTGCTAAGTTGAATGTGAGACAGGAAAAGCAAATTAGAGCATTTTCCCAGCATCCCCTCACTCACACCTCACAGCTGTCACTCCTGAAGGGCTGCAATAAGCAGGTGCAGGAAGTGAGGCTGAGGTTCAGCCTATTTCTGTTTTTATCCAAAGTTTTGAGCTCTGCTGAATACATGTCCCACAAGAAATGGGTCTCAGTGCAGTCAACAGTTGAAAGGAAGCTCTTGCTTTCCACTGTGAACATAAAATTACCGAAAGTGCCAAGAGCTTTAATGGGTTCAACTGAACTCATGGCCTTTCCCTCCAGAGAACTGCACACTCAACCCCAGCACCACACATAGTATGATTTCCATCATAGTATAAGCTCAGGTCCATTGAAGGGCAGAGTTTTCCACAGCTTCTCCCCACAGGTGGGGTGGCTCTTTCCTGCTCAGAAATCTCCCAAACAACAGCTTCCACACAGATCAAGATCACAATGAAACTAGTGCACCTCTCATCTTGGCAGTAGAGTTGAGAGCAGTCCTAGAACACCTGTACAGTCATGAGCTCAGCCTCATCAGAACCAAAATGTATGCCTTGGAACTCACCAAAGTTTGGGGGGTGGGGGATAGAAACAAACAAAAGAAGCCATTGGTAAACACAGCTTTTCCTACTTGGAGCTTGCCTGAATGAAGGTGATCAGAGAAGACAAAGACAAGAGCTAAAACAGAGGGTGCATTAGTGGGGAACTCCTACATGGGCAATGTTCAGGCGAGGCTGGGGTCTGGGAGGAGAGGATGGAGTATAGAAATGCTAATGAAAGAAAATGCATTCCTCATCTCTATGGGTATACTGTCTTCAGGAAAGGTGGAAGATCTGATGTCACTCAGGATGGTGGTGGTGAGGGGGTGATGGTGGTTTTTGGTTTGGGGTTTTTGTTTTCTCTAATTTAAAGAAGCATCACGGGCTTTACAGTAGACCTACTCTTCAAAGGAAATAAACCAATCATCAACCAATGGGCCTGGTAGTACACAGTTTTAAGTCCAGCACTCAGGAAGTAGAGGCCAGAAAGTTCAGAAGCTCAAGGTCACCTGCTGTTATGCAGCTAGTTTGAGGCTAGCCTAGAAATCGTGGGATCCTGTCTAGAGGGGTAGATGGGTGAGTAGGTAGATGGATGTATGCATAGACAGACAGATGGACTAGTGAATGGCTAGGAAGATGGATAATTTGATTATATTCTCCCTTCAATGTTCAAGTGAAGTCAATATGAGAATAGGTTTTATTGTGAAACTCTCCATCTGGCAAGCTCTATACCCACTGCAGGAATGACGGCCCCAGGAACATGTGAGTTGTTAAAAAAGAAAGCTGAAAAGCTCAAGTCATCAAAGAGACAAGAATATTCCCTGAGATGCAAAAGGAGAGGCTCCAAGAGCTGGCCCCACACTCAAGCCAGCAAGAGCTCAAAGGCCAATACTGCAGACAGTGTTCACTTTGAGTCTGAGACAGCTTCTTGTTGGCATCTTGACAAGTCTAACACTCAAACGTACATGGGAACCTGAGAATAGCATTAAAAAACTATTGCATACTGGCATGTCATGCTCTGGGTTCCCAATCCCAAACATACCTGGAGACTCCGCTCCAGAGAAGAAAGGAATACCAGAGTAGTGACATATTGGTGTGGGTCATGGTACAGCCTTACTTTTGAGGGCATTTGAAAACAGCACCCCCTTAACCACTGAGCCATTGTCAGCCTCCCTGCCCCAACTCTAGAGTGTTGTGTTGCTTCTTTTATAAATCCATGTGAGCCTTTAATTTCAAGTCTTTGGACAAAAAATAAAGAGCATAGGTGCCATCCAATGGTAACAAGATGTCCCTAAGAAGGTCAGAATAAAGGAAGAGAAGTACCCAGGGCTTCACCAACATCACTGAACCCTCGCACAAGCACTTTCTCTCCCCTGATTTATGTTCTCCCTATGGGGGAAACATGTTGTTATTGTAAGCTAATAGAAGTTGGTATTTCCCAATAGTTGTAGTGCGAAGCATCCTAACTAATGCAGATAACCACCAGTTTGGAAAGAATGCAAGCCCTCTGGAGAACCTTTAATACCAAAAGCCTAGAAAATTCACTGAGGTACCATTCAGATGGAGGCCACCCTTCACCTAAACCCTTGGCATCAGTCAGTACTATTGTGATTGATCCTGAAACTCTTTAAATGCTTGTATCCTGGCCAAGTGGGATCAGCTAGGTCATTCCCAAAGGAAACAGCACTAACTGCTTCCTCTCCATGGAGCTGGGAGCAGGGCCTCAAAACCTGCTTTGAAGGAAAGGATGCCGGCACCTAGAAGGCCAGAATCGGTCATGTGAGTCCTTCTGAGCTCTTAAAGTCATATCCACCCCCTCTACCCTTTCTTAATCTGCTTGCTAGCTAAGACCATGGTGGAAACCAAGAAGAGCTTGCAGGCTTCCTTTTCTGTCTCATGTCTACCTTTCTTGCTCTTTCCTCTTGCCTCCTTTTCTCCTCTGTCTACCTTCCTCCTCATTCTCCCCTTCAGTCGCTAGCCAAAGCAACAAGAGATGCAATCATCCAGTCAATCATTCAGGTGTCTCCCTCAAAACACCTTCCTTAAGCCATGGCCACTGCCCTTCCGGAAGCATTGTGTGCAAATATAGAGAGTGGCCTTAGAGGGAAATAATGCCACTGCATACTTCTGTGAGTACGTCATGCCCCTTTAAGAGGAGGCCCCACTGTTCAGTTCCATTCTAGGCCACATCTCTGGTTTCAAGGCCCAGGTCTCCTTACTGCCTCATGCAGTATTAACACACCCTGGCACCCTCCCAGCTTTGCATTGTGAGCCATAATCACTGGAGCCAACTTCCACAGGACAGACTGGTTTGGGGCTACCTCCTCACTTCTATAGGGAGCCTCTCCATATCTGTGGCCAGGCCACACCCTTCTCTGAAGATCCCCACCATACAGAGTAATACAGGCTTTGAAGTAGCAGCTAATATGCCAGGGTAGAGTATCCTCCTTGTAGGCTATTCACGCAATGGAGAAGAGGTACACAGTCTTGTAGCAGTCATCAGATAGGAAGAAGGTACCCTGGGATGCCTCTGTCAGAGCAAAGCAGGTTACCTCTGCAGTAGGCCTTAAAGTACCATAGGCTAGGGAGTTCTAGAGACACTGGAATATCTGTTGAAGTGTTTCACACCTTACTACCCTCTCCTTCCCTCCAAGATAACAGGGTTTAGGAGCTCTCTATAGTCCTATGCCAAGGAGAATCCATCCATAAGCCTTTTTCACTTAGGAAAAGGGAAATCTGAGGCTGGCCAGAGAGAAGAAATAACAAGGAAGATGCAGAAGAAGAAGAAAGGAAAGGTACACACTGTTGATTGGGCCCTGGGGTCTCACATGGTTTCCACACTGTTATACACAGCCTCCTGCTTCAACTGAGAGGCCTCAGGAGCTCAGTCTGTGATGTCTCCGGAGATGCTTGGAATGGCATTCAGGTACATAGGATATGCTGGGACAAGACTAGGCTCTCAAGACACTCTGCTCAGGTTCTCAATCCACCCCCACTTTCAAACTAAAAACCCTCACACAGTGTATGATGACCTGGGAGACGGGAAGGTTACGGTCATGGTTGAGAGTAAAGTGAGACTTAGCTGTGTAATTCCAATTCCATCCAGTCTCCATGGCCTTAGATTCCACCTCAACTCCTTTTAAAGTAGGAACCTAGCACTAGGCCTCTCCCACCATGATCCAACCCAAATCTATAGAGGTTAGATGGGAGAAATCAGAGTCCAATAGCATCGTGGCTCACAGGCCAATGATTTGACATTATAGGCACTAAAGGAGAGGCTTTTACAGTTCATCACTTCTACCCACAGTTGGTTTTCAGATCCTCTTTCCAGAAGATGAATGCCAAAGGGCCCATGGGGATGGAGAGTAGATAGAATTATGCATCTGCGTCCAGGTTGGGGCTTGTACTAAGAACTTAAAAAAAAAACAAAACCTGCTGGCCGCAATAGGAAGCAAGATAGAAAATAATGTTTTCCCCAGGAGAAGGCAGAAAGATCACTTCACCTATGCCACTATTGCTATGTCTGTAGGCGAGCCAAGCTCTCTCTGGGTCTTTTCTTCATTTTCCCATTCATAAAACAATTGTGTATAAAACCACCTAAGTTTTACACAAAACAACACATCATCTTCAAGACCTCTCCTAGCTCTCAGGCTCTGATGCTATGGCAACCCTCAAGTGCCTGGAGGACCAGGCAGAATCCCCTGCTAGGCTAATGGGATGTGCTACCGGTCTCTGCTCTGGTGCTTTCTTACAGCAGTGCCCATCCCCTCCTCTGGGGACTGACCAGAATGGAAAGACATTTTGATCTTTTCCTATTGTGTTGTCTACACTAGGCAATTGTACCCACTTAGCACAGCAGTCACCATCTCGCTGGCTTTGACCATGTCTGCTTGCTCTGTTCTAATAAGCGCTACACATTATTCTTTAAATCAACTTGAAATTATCTGGGTTTTTTTTCTCAAAATACTGTTGTCCTAGGAAATAGTATCTGTGAAATCACAAGCTCAAAGTGCCACTTCTATTTTTTTTCACACGTGCATCCAAACACACAAACTATAATAAGAAACATGCCTGTGGCTCTCCCCACAGCATCCTGTATGCCACCAGCTTGGTGAAGCTGTGGATCCCAGGAGGAGCCCACTCAGTCTTCATGGGTAATGTCCTTAGGTTAAAGCTGTTTTCTACCTTCCTAGAAAAGACACTCTGAGTGGCAGAGAGGCTGGCATTTCTACGACTTCGCCAACAGTAGTGAGCCCAGCTTCAAACACATGTGTGCCCTATTCCAAATCCCAAGACTTTGCTGTTCTTCTGAAAGTGTCTAGCCTGTCTGCGGGCTACAGGTGTGATAAAAGTCAAGCACCGACCTTTATCACACATCCAACTTAATCCTGTCCTAAGAACTTGACAGCACGATTTTCCACAATAATCTGGAAGGAGACAGATCCTTATATCCATAAGCAGGGCTTGTAGCCAGTGGACAGTGGTCAGGGGAGTGTGTTGGAGGAATCCTGCCCCGTGAACAACAGTGGCAGGTGCTGTTTCTATGTGCCAGCAAGGTTCAGGTTTATTCCCAACCAGACTGTTCCCATTCAGATGCTATACAGTGGCTCTGCCAGCCCTCTCCAAACACATAGCTTAGTCACAAGGGATTCTGGCTGTGCCAGCACATGACTCAGCCACATCCATCAGGCCCCCGGGGAAAACAAAGGCAAGAACACATGAGTGGATCAGGGATATATCACCTGAAACACGGAGATACCCAAGCTTTCACACACAGAACCACCGACAAAAAGGGCTTTTTGTCTCATCCTGGAACTCGGGAACCAAAACCCAAGGGCTGCTGGTCAAGGTCATCTTATGTAACATCTCACAAACCAGTAAGGGAAAGCCAGATCCAAGAAAGGGCAGTTGTGACATGCCCAAGGACACTTAGCAGTATCAGAGCATAGATAGAATGAAGTGATGCCATCTTGGGCCACACATAGCTCAGGCCTGGTATGTCCCAGCGTCATGCAGAATTAGCAGCCACAGGTCCCACACTTATTTCTGCCCATGAGGCACTGATGAAATTGTCAATTACAGCACTATCCTGTAAATTGAGGAATCAATAAGGTGTAAGTGGTGAACCCCAGTTACCCATATGCATTCAAACAACAACAAAGAAAAATGAAGAGGGAAAACTGCCTGGTTCGTTACCCCTGGGAAGTGTTTTACAGCAGCAAGTCAATAAGCATCAGAAATAGTCCAGAGGAGGAGCAATGGCAAGAAGATGCACCGAGTCCTGCCTGCGGGGAAAGATGCTGGCCACTATCTCAGCCTGAAGAGACTCCCCTGTTGGTCATACAATATGCCAGCTGCAGAAGGATCTCCCAAAAGGCATCCCCTGATTCCAACACCAGAGACCTTTAAGTATACTCTCAGTGGGCTCCCAGCAGAGCCAGAGGCTGGCAAGAGAGGAGAGACTACCCTATAAACAAAAGGAACAGAGGAAAAGTGGTCCACACATATGGTTGACAGATGGGAAGGCACCCAGATTACTATTTCTTCTCCCATTTTGTGCTTAGGTAATCCAGGGAGTTGGTCCACTCAAACAAGCTAGCTCACAACAGAAAATGATTCCATGAACTTAATGGTTTGAAGGCAGGGGTTCTGATTTCCTGAGTTCGTTTCCATGGTAGTGGTGATCGATGGTCCCAGCAGATATTCATTTTCTCTTCCTTACAGAGATAAAGCAATACAGCCACATAGAGAAACAAACAGGACCAGTAAAATGATTCAAGAGGTGACCCGTTTGCGACCAAACCTGAGATTAATCATCCAGGACCAACACAACTAGAAAGAGAGAGGCAACCTCTACAAGTCATCCTCCTGCCACTACACACACACACACACACACACACACACACACACACACACACACACACTGTAGCACTTGTGCGTAACCCTACACACAAGATGGATGGATGGATGGGTAGATGGATGAATAGATAGATAGATTAGATAGGAGAGAGAGAGAGAGAGAGAGAGAGAGAGAGAGAGAGAGAGAGAGAGAGATTGTTAAAGAAACAAATGAGATTTTAAAGAATAACCCAGATGGTCAATAATTGAGCTAAAATCAAATGTAAAACTATAGACACAGGGAAATATCAGCTGATATTGTGAATCCTTGACTTTCGAGCCCAAGCAGCCTAATGATGTTGAAAGAGACCCAGACGACTGTCATGTCCTCTACATATGTTATCCTGACAACCCTAAAGCATTCTCAATCTTGTGCTGCTGCCATCTGTAGCTAATTAATCTTATAACTTTCGTTGAAAACTTTAGTGCTTAAAGCATTGAAAATGTGATATGTGTATACGTGTGTGTAGGTGTGTGTGTGTGTGTGTGTGTGTGTGTGTGTGTGTGTGTGTTGAGTAACTGTCTCCATTTCCATTTTCTGACGGATGTCACATATGCAGTCAACAGTCTTAGGTTGGTCATCCATGCCCTGAAAACCTCATGCCTTCTCTATTTTGAGAGTCTCTGAACATGGTCAGTGGGTCTCTGTTGTCCTAACAAGATCTTGTCATGCACATTGGAGTCAGGAAGGGCAGATACATTCTTCACTTCAAGGACAGCAAATCTAGAGGGAGCACTGACAAGTTAATACATTCCAACGCCTACATGATATAGGGGATAGAACCCTGGAAGCTGAGGCATGTAGTTTAGATTCCCATCCATGTTCAGTGGTTACATGTCCTTAGACAAGTCATTTCTCTTCTGCAGGACTTGCTTCATTTGCAAACAGAAAAGTACGACAGCATCCCAGAAGTGAGACAGCCAAGGCTGGAGGCAAGAATCCTGAGAACTAGAGATAGAGTTCATTGCCTTGAGTATGCTTTTGCATGGCAGGTTCTGCCCCTCCCCTGCTTCTCTGACACCATAAAGCAAGTCTGGCCCAACCCCATGAATTGCTCCAGTCAATAGCCCTAGAGAATGTTAAGGTAACTCATCATCCCCAACTCTCCCATAAGCCATAGACAAATATCCAACAATCACATGAACTTCATCCCACCACCTAGGATACAGGTTCACCTAGAAAGGGACTGTTCACATTGATAGCCTTGGGATCACCACAAAGAAACACTGAGGGCAGGTATCCTCTTCTGTCCTCGAGTGGGACTGTCCCTGGAGTCACCTACAGTCTCTCTGTCCCACTCACTACCTCTTGCTCTTTCCCACTCTCATCTGCCTTTAAATGGAGACATGACTTTTATGAACTGTAATTTTAAAAACTAGCCTAGGAACAATCTGTTACTAAGAATATAACAACTCCTAAAAGGCCATTAGAATCACAAAGCAAGCCAGCTTCCCTGTCACCCAAATCACCATGATGGGCCACTTGGACCATAAAGAGCAGCCCTGACCATTCTTTTCTCTTTCTCTTTAGTTTGGTTTGGTTTGGTTTGGGGTTTGGTCTGTGCTACGTACTATGACAAATGAGTGGACTGCAAAGCAATGAGGACCCCCTTGGTAGGAAGCTCTTCTAATTGTAGAACTTTCTTGATCCTCCTGTGGACTCCTGAGTGTGTCCTATCTGCATTAGAATCTAAGCTTCCTGCTTATCAGCCGAATGGACTTGGCAAAGTCAACTAACTTCTCCAAGCCTGTTTCCTCAAGTGCATCTGTGAAAGTGTCAGTTATAGACTCCGGGGTGAATGTAAACTAGTATTTACCAACCATGCTCATGATTAGTCCTGAACGCCATGAGCCCTTGGGCAGCTCCTTCTCCAGGCACCCCCAGGGACTCCCTGTGTCTCCTTGAAAAATTAACAGCTCAACTGTTACTACCTGACCCTACAGTGGACGGAACAGGTGTAGGACATGGTTCTAGGTTCCCATATGGGATCCAGTGTGCTTTGTCCTACCTGTGAGCACTGACTGCTCAGATACTAACTACATGAGACACTTAGCACAGCAGCCACCAGCAGATACTGCTAAGCCCAGGCACCTTCTGACACACAATGACCTGCTCCCTGATGCCACCATTTTTAGTCCTGCATTTGCTAGTAGGTGGAGCTGGATGGATCCAATGCAGGCTGATGATGAGGATTTCAAAGAAGAACTGAAAATTCAGTCTTTCCCCTCATCCATTTACTTGCTCCTTGCCCAGATAAGCAACATGTCAGCCTGACCCTTGCCCTTCCAGAGCTTGCAGGGCTATTCCCTCACCGTTCTTCTGCATCGATCTGTGAGTGGGTGTAGGCAGGAAGAGGAAGCAACTCTGCATTGTGCAGGTTACAAAGAACCCAAGGTCAGGGGGCTTGTCCAAGAGCACATGGAGTCTCCTGACCCCAGTTTGCTAACATGTCTGCCTCAAGAATTATGAGAGAAGGCTTATGGGTAACCTACAGAGGAGGCTAAACGGTAATCCTGCAGATGGTACCCATCTCTAGCAGAATGTATCACACTCTATCTTACTCCTAGCTCTTGCCATTCCAGGATCTATTAAAGATCGGCAGCCCCTGTCATAGGGCAGTGTGCATGAATGCCTGTCATAATTCTGTGTTCAGCCAGTAGTCCCAGGTGTGAGTATTGCCACCCTCAGACTATCTGTACTGCCAAGGATATTGGAAGACATGAGCCACAAGAGGCTCAGTGCCACCTCAGTCCCACTTAAAATTCCTAGATGAACAGTGGGGATGCAGGTGCAGAACTTGATGGCATACCTGAAAGGACACAAAGTGGGGGGGTCTATGGCTTCCTACCTGGCCCCCCATCAACACCTGGGGAGGATAGTGGTGGAGAAATGCTACCTAAATAATGGATCAGGTAAAAATGTCTTCCACAGAAAAGGTCTACTTCACTTCTTCCTCCACCCTAGAGCATCCCTTGCTGCGCTCCAGACTCACCAGCAATTGCTTCTAGGATCATCAAGATCTACTTCACCACCCTAGGGGGCCACTTGCCAGGCACAGCCACTGCCAGGGCAGTATGGAGCAGCCCCAGCCTTGGGTCAGAGGTCAGAATGACAGGCACAGAATCAGATTGTAGCTGAACAAGTCAAGATTGGGATGTTTTTAAAAAGGAACTTCAGTCCATCACCGTTTAAAAGCTATCAGTTACTATGTTCCTGACATGTGCTGAGCACTGTAGAGCATTTGACACTTGGAGCTGGAGAGATGGTTCAGTCAGTAAAGTGCTTATGACAGAAGACTTGAGGTCAGTCCCCAGGATTCATGGACAATAGCCAGTCATGGAGGCATAGACCTGTAATCTTGGCTCTGGTAGGCTCTGCTGGACAGCCAGTCTAGCCTAATCCTAATTGGCAAGTTATAGGGTCAGTGAGAGATACTGAGTCAAAGAATAAGGTGGAGAGCCACTGAGGAAGACACCAACATCTACCTCTGGCTTACACACATACATGCACTCACACCAGCTGACTTATCAAAAACTCGGGGTAACATTTTAAAGACAAGAGAGCTCATGAGAGATGTTATCATGAGCCCTGAAGAAAAATGAAATAGGATTCAATCTTCTCTTTTCCTAGCATTCCCTTGTCTGGGAAAAAAATGGTACTGTTTAGGGCAGAATTTTTCTGTATAATTTTTATGACTCTCAGCTTCTTTATAACAAATCCATGTATAAAAATAATGCTTAGTGTGTCTTTGGGCAAAATGATGACATTAATGTTCATTGTAGTGTTGGCAATAGCAAGAGGGACTTGAGTCACTGGAATTCCTACGCCTTCTAAGGCAGGCATTGTGCTAGAGATTATGTATATTCATTTAGGAAATAAACTGTTGCCTTCAATGTTCCTAGAAATTTTTATGGTAAATGCCTATCTTAAAATTTTAGGAGACATCACAAGACAACATAACACAATTCTTAGCTTGTAGCCAGCCAAGGAGCTCTCCATTCAATAGAAGACAAAAGAAAAAAGAAGAGCCAAGACACCTCAAGTAAAATGACTGAAAAAAGAAAAAACTTGGCACAGTTTTGCTGTAATCTTAATAAACATAAATGGATTAAATTTCCCTGTTTGAAGATAGAAGTCATCAGACAAGATTTTCAAATTAAACAAAATTGGTTACAAGGCACATCTAAAACCCAGCCTTAATAATTAGACACACCTGTAAGGGATTTCTGCTTAATTTGGGATTTCTGCTTAATCTACTTCTAAGTAGTATCTTTGAAGTAGGACAACACACCTCTAATCCAGATCTATTCTGGGCCACACCTTCTGCTGGAAGCCTAAATAAGGACAGGGAAGAGGGAAGCTTTTGCCTTTTGCCTGTTTGCTTTCACCTTGCTGGTAAATCCGTTACTTTCCTGGCATCAGAGCCTACTTCTTCAGGATTCCAGCATTTTCTGAAAACTGTCTGTGACATCCAGCCTTGTGTACTGAGCAACTATTAGATTCTTTAACTTTCCATTCATAGTCAGCCATTATTTCTGTAAGACATTCTAATAAATTTTGTGTGTGTGTGTGTGTGTGTGTGTGTGAGAGAGAGAGAGAGAGAGAGAGAGAGAGATTCACTCTGTAAACTCTGTTACTATAGAGAACCCTGACTAATACAGTTGAAAATAAAGAGAAAAAAATACCTGTATCAAGCAAAACAAAAGAGAGTTGATGTCACTCATAATTAATAGCACTCCAAATTAATTTTGGTTCTCAAGACAATGCAAAACAGAATTGAAATCCCTACTTTACCAGAGGACCAGAGAAGTTAGGTTACTTGGTCAAGATCACACAGTCAGCAGGGGCAGGAAAATGATCCACGTTCAAGTTTCCATTACTCCAAAGATCACACTTGCAATACAACAGTCTACTGGTGGTGTGGTCACGAGCCTTTCAGAACTATACACTGGGTAGAAATTATACTGTCCCCTAGCAAAGGCTTGGAGTATGAGTAAGGAAAATCAAGAATGGGTCCTAAATCACTGAGGACATAAGGAAGAGGATCTACTGGCTAGGACCTCAGGGGTAGAGGACCCTGATCCAGTAACCTCTGACCCAATAACCTCTGACCAGGGAAAAGCCATCTGTTATGCTTCCAATCTGAAATGTCTCCATAGACTCATGTGTTTGAACACTTGATTCGCCTGCTGGTTGGCACTATGTATTGAGGCTGTGGAAGCTTAAGGAGGTGAGACCTCACTGAGAAGTCACCAAGGCAGGCCCTCAGAGGACATATTATCCTCCCAATCGCATTCTTTTGTTGCTCATGTGTTTGCGTGACATAACGGGCCCACTGCCATAAATTCCATCACAAGTCACAGTGTGACTTTTCTCCACCGGTGACAGTGGCAAGGAAAGTAACTAGCAGAATGAAGTGCTTGAAGAAACATCAAAGTGCCTACAAGTGCTCGCCCCAGAAAACAAATGCCCTGCACCAAACTCCAGGACAAGTCTGCTACAGGATGCAGACAGTGCTCTGGGATCACGAAGGACAGAAACTACATGATCCTTCGATGTTATCCCTCTGCTGTGGTCTGAATGTTAATGTACCCAACGAAGTTTATGTTGAAGACCCAAGCCTTGGGATTAGGATCAGACTCCTGTTAAGCACGTAAGCGAGCTGACTTTCCCATTCTACTTGTCAGAACACAACAAGGTAGCATCCATGGAGCAGGACATAAGCTCCCAGCAGACACTGAGGCACTGCCATCGTGACCTTCCCAACCTCCCACATGCTGAGAAATAAATAACCCTTTGCTAACAACCATTATTTCTAACTAGTTTTGCTGGCCTTGAACTCAGAACTCCAGCTGCCTCTGCCTCCCCAGGGTTGGGAAAGGAGTGTACCACCACACCTGATCCACCTTTGCTTCTTAAAGACAATACAATGAATCACAGAATCTTAGGGTTGGAAAGAATATGAGGGGAAAGACTAAAACATCAAACTTCTCTGATTGTTAGAACTGTCTGGGACAGGTAAAAATAAAGATTTCTGTGCCCCATCTCGGGGGCACAAATCCAATTCCATACATATATGCTGAGAAAAGAAAAAGGGTTTTCAATAAAAAAGTTATGAGGAAAGATGACAGAATGAAGCCAGTTCACAATAACCTTCTTTTTCAGTACATAATTTAGCAAAGTTTTAAAAATAAATATCAAGGAGGAAGGCCAGTGGCGATTAAGCAAGGGACTGGAGCATTCTTACAGCCCTGAGATCTAAAGTGAAGACTAGGTAGGGGCGAGCATGTCAGTCAGGCACCCACACACACACTTCATTTACCAGGAGAATTAACAGCCATGACCATGACCAAACACATTCTACTGATGACTACACTTTGGAGAGAGGCAAACTGTGGGTATATTATTAACCCACATACCCCACTCTCATTTTGAACTTCAACAGGGAAAATTTTGAGGGACAAGTCGAAAACAATTAGGTACGTAACTGAAAACAGCCATCGGGGCCCTCTTGGCCATAGCAGTGCAACTCCAAGGCTCAACACTTCTTTGAGAAAATGGTCTGAATATGGATGCAGTCCATGCTGTATCCCTTTAGTGAAATGAACAGTGGAGTAGGACAGTAGGTTCATGCAAAGGAACACATCTCTAGGTCTTACCTCACTCAACAGGTTCCCCTAAATCCCTGCCAGCAACAGAAATCAGTTCAGGCACCAAGGCTAAGGTTTCAGGACAGGAACATAACATAGTTGTTCACAGTATCAAAGCAATTATGATGAGATAAAGCTCCCGGAAACAAAAGAGGATAAAAGCACTTATAGCACTTAGACCACGTTTGTAAGGGGAAAAAAAATAAGGCATACTATGTGTGGAAGCTGATGAGCTCTCTCTAGAAAAAGAAAAAAATAACAGGCTAAAGAGACAATAAATCCTGCCCCCATGCTTAGTGTCTTAGATGAAATTAATAAGAATATCAATGTCATGAAACAAGCTAGCATGCAAGTCAAAGAAACAAACCAAAGACCAACTTAACAACATTTCAGACTGCTAAATAAATTAGACAGGAAGACTACTCCAAGACATTGAACCCGTGCAAAAGGAACAGGGGCCTGGAATTTACTAGTATTATCCACCTGAACAATGTAAAACTCACGCCATTTCTGGATAAGGAAAAGGAAAGGAGACAGGGGAAAGTCTGGGAGTGTTAATTGCTTCATCTTGCACAGCATGATCTCCAAAGTTTAAATCTAAATAGGTTATTAACAGAAAGCTGTGACTTCTGACATCAAAGTAGAAAAAGGGAGATTGGAGGGGAGGGGAGAGACTGGAGAAGAGGGGTGGGGACATGGGGAGCAGAGTTGGGGAAAAGACTAGTAAGAACAAACTGTGATGGAGATAGTATCAAAGTTCTACAGGAGATGCGTGTATTTACACATAGATCTGTTCAGCTCAGTCCTCAACAGTTCCGAGAAACCCACATCTGATCAGAATGCAAGGAAAAGGTGTCTATGGGATGCTCAGTCACAAATGAGACGTCAATCTCACTCATCCTTCCCCAAAGACTCAGGGAAAATGGGATAAAAAGGTAAGAGACAGAGGAGACAGAGGACCCAGGTGAAACATTGTCTCCTAGATAGGGCAAAAGCTGGCTGTCTGCCTAAGAGTTCCACAAGACCAAGTCAGCCATCATTCCGGAAGGAGAAACAGACTCGTAAGATTCCCAACACCAACAAAGGAGCTACTGACAGTTGGTAGCTTCAAGGGAAGGGAGAGTCAATTTTCTGTAAGGGTTTAACCACAGGTAGGCTGACCATGTCCCAGTGCATGAGCCCACACCCAAGAATATATGGGCAGCTCAAATTGGAGTCAACTGGATTTTTTTAAAGGCCTTGAAACTAGGAGGGTGAGGGAAGGTTGGATCCAAAATATAGTATATTTGTATATGAAATGCCCCCCAAAAAGTAAAAATTTTTAAATTTTTGTCTTTAAAAGAACAAAGTATGTATGAAAATGCCAAAACCAAACCCATAAAAATAGATTTTAAAACTCACTTTAGAAAAGAAAACAATTACTTCAACTTCCTAATATTTTTATAACCATATGATATATTTTGAAAATACCTATTTTAGCTAAGAAACATTTGCTCAGAACTTCCTTCAAGTGTGTTCATTTTCTCTCAAAAAATTAAGCAAGTAAGCTAATACTCAGTGTCAAAATGAAAATGCAAAAGAAAGTGATCTGGTTCTCGTAAAATTATTTCCATAAATCTGTAACCTAGGTCTCTAGGTATACCTTGCAACTTTGCAAATTGGGGGTTGGTTGGAGAGAAGTACTGAGTGACTGTCTCCCTGTGTCTGTACTGCTTACTTCTTAGGTATTAAAATGTTAAGCCACTTTATTTTCTTTCCTGAATGTTACTGTTGCTTGTCTTGATTACAGTAAATATTTTGAAACCTATTTGTTCATCAACTCTAAATGGTTGAAGTGGACACAACTCAGCAAGAGTACCAGAGACTCCCTGAGCAACAGTCCTGAGAAGCCACTCACCAAGCTATTTCCCAAACTACCGAGCGACATGGTTTGTTCGAAATCCCCAGGGCTGCAGCCCACTGCTGAGCAACTTCCTACTCCCAGCACTGCAGAGTTCCCTGTTGCTACTGCTGTTCCCTGGTGATGACCCCTACCATTTACTGAATGGCTTTTAACTACCAGCTGTGGGTATTTGGTCTAACTTTCCTTTGAATCCTCAGAGCAACACTATGGAGTTATGAAGATATGTGAGAGTTGCATCCATTTTCTGAGGAAAGAACCTCGGTCCAGATAAGTGAATTTCCCCCAAGGTTCTCAGCTGGTTGGAGGCAGACCCTCAGTTCCTGTTCTGTCCAAACTCAAAGCCCAGGCTTTTAACAAAAATGCTTGGCTATAAATTAAGGCATTGTATAGAACCCAAATCTAGTTTGCTTCGTATCGCATGTGGGTAGATGGATGTGCATGTGTACACATTCAGCCGCAATGGATGCTTGTGGACACCAGAGAATGGCACTGAGATGTCTTCTTTGATAACTTCTCTACCTCATCTTTTGAGATGTAGTCTCTTACTAACCGGGGCTTGTTTAGAGAACTGGCAGATCACTTTTCTCTTCCCTACATCAACTTCACAGACACATGGTGCTATGGACAGACTGTTATGTAGGTGTTAAGAATCAGAACTTGGGTTCCCATGGTTGTGCCACAAGCACTTCACCCTCTGTACCATCACCACAGCCCCTGTCTGTCCAATCCAGGCTGTCTGTAACTTCTAACTAATGTCACACGATTGGGATGCTGAGAACACATGTCTAAACCCCTCCCATGTGGGAGGAGCCTTCTAGTACCCAAGGTCATAAATCATAAGGCTGTCATCTGGTCATCTTTTTTCCTCCCCAACAGACCCCATGACAGATGCAAAAGGTACTGGGAAAAGGTTGCATTTCTTTCCTGGTGAGTGATGATGTCACCGAGTAATATTTAATCAAAATCATGAAGTTTCCAGCATGCATTTACGTATATGCAGCCCATTACATTCTGCTTTGAGGGATACCCAGTCATTGGGTTCCCTGGGAACTGTTCCTAGGAGAGCTTCAAACCACAAACATCTTCCAACTCTCTGGGTTAATGGGTAGGTGCAGCAGTGTGCAAGAAGTCATTTATATCTAGCACAGAAGTGTATTATAGGCATTTTTCAATTTATCTTCCTAATGATATTTTTTCAGCTACTCATATTTAAATGAGTTTCTACTCCCATAACACCACTGACTGACAGGGAAGGGGAGAAAGTAGGATAAAATGCTAAGCACATTTTCCACCAACTGTGAATCCTCCAAGAAAGAACCGCTGAGCGCTTTGCTCTCTGGCTGGGCGGGAAGGGATGAGACCCTGTAGGATTGTGGGGGAGGGGGCTCTCTCAGAATTATAATCTCCCCAGAGTCTATCTTCACATAGAGATGCATCAGCCTTGCCAACTGGCTGCACACACTGGCTGGTGCTTCCTATGCCAACATCAAAGGCAATGGGCATGGATTCCCAGCCTGACCAGGAATGTTCTCCCAGGACTGCAAGATTCCCAGCAGGGTCTTATTTTGGGAAGCCCGATTCTAGATAAATATTGCACTCCCTTGATTCTGCACAGAGCTCTCCATCAAAATGCATACCTGTGCTGGCAATGGGGATTATGTACCCAGGCCTGGAAATCATAGCCTCATTCCTGGGTGAGCATGCCTGAGCATAGGAACAGAAACCCAGTATAGCTCAGTTCAGACTGAGACAGGTCATTGACCTGGCTTCCCATCCCCACATCCCTCCTTCTGTGTCCTTGATGTCATCTCCTTTATGTCCTAAAGTCCAAGCCCCCCAGCACATATGCAAGGTTTCCTATTTCCTCACTTTCCCCAGGCCTGGTGTCCTTCACAAAAGAGGGAGACACTCCCAGCCACAGCCCAGAAGGAACCTCCACAGGAGTCAGGCAGAAACCACAGACTGAAATTGCATTTTCTCATTCTCATTTGAAGGAAAGTCTGTGTGGGGCTGGCTGTGATCACACACTGTCTATGTAAGTGAGAGAGCTATCTCAAACAGCAGCTTTCTCCTCCTCCCCCTCCTCCTCCACCTTCTCCTCCACCCTGCTGTCTCCCTCCATGCCTTCAAGGCCTCTCTCTTCCATGGTGTTTCTGTTCACCGACTCACAGTATGCAATCTCTATCCCCTCCAGCACCATTGAGAACTCCAAGAAACCCAAAAGGAGAAGGGACGAACTGGGGCAACCCCAATATAGACATAGGAAGCAAATGTCAGGTCGTGCTTCAACAGAAGGAATGTCATATGAGGGTTGGGCAATCAATGGGAAGTTCAGCCTTGAGGATCCTACTAAGACAAGGACAGGGCAAGGACAGCTTCTGATGTCCATGGTCCTAGGCAACTGTTGTCCCCCTTTTACTAATTCATTGAAGGTCATGCATGATCCGGAGGTTGGTCCCTTCCTCAGTGCTGCCTGGTTCATACACCCACATCCCCATGTCTCTGAGAGGAGTTGAAGAGGCTGCTGGCTCATGAGAGACCACTAACTATGCAGTAGTAGCCTGTTGAGTGTTTCAAGTTTATTCCTACTTGGGAACATTAGCACTGTGTAGTTCCTTGCCAGGTGAGCACCCAAAGACCTGCTACATGCCACTCTGCTTCATGACCAATAGCTACCTAATGTCCAAAAGTAGTGAGAGCCCACCTCGTACATCCCTCTTCTTTCTTCATGCAGAAAAGGACCAGAATCTGAGGACCTGAGAGTCACCACAAGTAACAATGCACAGCCAAGAAACAAACTGGTTCCAGAAGTGACGATCTCATCACCACACCAAATTCTTGCTCTAACACTTGCCCATAACTTGATCCAAGAAACCATCCCAGCCTGGACAATCAACTGGAGCATAGGACTAATACTCTTCCATCAAAATGAAAGATGCTAATGGCAAGGGTGTCAAGTTAGGAGTGTCCACGTTTCCATCAAAGTTCCTATGCAAAGATGAGCTGGCTTTCCCTTGGAAGCTAGTGCCTCCAACATCCAGACATCTACTCCAAGCTGCTAAAGGGCACCATTGCTTCCCCAGAGACCTGCACATCTCACTATAAATTATTAAGGAATGATGCAGTCTTGGCCGAGTGAATGGAACTGGTTGGTTATATTTCACAAACCTGTGAAGCCTTAAATAGTGTGCCTTGACTCAAACAGCCCTTGCCTTTCATTTGTCTTGGCCAATAATCCAAGCATTTGAAAATTTATAGTAACCAAACCTCACCCAAGACAGGTCCTCCTACCCAGACCCAGGCCCACCTATGTGCCTTTCCAGATGAACTGGAAACTGGAGAGAAAGCCAGCCTTTCCAGACATAGCAAATCTTCAAAGACATCTCTAGAACCATCAATACCTTCTCCTTAGTATATTTATTGGAAAGGGTTGTAGAGAAGACGCCAAGGGCAAAGTTCAACACATGATTGTGCCTTTTCCTTAGTATTGACTCAAGTCATACCCAAGAATAGCAAGTCAAAATAGGCCGACCCCAAAACCACCATGGAATAGAGGGAGTCAGCAAAGCAACAACCTGTGAACCAACTCTGCCTGTAATCTGCGGACAGAAATGAAGTTTCATTAAATCAACTGTATTCATCAGCAGGCAAATAGGAGTGGCACGGTAGCTTTGAGATACGTCCTTGTCTTCAAATGAAAGGCAGGGAAGGAGAGGTAGTTGGGAATGGTCTAGGATTTTGAAACCTCAAGCCTATCTCCAGGAGTCACCAATTCCAACACCTCCTAATCCCTCCCAAACACTTTTATCAACTAGACACCAAACATTCAAATATATGAGGCTATGGGACCCTCATTCAAATCACCACAGGAATTAAGGCAAGAAGTCAAGACAAGAACCTGGAGGTAGGAGTTGAAACAAAGGCCATGAAGGAACACTGCTTACTACTTTGCACCTCTGGGCTTGCTCAGCTATCTTCCTTATGCAACCCAAGACCACACCTGTCCACGAATAGCACACAGTAGGCTAGGCCTTTTTGTATCAATTAGCAATTCAGAAAATGGCTTACAGGCATGTCCATGGTCAATTCCAGTAAAGGCAACTCCTCATGTAAGGTTCCCACTCTTCCTGTACGTCCAGTTGACAAATGAAATTAGCTATGACACCCAGAGGGGTAACTACCTCCACGAAGCTAAACTGAGAGAATCCCGGTTTTTGTCCCTTGTGATTCTAGGCTCTAGTTTTCTATTCATCCAGATGGAGTCATAGCACATGCTATATTTTATCCCTGGATCTCAATCCATCAAGACATAATCACTAAGCATCTCATGTGAACCAGATAGTTTTTTTTAAATACTAGAGCTAGAGTAGCTTCAAGGAGCAAAAAGACTGGAGATGGTTCTAAATGCTATAGATGTCTGGACCTGAATGTCACAGCCACCAGCACTGTGATATGCCTCCCTGAGTCATGCTCAGCAAAGGAAGACACTAAGGTGACAGTAGTGAAGCCAGGTCTTCAGGATTACACAGCTAGAAAGGGAGAGGGGTACCAGGGACACTCAGGCACAGCCAGGCTATCAGGCACATGTGTCTAAACACTATGATCCCCTGCCTTCAATACAAGGAATGCCAATGGTTGCTCATCCTTTGGTTATCTCGGTACTGGTTGGCAGTATGGAACTCTAGTTATGTCAAATCCTTCATCCATTATCATGATGAGGATTGGCATGGAGCAGGTCTCCCTGGATGAGAAAAGCAGCTCTCCTCTTGTCAATCATGCTAGACAGGCCTCAGACTCCTTAGCATTGGTAGACTCACACCCTCCTCTTTGCTTAAAATCCTGCTGCCCGGGGACCTAGAAGATAAGTGAACATGGGACCCAGAGTGAGCCTGACCTACCCTATTGGATTTGGATAAAACAAGGATGCTGGGAGAGGCTGTGACCTATGAGAGGCAAATGGCTAGATGACAAGAGACCTGGCTGGTACCCACTGAGATGGTTTGAATGGTTGCCCCTCAAGTTTGGTTCCCCGGGGTAGAGGAATTGAGGGGTAATATGATGTTTGAGAGCTATGACCTAGTAGGAAGTCTGTCAGGTATTTGGGGCTCTGGGAGACGACTCGTGGGTTCTCCTTGCTGCTTTTCCCCATATTGACTCATGCTGTGAATGCCAGCTTAGACATATGTTCCCACTGCCATGTGCAACATATTCCATGGTTCTACTTGACTTTGAGCTTACAGAACTGTGAGCCCAAATGAACTCCTCTATACTTCATAAGTACCCTGTGTCGGAGATTTTGGTACAGTGACAGAAATTGAGTTTATTCTCCTCAGTTTGACTCATTTTTTATTTTTCCCAGGATTTCATTGATGCCCTACTGAAATGTCCCAGCCAGATTGGCAACACGACATAGGGCATCAGGTTAGAAAAATCCTGAACCTCATTTTAGAAAACCATGGCTCGAGACAGGTAATGCTATCTTCAAACCAGAGGAGTGTAAAAGTGAAATCTTGGGGACTATTCAACCACATGGGAAAACATGTTCTCGCTGTCAATGCTGGCGCATGCAGGAACTGGCATATTCCTATAGTCCACTGCTTCTCTTTCAGAAGAGGAAGATGAGAAGGCAAGGCATGCAGAGCTGTGTGCAATCCTGGGTTCTACAGCAACACCCCCATCCCAGCCACTCTTCTAAGCTTGGTGAGGAGGTTCATGTCTTCAATGTTCACCCCAGGCCAGGACAGAGCAAAGGAGAAAGGAGAAAGAGGGGAGATAAGTACCAGATTAGGAGAAGATGACATGAGCTCAGGCTGGGGATGCTGCCCCTCTCTAAATCCCCTCTGGATTTAGCATCCCGATCGAACATCTGTGCCACTGTTGATCTGCATGTTTTAGCTTTGTGACTTCATGTAGACCCACTGAACTCAAGAGCTGAGAGGTACCTTCATGAACATTTTCAACAAGCATTCCAGATGCAGGCATAACCCCTTCCAGGGCTGGGAGTGTGAGGAGTGGGGAGGCTGGCTGGTTCTAGGCAGAAGCACAGCTGTGTGGATTCCCTCTAAGCACATTCTCAGAGGAGGGGGAGCATTTTTAAGCTAAGGCGCTGGCATAACTGTTGAGTCTTGGAAGGAAAGATGGAAATAAAACTCCAGACGTGCAGAACGAGAACTCCGTGTGGAGTGCTATTTTTATATGTTGCCCCCACAAGCTAAGCAATGCCACAGGCTCTGCCCCTATGTTTTGTCTCCAAGAACACAGGAAGCTACTGGGGGGGGGGGTGAAGCATAATGGAATATAAGCTGATGCAAAGATACAGGGAGTGTGTGTGTGCGTGTGTGTGTGTGTGTGTGTGTGTGAGAGAGAGAGAGAGAGAGAGAGAGAGACCCCATGCACATGTCATTAAGCCAATGCTGCTCACAGCATAGGAGACTGTAATAAGCGATGGACGGAAGAGCACTTTATCTTTATCCCCCACTTCTCTAACAGAATTATGTGTGCCCAAATTTGCATTTGTCCAGTGTCAGCAAGAGAAGCCCAGAGTTCTCCTAGCCATGGTAGAAAAACACAGAGAAGTTCACCAGCAAGAAGTCCTAGAAACCTCCAAATCTCCTACAGGCCATTTTATAAATGGGAAACCTGAGGGCCCCCCTCCAAAAGAAGAAGTACATAAGCAAACCAGACCCATAGACTTTGAACCTTATGGAATTCTCTTTCAGTTGACATCACTATCTCTGTCCCTTGACCTTCCTGTCCCCCTCCAAAGGCCGGTGTGTGGCCAAGATGCACCCCTGATTAAATCTTTCTGCTTGAACACATTAATGTTTGGAGATTCTAGACAGAGTGTGCCTGGCGCTCTTAGTCATGAGAGATAACCTCTTCCCCAGTGTAGTCTGTGTAGAGCCCCAAGAGCAGCCACAGTTGCACTACCTAGCTCAGCTCAGCGCCTCTGAGGACAGCTCTTGGAAAGTCCATTCCCACAGAGGACATCATGGTTTTCATCAGGTCCATCTCACGGACAGCCATCTGCTTATTGGTATCTGCATGGCCTAACTCAACTGAAAGGTCAAAGTATGGAGCGAAAAGAAATGTCAGCAGCTGAGGCTGGGAGTCACTGTGGAGAACTGTCCCCTCCCCCAGACAAACGTACGATCCCAGAAAGGAGCTGTGTACAGAAGGCCGGAGCCTAGCTGGCAGGAGAGGAGAAAGAAACTCCATCCCTGGAGAATGTGCCAGTGCGAAGGGGCCAGAAAACATGATGAAGGAGGTATGAGGTGGGCAGCAGGAGCCTGGATCAAGTTTGGCTTCTGCTTCTGGAGAAGGCAGCACGCTGCTGTGGGAAACCCATGAGGTCTGGACACGTGGCCACTCCTGAGTTAGGACCCTAATTCCTCTATTTCCCAGATCTGTGAGTTCAGTGTGCTTTTCTGGGTCTGTCTCCTCTCCTGGAAACAGAAACAATATGCATTACATAGTGTGGGGGCCACTGGCTGTTGGTAATATGGCGCCCACACCTGGCCTCATCTGGGTAGCAGCTATGGTGAGTACCTTATAGACATACGCCCTGCTCACTAACCCCCCTTTATTTTTCAAGTTTCAAGCATGTACCCCTCCAATACCACAGAGCTTTGTCTTCCCGGCCTTGCTGCTTGCTTTTGTGGTTTTCTCTTGTCACAGATAATTAGGGAAGCACTGTGCCCTGGGTTCGTGGGGCAGCCCATGATGTCATTCCCATTAAGGAAAGACAGGAAGCAGTGATTGTGTGACTTCATTGCAAATACTACAGACACACGGGCACAGCAGTGATAAATAAGTCACAGTAATCTTCCAGATATCTTTCATTACATTAAATTATAAACATTTTTATCTTTTGACCCTTTAGAAAGCCTATTTTTGATTGCAATTTTGAAAAGGTGTCCCAATTCATATTTTAAATGATCCATGGTGGCTTCATGAGCTAATGGCCCTTTAGCCCAGGTAAGCATCCTCTCCTGTCACACTTAGAACAATAGCATCTGGGAGAACAAAGGACAGGGCCATAATATGGTGGCAGTGGCATGCCTGGGTGAAGTGCTTCCTAATACCAAGCCCAAGATCAGAGCAGAGCAGCATCCTGTTAGACTGTCCCCAGGTTACCAAATCTGAGAATCCAGTTGTTGGGACACAGTCCTCACCTCGAGAGAGCCAAGCAACACTTTGATCCAGAGGAAGCCCCTGAACTATTCATCCAAGAGCCCACCAGTCATGTCTCCCAGACATCCCACATCCAGAAAGAAAGCAGACTGTCCCCGGGCTATTTCTAAGTCATTCCCCATCAGGAACTGAGTCCCAGTGTCCCCAGCCCTACAGGCCAACAGCAACAGCAAGACATTTCCAGCAAACAGCTGTACTACCAGAAGCCAAACTCCAAGTGACCAAGCACAAGAGGCCCTTCCCACCAGAGTCACCATCCCCTCCCCCGCTGCCTAGAGGGGTAGAGCCCAGGCACAGAAGCTGTGGTAGATCTAGTTTAAACAATACAGATCTCATATTTCACTCTGAACTTTCCAAGTGAAAGGGTTCAAGGAGGGAATCAATGTCTTTGTTGCTGTTCCAGTAGGAGACAGGGAACCGCCAACCAAGATGACCGTGAACGGAGGCTGAAAGGAGGAGCCCACAGAGTTCTTCCACTGGCAACACCAGCTCTTCATAGCAGACCTAACAAATTCCTTGGGGCCAAGCCAGGCCTGATTTTCCATAACCATGACAAGTCTGCTATTTTTCACCCTCTGAAAGCCTGGCTGATACCATGAGGTACAGCATAGAAACAACCACCGATTCGCCGCAAAGGGTTCCAGACAAGAATGTAATAGCTCATCTCCAGAAGGTAAACAAGGTGACATAGAAATCCTATGAGTAGTTTGGAAAGGAAAAAAAAATCCAAGGACCCATGGTCTCTGCCTGGACAGCCTACCTTCCCAAGACTGCCTGCTCTTAGAAGGTTATTTGGTTCAGAGACTCTACACACAAAGAAACCATGACATCACAACTTTGTGGACAAAGTGGTGCCTAAAAGTCCTAGGGAAAGTAGAAAACATTAAACAAGGAGTGTAGAGGAACAAAGGGACTGGACTGAAATGGCAATGTATTGCTGGCTTCCAGGGTCATGTGATCAGGAGCCCTCTTCAAAGGAAAAGCACTCCCTAGGGAGAACTGCCTTGTCACCTCTGGTTTGCAAACTGTGGCTTCCCTCCACATGCATGCAGGTAGCAGCTATAAGAAAATGTATTAAACAGAGAATCCTCCTATCCAATCAAGACTGCAGGAGGGTGTTTTGCCCCCCCCCCAGCAGTGAGTGGCCGGGGAGCCAGAGAAACTGTGGCACACAGAGAAGCTGATCTGCTTCTTGAAGGAGTCAGCAGGGCCTGTCCTCCCAAGCCAGGGTAACCACATAACAAAGTCACAAATCCCTGTAGAGTGTCTTGGGACTTGATTTGATCCCAAATAAAACTCAAGAGATAAAAAAAAAATCACTTCTAAAAGGGGAGTATTAAAGGTAAAGAACCTGCAAGGTGGGGATGAGAGGGACCAGCAACACAGGTATTGGGGAAGTGACCTTAAAAACAGGTTCAAGAACCAAGCTTCCTTCTAGCAGGAAAGAAAAATATTTACCAAAGTGGCAAACCGCTATTATATATATTTTTTTCAAGCTTGCTACTGAACTGGATTTAAAAAACAGTTGTACCACTGTTCTGCTTATTTGGTTAACAGCAGCATCAACAACAACAACAAAGTTCCCAATAGCTTCAATCAGGCTCCATCCCACTTGGCTTTCCAGTGCTATGATAAAGAACATATTTGACTTAACCTTCCACCTCCTAATCCATTACTGAAGGGAAGATTCAGGGCAGGAACTCAAGCAGGGACCTGGAGGTAGGAACTGAAGCAGAGGCCACAGAAGAACACTGCTTCCTGGCTTGCTCTCCACAGCTTGCTCAGGACCATTTTTCCCAAAAGTGGTACCATTGACAATGGGCTGGGCCTTCCCTCAGCAATCATTATTCAAGAAAATAACACACAGACGAGCCTACATGCCAGTCTGATGAACAAGCCAGTCTGATGGAGGCAATTCCTCAAGTAAGGATTCCTCTTTCCAGGTGACTCAATTTGAAACAAGGGAGTTCAAGGACGCTCTGCTGAGGTTAGCAGGGATGTATGGAAATAATGTAAAAACATCATGGTATAACACTTTAGAGATCAAACAGATGAAAGGAAGACTGTAGAAAGGCTCGGGTAAGAACCCCTGTGCCCATGTGGTGTTTGCCGATGAAGTTGTGGCTTGGGAACGCTAGGAATCCGGGTTGTATTCTGGAGCCTTGGGTGTTTTCTTGAATCAGTGAGGTAAGACTCACTACATTATTACAACCTTGAATCACTACATGAAAATTAACCAACACTGAAGCTCTGAGGGGCCCATACCAAACTGCAAGCTCCCAGAGGCCTCCTAAGCTCCCCTCAGAGGAGACTGTGTGGGAATCTACAGAACCTACACACAGTTTTCAGATATCACTTGGGTCAAGTGCTTGTTGCTAAATTTCCTTCTATTGTGGAGATGTAAACATCTACCCTTCCTCCCAGAATCTCCACAAAAAAACTAATGTAAGGTTCCACCATAGTGTACTCTGCAGAACTGATGAGTTTATTAGGCTTCCTTACAGCACAGTGTAAGAGAGGTTGCAGGCAGGAGCATGGCTAACTTTAAAACAGACTCAGTGGAAGAACTGATGATTTCTTCATGGCTATGTAAATGGATGACTCTCCTCCTACACTTACATACCCCCCATATCTTCCAGCCTCTCTTAGAGACCCCAAGGCCATGTGCAAACAGAGCAGAACTACATACAACAGTTGTGAAGGATGGCTACACACTCAGGTGAGGGTCTCCTGATCCTCCTCACCCACTCTGCCCAGAAGAGAACATCAGTACGAAATGAGACCAGCTATAATGACCTTGGCATTAAAGTTCAAGCACGCAAGGTGGAGGGACCAAACAAGGTGGTTCAGGTGGGGAAAGCCACCTGCCACCAAGTCTGACACGGTGAGTCCAACTTCCCCAAAGCCACTCGGTAGAAGGAATGAACCAGCTCCTGCACCTTCAATCAGGATTTTGCCAGGGTATGCCCCTCTTCCTTACACACAAAATAGATACTAAAACATAAATGTTTATAAATAATTATATTAAAAAATAAATAAGGTGGAGAATGATAGAGGAAGATGCCCAGAGTCAATCTCTGGCCTACAGAAACACACACACACACACACACACACACACACACACACACATATACACACACATATATATACACACATACATATACACACACAGAGACACAGACATACACACACATATACACACACACAGACATACACACATATACACACATATACACACACATACACATATACACACACATACACATATACACACACATACAGACACATACACACATACATAAACACGCATACATATATACACACATACATATACACACACAAAGAGACACAGACATACACACACATATACACACACAGATATACACACATATACAAACACACATACACATATACACACACATACAGACATATACACACATATACAAGCACACATACACATATACACACACATACAGACACATATATACACACACACATACACACACACACACACACACACACACACACACATACACACACGAGAATGCATGGATAGTTCTGGACGTGGTTAGGGAGGATTAAATGTTCTAACTCGTGTGACAGTGCTAATAGCCCTAGCATGCTCTCTATAGTGAGACGATAGTGAAGACAGAGACACAAAGCTGGGCATCCACATTGCCTTTGTCTCAATATAATGATCACACTGCATCAGGTAGAAACCTGGACCATGGAAGGAAATATGAACCAGACCCACTGACCTCTGAGGACAAAGATGAACATGGACATCCAGGTCATGAAGACTCCCAATCAGGGACCTCACATCCAACTACAGGCAACCACCACCATCCATCTCCATGTTCACACATAAAAGCTGAACTCCCTAAAAAATAGAATTCCTGGGCATTTCCCCGGCCCCAGCCTCCAGACATCAATAAACACAATTAAAATAAAAAAAAAAAACTGGTACCTCTCAGTGGTTTCCTATAGGCCCTGCCAAAGCAGGTTGGAAGTCGCTGAGGCAATCAGCATACATTGTATTTGATGGTCCTCCAGCTGCAGTAGCTCATTGGTTTGAGACTAATATAAATAACTCCCTCAGATAATGCCGGTAATTAATTCTGGTCAAAGAGCGGGAGATGAATGTGACACCCACTGAGTACAGAGAGCACAAGAGGCAGGTTTCTGAAAGGTAGAGAGAGCTACTCAAGGAAATTACCCCCACTGTGCTATGCAGGCAAGTGGGGGCTCTGGACTCATTACTTCAGTCTTGAAAGCTGTCAGTCACTGTCAATGGGCAGTTTAATGTTGCTCTAGAGCTTTCAGGCCCACTATGAATCAAGGCCCACAATTAGCCCTGTGATGTTGGGCTCACGAATTAGAGGCATTCTCCAACCTGGAGGATGAAAGCTTCTCATACCCAAAGTGTGTCTGGCTCATGAAAGATGCAAGACTACATATACCCAGCCAGGATATACCCAGAAGAGGGGCTGGATGATTCTGGATTTCCCAGCCCTGTGCCGTCAAAATGTTTTGGATAGTTAAATTCAGACTGCCTAGGAAGGCCCCCCCTCTGCTGTATGGCCCCCTAAGTAAGTAACCTAATGTCCAAAATTAGGCTCCCAGAAAGGCTAGATCAGGCAAGAAACATTTGGGTGTATAAATGCTAACTCATGTTACTACATAACAGCAATTCAATGAATCACAAGAAAATACTTTTTTTTTGCCTTGAGAGAGATAATTTGCAAAGCTTTGTCAAGCTATCTCATTGACCTTCACACTGAATCGATGCAGGTTGGGGATTTAGCTCAGTGGTAGAGTACTTGCCTAGCAAGCGCAAGGCTCTGGGTTCGGTCCCCAGCTCCAGAAAAAACAAAAAACAAAAAACAAAAAAAAAAAAACTGAAACAATGAATCAATGCAGTGAGTGTTCTTGGTGTCCTTGGAAAGTTAAGGGAAAGGCTCAGAAAGACTGAGTCTGGTTGACTCCCAAAGTGTTTGTTTGTCACTCTCCCTGTATTTAAATTAGGCCAGAAATCATTTAATGGGCCTTAGTTAGCTTTCTGTGACTGTAACAAATATCTGATAACTACCTTACAGACAGGAAAGGTGAATTCCAGCTCCTAGTTCCAGGTTCCAGCCCACAGGCAAGCCTGTGACAAGCCAGCAGGTCACACACAGCAAGAGCCAAACCAACGCATCCCACTGGGATGTGAAAGAAAGAACTAGAACCCCATAACCACCTCTCTATAGTAATTCTCCAGGGGCCTGAAACATGCAGGGCTTGGAGGGCACTTAAGATCCAGAATACAGCACATGGTGAGTGAGTAGCTGGCCACATGCTTGATAAGGCCTGATGGCTTATTCTGCTTGGGGACTTCAGCCCTAGAACACAATCAGCCCCAAATTAGCCCAGACCAACCTGCTGCCTGGCAACACTTGGGAAGTTCATGGATTTCTCCTAGTTAGTCACAAGAGTTTGTGGCCAACAGTAGTCTCTTGGGGCAACCTAAGACAACAGGGAAAGAGTACATGGAACCAACCCTATAAGGTGGTTTTCGATCTAGGCAGCTGGCAGCCTTCTTTTCTAAGTGGCCCTGGCTCTGAACACAGGCATCAGATTTCCTGGATGCTAAGTAGCTGGCTCTTCAGCACCCAAAAGTTGTACTCAAGTGGTCTCTAGAGCCACTGAGACTGCCCCAGCAAAGAAGACTTGAGCAAAGCTACCCAGTGTAAGGCCTTAAATTCCCACAGCCAGACCTTGCCTACTCCCAAGCAGCCCTTCTCCAAACCTGAACAGTCCTATATAAAGCATTGATGTCATAGACCCAAGAGCACTGGAGTTCCTCCTCAAAACCTTCTGTTCTGTAGCCAGGCTTCCCATCCCCAAGGGAGCCCCATGTGCCCTCTGGAAAAAAAGAGGGAACGTTTGTATGATAAGAATCTGAAGAGGAAAATTTTTCTCCTGACAATATGGCCAAGCCTGGCTGTTTTGCTGCTGGTGTTGTGTTGTGTTTTCTAGTCAGAGCTAGTAGAGATCCTGGAGGAGACACAAACTGAAATGAAATGATACAAAAGTATGACTGTATTTTTCCAATAGAAGCTACTTAGATAAGAAGTGCTACCATTCACTGAGAACTGATTGTCAAGAATTGTTCTAGGGGTTTTACATGCATTATCTTGCCGGATGCAGAATGAAGTTATCTCACTTGATGTATACAAGCTGCCTTCGGTATCTATAATTCTCCACCGGGGGACCCAGCCAACTGAGGATTGGTAATAGTTGAAACAAAATTATGCCTGCGCCAAACACATTCAGACTTCTTTTTCAGGTCCTTATTTCCCAAATAATACAATATCACGACTACTTATGCAACACTTACCTTGCATGCCTTAAAAGAGATGCATAGAGGATTTGAAGCATACAACAGCCATATGTAACAATGTAACGTATGAAATGTACACAGGCCATCTGTAACAAAGCCCAGAGAGGCACATTCTTTTTGACGACACACAGAGAACTATCATAGTGATAATAGCACTTCCCGTATTATTACAGGGTCTCACCATTAGTTCAAACAATGTTGTTATCCACCCCCACATACAAAGGAAGAAATCAAATTGACCAAGGCTTCATGGTGTGCCTAAAGTCACACTGCTAATAAGTGACAAAGACCAAAACCTGAACCCAGACTTACACTGTCCCCTCATCCTCATACCCTGCTTATGATAAGCTTCACTTACAGGTACAAAATCAGATGCAAAAAAAGCCAATTCTTTTGTATAGACTCCAGTATGAGGCTATCCCTACACACCAGGATGGTCCACACAATTAAACAATTAAATGTGTAGTGGTTGGTGGTGCACATCTTAGGGATGAGGAGTTAAAAGTCCCCATCCTCATCTACAAAGTAAGTTCTGAGCCAGCCTAGATACATGAGATCCAGTCTAAAAAAAGGGGGGACCTTCACTCAAGAAGCTGACACTGCTGTGAGTTCAAGGCCTGCCTGAGATGTATAGCAAGACCCTGTCTCAAAACCACCCTTGAAGTAGTTAATAAAATTCAAAATTTGAGGCAGACATGCTCATTGAAAATAGACCCCTGGGCCCAGGCTTCCTGCTGTGCTATATCACAGGAGGTCCAGGAGCATACAGGGCAGAATCTGGGCAAAACCCAGGACAATGTCCCCTTAATGGAACCAAAAATCTTTTTAATGTATTATCAGTTGTGACCACTGCAAACCCACAGAAGAGTAAACTGAAGTTCTTCCTCCCAACCTGAATGTTGTATACTAATCATAACATGCACATTCAGAAAATGACCCCAGAGTGAGTAAGATAGATGGCTCCTCAGTAAAGAGCACTGGCTGCTCTTCCCAAAGACCAGGGTTCAATTCCCAGCACCCATGTAGCAGCACAAAACTGTCTGTAGCTCTAGTTCCAGAGGATCCAACACATTCACACAGACACACATGCAGGCAAACAACAATGCACACAAAATAAGAATAAATTATTTCTTTAAAAGATTAAATGTTCTCATTCTATGGGTAAGGATGCTTCAGACACAGAGATGGTATATTACAGAGTAGAGGTACTCAAATGGAAACTATGGCATCATACTAGTCATGGCTTCCACACCCTGTCAACCTTGGGGCCTAAGATACAAAAGTTCTACCAGGGGCTTTGATAGCCTCATGGGTATTCAGTATTTCTGAGCACCGCCCTGAATTCTGTATGACTAATTTTAGCACCTGTCGGAGGTGGCTTCTAAATTTAGAACTGACATCGGAGGCGGTCTGTGGCACAAATGTATATTTCCTCAGGAACAGTTGTCAGAAACAGTAAAACTGACACAAAACAACTGTCTCTTCACACCTTGGCAACACTGAGCTGTGAAACCAGAGGACCGCAAACAAACAAGACTCTAGTCATCCTGCTCTTGCCACACTCACGCCAACTGTCTGAGCCTGTCCATACTTGCGGAAGTGGGTGCATGTACATGTGTGAGAGGGGATGTCTACTTATATACACCTGCACATGAAAGCCTGTGGAAAACCT
This sequence comes from Rattus norvegicus, assembly GCF_021556685.1. Taxonomy (NCBI): domain Eukaryota; kingdom Metazoa; phylum Chordata; class Mammalia; order Rodentia; family Muridae; genus Rattus; species Rattus norvegicus. Next base: position 368,133 of record NC_141548.1, on the reverse strand, counting down.
CAGACATTGTTCTTAAGGTTCAGGCTACCTCACTCCCCTGCCTCTGCTCCACTGACCTTGTAGTTTACCAAGGAGGGAAGGAGGCTATTCCGACTGTCCACCAAGCCCCAGAGATCTGTCTGTATCCATCCCTTGGGCCCCACTACTGAGATTACAAACACCACTTATCACGTTCAGTTTTTTTTTTAATTTTTAATACAGGTTCTGAAAATCGATCTTGTATCCTCAAGTGTGTTATACCGATCTATCACTCCAGCCAGGGTATATACCTGTAGAACTCCTAAGGAGTCTCCGTTTTTAATGTCTCCCACTTGTCAATATAGTCCCCTAGGCCCTTCATCGTCTCTAGAGATTTGTCATCAACTAATTTGGAGCCTGAGTCATTGCTCCTTTGGGGTGCTAACATGCACTTTATGTGATAAAGCCACCTTGGTAGAAGCTACAGCTTAATTTTAATCATTTCCTCCTTTGCCTTCCAATTAGTTGCTTATACCCAATTTCATACATGTTCCCTATACTCGGAACAATCCGCCATGCCAAATGGCTGCAGGAATCTCTTACTAAAAGGAACTTGACAGAGGGCACACCATAGGGCAGTAAAGAGGTAAGACACATGGTAGAAAGTTACACACAACTTCTGTGAAAGCTCCTCATTCTCCCTTGCCCAGAACAGACACAGAAGAAAAAAAATTACTCTTATGCCCTGAAATTTTCCATTCTCCATCTCAACCCAAAGGTGACTTTTTTATTTTTAAACTGAAGCCAAAAAAAAAATCAAGGATTTTTGATTCATGCCCAGGCTGAAGAAACAGGCTTTGCTCTTATTAAATCATGGTGAGACTTTTTAAACACATTGGTAGCTCAAACAGCTGAGCTTCAAAAGCCGCGAACCTTCTAACCAGCTAGTGTGCACAGGATGGCACCTTTGCTTCCATTGCAAAGCCTGAAATCAGTAGCCAGACTGAGAGGGAGCTGGGATTCCACTGTCTGTACACATTGTCCCCAGGCCCACTAAATACCTCAAAGACCAGCTGAGGGCTCTGACATTGTTAGGCAGAATGCTTGGACCTGAGCTTTTCCTTCTGCATGGATGACAAGAAATCCTTGTCTTTGATTGACTTCCATCATCCCAAAACCCCACCAAAATGGCACCATAGGAGGGCTGCTGGGTCCTCTCACTGCTTTTGTCTCAGACAGCTCTCTTCTCCTCTAGCCTGTCCAGTTCTAGATCCACCTCAATGCTGTAATTCCTTCTACCCTTACCCCAATCAGCTGTCCTAGACTTGTGGAGGAAGGGGAGGCCTACAATGACTGGACGAAACAGAAATATGGGTGCAAATCACCCTTGACCCAAATAGACCCAGCTGACCACTTGAGGTGGTCTTCTACGAACTACCTGCATTGCAGCCAGGAGGCCCCACCCCCTCGACTTATCATTTATCCTAATGCATTCCTTCAAGGATATGTTAGGGTCTAGGGAGGGTTTCCACCGTCATCCATCCTTCCCCTGAGCTGCTGAGCAAACTCACAGCAAGACCATGCCACTTAAGAACTGTATGCCTGTGAATCTGTCACTGACTCTCTACAAACCAGGCTTACTGTACATGTCCTACATGCCCAGAGTTATAATGGAATTGGATCTGGAGAGGGGTCTGGGCAGTTAAGAGTCCATGTTGCTCTTTCAGAGACCAGAATTCAGTTCCTTGCACCCAGGCTGGGTAGCTCATGTCCGCTGTAATTCCAACTCCAGAGGATCCAATGGCTTCTTCTAAACTTGGCAATCAGATTCATTCAAATGTACAAATCGCCACCCCTCTATATCCTCTATACAAACACACACACACACACACACACACACACACACACACACACACACACAATGCATTTAAACCATGGTAACAAACAAGAGGAATCAGGGATCTGAAGGAGTTTTGTAACCCAAGTTCAATATAAACTCACTTGGATTATTCAGCCCACAGGATGGAGGTGTGGGTGTAGTTTGCCCCTTACAGCTGAAATCCAAAAGATAGTGTGGATGAATGTGGCATATATCAGGCAAAAAAAAAGGCACTAAATGAAAGCAGGGTATAAGATCCATGGTGCTTGAAGCAAGGGCATTTGCACAGCAATAAGCAATCAAGAAAGGCTTCCTATAAGAGGAAGGCCTTATACATGGCTGTGACTTTCATGGCACTGACCACAGTACTTTCAGGCACATCCTTTTTCTAGATCCAGACCTCCTCCGAGGCAAGACACTGTCTGCCTTTACGAATCCTGGTTTTCCCAGCATCCCCCATGAATCACAACAGATGGGTGGTAAGTAAACAATAAATAAATAAAGAGAGAGAGAGAGAGAGAGAGAGAGAGAGAGAGAATGAGACTGGAGAAAACAAGGAACCCAGATACTTAGATGGGGGAGAGGAACCCCAGAAAACACATGTGAGTTTAGAAAGCACCTATAGGGCCTGCTGTGGGCATCAGAGTGAGTGGATATTCACAGCAGCATGAAAGAAGAGGGTCTGGAGAGGCAAGCCCCAGGGCAGAGGGCAGAGGGCAGAGGACTTTAGGCCAGGGGAGCTCAGGCTTCTAAAAACACAGGAGACAGCGAAGAAGTTCAGGATCTTCAGATTATCAGCCCTCTGTGGAGATGGATTCTAGCAGCAGCAGGCAGGGAAGCCTAGAGAAGGAAGCACATAAGCCAGGCTTTGGAAGGACCACTGCCCCAAAGCAAAACCCATCAAAGGCCACTTCCAGGACTGCCTCTAGACTGATCCTTGAATGTCCTTTCAGCCCATGCCAACTGCAGGTTCCTGCAAGTCATCACCTTTCAGTCCCGAGTCTAGGCTAGGCAGCTGCATCTTCAGACAACCCTGACAATCCGCCCTTCGTTTAAAGGATGGGACAAGGGGGGAAGTCTCTACTTGTAAAACTCTTTACCCCAAGTGCCTGTTTTCAACAGTTCTATGAAGTACTATGCTAATGCACAAGTGAGCAAAGGAGAGTAGAGCAAGAATCTGAAAGGCTGGGGAATTCAACTGTAATCAGACCGTTACCTAGCAGACCTTAGTACCAGTGCAAGAACTAACTCAGTGGTGCAGGGCTGGCCTAGTATATGCAAGGCCCTGCCTGGGTTTCATTGCCAGTAACACACACACACACACACACACACACACACACACACACACAGAAATAGATCCTGGTAAGGCCACAGTAGATCATCTTGGTTCCAAAACAGGCCTTGTGCCAACCAGCTGGGTGACCTTGGGCAATTAAGATCCTGTGATTCATTTCCCCCAGTGTTAGAGACAGCTCTAACCAAAAAAAGTAGGCATGAGAATCAAAGGTGTTGACATGGTAGGATACCTAGTGTCTGCTGAGGGAATAGTGGTTAGTAGCCCAAGGCTAGAGTGGGAGTTGGGCCTTCAACTAAAGCTGACACTTTTCCTAAGGCCCCCAGGAGCTCCCAGCATGTGGCTGTCCCCTTGGGGTGTCAGTGTGAGCCTCTCAGCACCGTTCACTCTCCTGGATTCCTAGATCTCCATGTTCTCCACCTCGAAGACACATGAACAAGCTGGTATCTAACGTCTCTTTGGCTTTGCAGACCCTCAAACGGGCTATGGATTGCTAAGGCTTTCCTTTGCAGGGGTTGGAGAGATGGCTCAGTGGTTAAGAGCACTAACATTCTATGCTCGTCCAGAGGACCTGGGTTCAGTTGTTAGCACCCACAAGTTGGCTCACAATTACCCGTAGCTCCAGTTCCAGTTCTCTGGCTTTCATAAGTACTGAGTGTATGTGTGCACAGGCAAAATATTTGTACACATAGAATAAAATTTGAAGAAGAAAACCCTCCTCCTTGCATTTCTCCACCTGTACTCTCTTCTTCTGCTGCCTCAAGGCACAGAGAAAATAGGCAGTGGCCATAGACTGATACAAAACCAATATTTGTAAGTGAAATTGCAAAAAGAGGCCTTTGCAATGACTACCTAGGAATGTATCCCTTGGGCTCACTGTAGATGTATTCAAGTGGAATCCCATCAACAAAACATTAGTCCTCTGGGAAATGTCCTCCTCCCACCCTCGCAGAGTCCTGGCCCTAGTCTTCAGATGGTCCTGTCTCCCTAGGACCCTGCTGTGGACAGTCTTTGTGTCCTAAGAGAAGCACTTCTCACCATGCGCAAATGCTGTGGAAGCATTTGAAAATAGGGTTTCCAGTTACCTCTGGCATGCCTGGAGTGTCCTGACGCTGACTGCAGCTGTCCCATGGAAAGCCAGTGACGTCATATGCAGGCCTAACCATGCTGAGTTCCAAAGCTCTGCTTAACATAAGGTTCCCTGAAGGCAGAGGCCCCTGTCCCTGGGGTAAGAGGAAGCTGGCAGTGCCCAGGGTAAGTTCTTTCTTTCCTGGGTAGAACTCTTTTGTCACAGCTCAGACTCCCAACAGGAAAGTGTCAAAGGGTATTCCAATTGTCTGAGACAAAGCATTTGGTTGCTTTTAAGTTTTTACCATGTGCCATGTCTTGGCCAGGGCCCAGGCTTGGACAGAGGAAACCCACAGCCTGATCTCTTACTGGACTCAGTTGTGGTCCGAGAAAATGAATAGTCTTACGTTTTTCCACTACAGAGAGAATAGGGAGAGAGGAAAACAATGAGGGCAAAGAAAGAGGAGGGCAGAAGGACACACAGGAAGGGATTATGTTCTCTTCCTCCTCTCCCTGACCAGGGCACTGTACTGGGGACAGCCCCGGCAGAACTTGTCCTCCAGAACACCTAACTAAGGGGACAGGCTCTGAGTGCTTGCAGGGCACTGTAACAGATTGGGCCCTGAGCCCTAGACCAGAGTTCAAGCTCAATGCAGAGCAGATTTCCCAAGGGTTGGGATCAGATTAATTGGAATTTGCAAGCTGTGCCCAGTTAAGATCCGTATCTGTCACCATGTTAACCACATTCAGGTCCCTCTTAAAAATCACAACTCCGCCATCCATCACCTCCCCGGAATGGGAAAAGTGGCCAAAGCCTGGCCACCCAAGGCTGGCTCTCTGGCTGACAGCCTGCCTTCCTGTAACCAGATTCTCCCACTAGCTTCAAGATAAATATGAGTGACTCTTGAATTCCTGGGGTGGGGGAGAGGGGTGCTACTAGCGATCATGAAAACATTCCCTTCATTGGCCTGTGGAGTGAATTTAGTTACATAAAGAATAATAGGGTTTGGCCCAGTGCGGTGGTGCCCACCTTTAATCCCAGCACTCAGGCAGCAGAAGCAGGGAAATCTCATAAGTGTGAGGCCAAGCCTGGTTTGCAGAGTGAAGTCTATGACTGTTGGAGCTGTTACGCAGAGAAACTCTGTCTCGAAAAACAAAGCAACAACAACAAAAATTATAAGGTTCTTCCCAGGGGAAAGTTAGGTGGGGTCATTCAGACTCCCAAATCAGGAATGTAAAAGGGAAGGAAAATGAATGATTACCTTGATCAAACTCTTCACCAAAATATATGGAGTCCATTGAAACAACTGAGAACCCACAATTAAATTATAACCTGTGGTTGCCCAGCCTGGAAGGGAAACGCTCAGATGTAGAACAAGCCTTCTTGGGACCAAATTCTCTGTTTTCTTTCCAATCCCTATGATACATTTAACTTTAAAAAAAATTGGCTTTGACCTACTCCTAGATAGGTCATGCATGTCTTAGAATTTCAATTCTTTATTATTTCAAGTCATTCATCAGGTGACTCTAGGAGAGTAAAATGCACCACAATCAAACAGTGAAATGCCCATGAAAGCTGACCACATGAAGGTCATAAATGATATGTTCACATTCAAAGTTTGGGGAGATTTCAGAATTTGGAACAAGGTGATATGAACCCTAATAGATATTTTTTCCTCACTCAAAACACCTCATATTTAAGTACAGAAGCACGAAACTTCTGAAAGATTTGGGCATTTAAGGTAGGAAGTCCTATCTTAATGTTTATGATAAAAATAAGGGGCAAACTGATATACCATTTGCTGAAGGGAATAATTTCAGTGTGCTAATATATTTTTCATATCTTGATATTCTGTTTTGCTTCAAACCTCCATGGATTTTCAAAAATTAGTATAATGGTTCATGTTTTTTAAATGGACCACCTATTTCCTGGGATGCAGCCTCTGCCCCCAAGGAACTCATTTTCAACCCCTTTCCCTACCAGCCAGAGCTGGGGTCTGGTTCTGTGGGTGAGCTAACACCTGACTTAAAGCCTGCCACACCCTCAATCTGATTTCCTCTAGACATTTAGATCAGAGCCTTTTTCCTCGGACTAACTTGGAGCAAATTGGCCTTTTCTCTAGTCTCAGGATCCCTGTGTTCTCAGACAGAAGCTTTTGAAACTTCCAAAATCTAAAACCGTGACAGGGGAAGAAAGACCCAGCATGGGATTTAGTTTGAGGACCCACAGATTGATAGTAGTGACAGAATGTGCATACAAGAGTGTAGTCAGCAGACCCAATTAAGAAGTATGAAAATATGAAGAAAGGAAAAAAACACGATGTATAAAAACAAACCGAGAGAGGTAGAGCATCTGCAGTCTGCAGACACCCTTCTCCCCCACCATGTACTTCAGTTACTCCTCAACTGTGGCAAAGCAACTCTTTTCTCCTATAGCACACAGTGGGTCTCTGGGAAAGTCAGCATTGGCCGCGTGATGAGAGTTTATAACTGAGAATTTTTAAAGGGAATCAGCCCACTTAGGCGGGTAACAATCGTGACTTTCCAAAGAGCTTCATACCTGTCACTCAAACTGTACTAACAAAAGCCCTGAGTCAACTTTCTAAAACCTGGTCCCTGTGCGTGCGTTCTGCTGTCTGCTGCTATATCACAGTATCTACATTAATCATCAGTAACACACTCAAGTGGACGAAAGCCCCCCCCACCTGAAACTTCCCAGACTGTACATGATTGAGAATTTTTATTCTTTCTGATTTGAGGAATCGAGTGACAATTGGAGATTTGGGCTGTGCCATGATCGAACAGTAACAGTCAGCTGATCTATGAAGATCATAAGTGACCAGGGAACTAAGTAAAAATGCTCACATTCAAAGTTTGTGGGAATTTTAGAATTGAGAATAGGGTGGCATGAACCCAAGAAAGAAAGAAAGAAAGAAAGAGAGAAAGAAAGAGAGAGAGAGAGAGAGAGAGAGAGAGAGAGAGAGAGAGAAAGAAAGAAAGAAAGAAAGAAAGAAAGAAAGAAAGAAAAGGAGGGAGGGAAGGAGGAAGGAAGGAAGGAAGGAGGGAAGGAAGGAAGGAAGGAAGGAAGGAGGGAGGAAGGAGGGAAGGAAGGAAGGAAGGAGGGAGGAAGGAAGGAAAGAGGGAAGGAGGGAAGGAGGAAGGAGGGAAGGAAGGAAGGAGGGAGGAAGGAAGGAGGGAAGGAAGGAAGGAAGGAGGGAGGAAGGAAGGGGGGAAGGAAGGAAGGAGGAAAGGAGGGAGGAAGGAAGGAGGGAAGGAAGGAAGGAAGGAGGGAGGAAGGAAGGAGGGAAGGAAGGAAGGAGGAAAGGAGGGAGGAAGGAAGGAAGGAAGGAGGGAGGAAGGAAGGAGGGAAGGAAGGAAGGAGGAAAGGAGGGAGGAAGGAAGGAAGGAAGGAAGGAAGGAAGGAGGAAGGAGGAAGGAAGGAGGAAGGAAGGAAGGAAGGAAGGAAGGAAGGAAGGAAGGAAGGAAGGAAGGAAGGTAGGTCATCACCCAAAATACCTCAGACTTGTGTCTTGCAGCACAAAACTTCTTGGGTACCTGGTCTCAAAAGCCCTGTTCAGGTTTTAAGAAGGGGAAAACATGAATAGGATCAGTAGGAGAAAGAATCCTGGACCAGAGGGAGGATGGCCAGGCCCAGGGGCCATAGTATACAAGGTATTCATGACAGGAGAGAGGGCATGTGTGGACAGGGAACCACAGAAAAGACAGAAAATGGCCCAAGGACACTCTGAGCCATCTCAGGTAGGTGGGAGCTGGGGGGACAGGGTGTGCTTGTGCATGGGGATAGGGGTGATAATCAGGACAGCTTCATTCTGTCCAAGATTTGTGACTAAGAGATATGGCTTGTAAGACCAAATGTTGGCTTCCTCTTTTACAAACTACAGAGAGCCAGACCATACAGCAAGTTTGTAAAAGGCAGGCCTTGGCCTTGTGGACAATCAGGCAGTCTACTAAATGGGTTGCAAGCAATGTTTTTAAGATGATGAAATAGGATGGAATGATGATTCAAAATTAAATGGGGGAATAGGATGAGGTAGGGTAGGGTAGGAAGGCATGAAAAACTTCCATACCCCAACTCCATGGGAAGAGAAAAATGTCATGCTCAGGTCCTAGACTCAGGGTATACTCCTCATCTGGTTCTTGGTGTATATCCCTTATAATCCAGTAATCTTTAAAAAGCTACATCAAGCTGCATATCATGTGAGGATTAGCTACTGTTTCATGAGCCATTTCCATGAGAGCAGTGTGTGTGTGTGTGTGTGTGTGTGTGTGTGTGTGTGTGTGTGTGTGTGTAAGCTGCAGCACAGTATATACTTACACAGTACATGTTTATACATGCACATGCATGTATATATATAATTATATAAATGTACACAGATATATGGAGGTGCTCAGTGTGCAGGATGCTTTTCTTTATGTTAATGTATTAAGATAAGCTCTAAAAACTCTGAGATTTACTGTGCCAAGTGATGTCCTCCCGATCATTTCAGCACAAATATCCGATGAGTTGATTTTTTTTTTTTTTTTTTGTGGATATTCTATAGCTTAAGACTTCAGCCCTGGAGTCATCCCGGACCAAAACCAGAATAAGGAGATCTCAACAAACCCTTTGTTGCTCTTGACGCTGGGACCTGACTTGTCATTTCTTTCCTGCTATTTAGTCCCTGTGATGCCCATGCATCTGATCTCTGGGCCTCCGCTTTCCCACTAGTAAGATATAGAGATGAACCCTCACAGGCCCGCACTGTTCATGTAGAACACAGGAAATCATGATCCCTGGCTCCCACAGCAGTGGTCTAGAATCGTGAGAGTTCATTCTTAGAATGCTGCTGGACACTTTGGATTCTAAGGGCAGATTTGTTTCTCATAAAGATTTTAGGTTTGTTTTCGTTGTGAGTAAAGGTCGCCCCACTCAGCCCAGACTGACCTGGGCTCTGTTGTGTAGCTTCAGATTCACAGTTATCTGCCTCTGCCTCCTGAGTCCTGGAGTCACAGGCATGTAGCTCCATGCCTGGCTTAAAATAAGATTATGAAGTCTGTCTGCATCTGCTGTTTCAGATGGCTTGGGTGTCATGTATGCAGCTCGCCTCCTGGTTGTCATACTTTATAGCTTCTCTCAGGAGACCCTAGCCTCTGCCTGCTATAGGAGCTGAGATGGAGACCATACCACCACTTCCTACCCCCTTGCCCTGGTCTTTGCAAGGCTAGGCTTATCCACTAAATAAATGATGATCAGACTCCGTGTTTGTTGCCCAGCCTCCTGGGAAACGGGCAGTGGCAGTGGCATAGGGATTACTTTGGGGTAAATATTTTCATAAACCTCATTCTTTGCCACCATCCACGGTACTCAGAGTGAGGGGGGCCAATTCCCCCCAACACCTCCATCATCCTAATTCAAGGGAGGATGAGGTCTGGGGCAAATGGCCCAACTCAAAGTGAGCCCAAGCAGTGCCCATGGATGGTAAAGAGTGGGTAGGGTAAAAGGAGGAGGAAGCACACACAAGCTGAGATCCCTAGGTGCTAATATTTTCCTTCCCCAAGCAGGGTTATTAGTTACTTCGAGCATGGTGGTCTTGAAAATACTTGATCCCTGGATCAGCAAGCTACATTAATGTGTGTCACCCTTGAGGCCACAGTGGGTATCTAATCTGGTCTCCCTCAAGCAAGACTCACAGCTGTCTCTTTGGGTACAGAAGGAAACCTGTCCCCCCATGCCTTTCTCATGTCTCAGTGAGATCAAAGATCATGCTTCCCAAGGCACCAGCATGTCACTGGAGGGTAGATAGGAATTCATCAACCCAACTGACAGCCTGGGAAACAGGCTTAGGATGGTATTGATTCTCAGTCCCAGATGCATACTGGAACCATGGGGAAGCTCCTCAGACTCCTGGTATTCCTTATACACCCAGATGCTCTTGAGTTCCATCTAGCAATTTGCCTCACTGACCCTGTTGTGATCTTAATGCTAGGCACAAGAGCTCTCCCTCTTGACTGTGAATCCTGTGCCCACTCCAGAGGGCCAGCTTTGGGCACTGTGTAAGGCTTGAGAGTTTTATTTCTAACAAAGCCAATGCTGCTGACCTAGGGAAAGAACTAGAACATTGAGAATCAGCACCCAGGGCCCATGGACTGCCCTGTCTCCTCTGACTGGGAGGATGTGTCCTGACTGGAGAAGCACTGACTTTGATCTTTCATGTACATGCCTCTCAATGTGGTGAACATGCTGATAAGGTTTTTGGAAGTTCTGGGTGGGACCCCTACCAATGATCTAACTGGACTGTCAGTAGCAAGGCTCTGGACAGGAGTGTCTGGCTCCCAGGTCCACATGCTCCCCACAAACTGTTATCTTAAGCAGGTCTTGTCCAGTTACCCATGATGGCAGGCTCATGGCCTCCTTGGAGGCACAGGAGAATAAACATATCTGCCACTCAGGAAAGCCACCCAAGTGTTCATCTCTAAGTCTCTCTTCCTCCACACAAAGCAAACAAAGCCCTCCATCCCTCTCCTTCTTTCTATGTCACAACAGAAGTGGGACATGCTTCCTACGTGCCTAACATGCTATTTATACTCCATGCTGCTCAGAGTCCCAGTTGGGCCCAAAACAGAGACAGAGAGCAGTCAGCAGGACAAGAGAGCTCACCATGGGCCCCAATGGGAATGAGGTGAATAGCCGGAATGACCGCTGGCAAAGGAGAAAGACACAGACTCCTATATTCAGTTTCTTGGGACTCCCAGCCCTCTTCCTCCTGAGGTACTGGCCCAGTCTGCAGGTTCGATGCTGTACTTGCCAGTATTGTGCAAAAAGAGAGGCAAGAACGATGCTGTACACTCACTATATGTGGGATTCTGTCAGTTCCACCAGGACCTCTTGTAATGCTCAGCACTGTGCTACTTCACCAGGAAGACTAGGACCTAGAGACCTGATGTGACCTGCTACATATACTGCAACAGAACAGAAACTAAGCTCCGACTTAAAGAACCCACACTCACATGCCACGTGGCCCTGCCTTGATCGGGACTGAGGGGAACTAGGAGGAACCAGGAGGAACTAGGCTCTACATTATGGAATATGTTGCCGTCATATTCAAAGGAAGACTGGAAAATGCCTTGGGAAAGTTGGTTCTCTCGTTCCACAGTATGGGCCCTGGAAATCGGTCTGAGGTCATCAGACCTAGTGGCAAACGCCTTCATCCACTGAGCCCAAGAGCAGGTTTTGGTGTAAGATGACTTGGAATTGTGTGTCTTGAGCTGTACTAATGCTGCTCCATATGATAGTTAACGACAAGTTTCATTATTCTTAACATTTTATATATTCTAAATATTTACATAATACGCATAAACCATGCAATCCACTGGTAAATCCTTGGTAGGTGGGTCTCTTGGTAAACACTCACTGCAAAGGGGATGGGGGTACACCTAGCTACTTACAGCATGGTCAGCTAGCAGCAAGCCTCCCTCAGGACTAGAGCTATACTAAGTGAGTGGGTTAGAGAGGTCAGGAGTTTGAGATGGTTCAACTGAACACCTGTAGCAAAGATATGCCATGGTCTTTAGAGAAGCCTCCAGAAAAGTGGAGCTGCCCTCCAGAATGAGATGGTAAGGACCTACCACTGAATAAACTATACAAAGAAAAAACCAAACTGGAATTAAACTGTAAGCCTCCTCCCTGCTAGACCACTTTAATGGTGCTATAAAGGAAGTATTATATACACTGCTAAGGGAGAAAAGTTATCAATGGTCCTAAACAGCCTGGTCCTACCTCACATGCTTCAAAAATACATACTTGGTAAGATATGTCCAGTGTTACAACAGTAATAGTCACCAACAGAGGCAACCAACAATTTTCTCTTTGTACTTAAGGCTTGTTCAACTTTAGGCGAGAGTTTATATCTGATGCTGTAAAACCTTGTCAAATCCTGTGGCTGGGAATGTCCTAAGAGAGAGCCCATAGCTGTTTTCCTCAGTGAACATGTTATCAGAGTTCTCTGACTCCCTATGTTCATATCCATAGATCAATGCTACCCTCAGTCTTCACCAGTGCAGGTTCTATTCACAGTGAGCAGCTGTTAATTCAGAGACGTTCAACTGGTCAAAGTACTAAGACGGAGTGACTATTGAGTTCTGGGCCCTAAACCAGACGTCTAAATCAACACTCCACCTTGAGGCAGAGAACACTGAAGAAGAGCAGGAAAAAGAAATGTAAGAGCTGGGATAGGTAGTTCTGGAAAGTGTCTTCAGGATGTGACATGGCTGTTGGACTCAAGAACTCACTGAAACTATGAGAAGCTGCAGAAGATTGAGATTGTCAAAATCTCACCATGCACAAGGGAGAGATTTTTGGGGCCCCCATCCTTCCCTCAGAGCCGATGAGCAGTTGCTAGGGAAAGGAATGTTCTCATTAATAGTGTTGCTAAGTTACCTGAGCTATAGTAAATAACCCCCACACATGATCATGACAACAACCAGAATGGTTAGTAAATGCAGTGGGTCACAAAGAAAGATACTAAGGAGACTGAGGCTTGTTGGGGAGAATTTCAGTGGAAGAGTAAAAGAGATGAGAAGGGGTGATGTGAGAGGTGAAAATGGCCACATTTTGATAGGTAGGTAGATAGATAGATAGATAGATAGATAGATAGATAGATAGATAGATAGATAGATAGATAGATACATGGAACTGTGAAAGAAGAATATTTTTAAAGATAATTTAAAAGTTAAAAATAAAAAACAAACATAGGGATTGCAGGGGAAATCCTGTGGATGGGGATGAAATATCAAGAGGATCCAGAGAAGGATTGAGGAAATGAGCAGCCCGACCACAGCAAGCAAGGACAGACTAGAGGGCTCAGGTCCCTGGCACCATGGGCTTCATTCAGCACTAAAGATGGACCAGGCTGCAGCCATCTCCACAAAAGCAGAAACAGACAGGAGCCATACCTTGCCCTCTCTCTTCAAGGGTTCTGGTCAACCCAGAGCCCCCTGGGGCTCAGGGGTCACCTCACTGGGCACTGTGGACATCTAGATAGTACTCCCCCACCACTTCCTGAGTGCTAGCCTGATGCTAACACTGGTGCACACTGTCTCTCCCCCCTGAAATGTGAACTAGGCACAGAGGCCAGGGCTGAGCCTCATCTCTAGAACACCTGACAGAATCCAGGCACTGGTTCCTGACTGTTGACTACGAGAGCCATCTCAGTCTCCAGGCCTTCTCTCTCCGAACCAAGTATCAAGCCTTCAGAGTCTCTAAGGGTCTCCTTGTTTTTCCTCACCCAGATTGAGAGCCACTAAATCAAAGAGAGGGAAGGTAAAGGGGGAGGAGTTCTCTTCAGGGATGACTCTGGTAGTTAGCCAAGGCAGAAAGAGGTTGAAGAAAAAATAGAGAAGAAGGCGGGCTAGCCCAGGGACCTCATAGCTTCCAGCAGCTATGCAGAACCTGCAGAGTTTGAGAAGCCAGGTAGGACTAAAGAGAGAGGCCAGTGTCAGAAACAGAAGGCCTCAGAAGCCAGGCCAAGGGGCCACAATGTTATCCCACAGCTGAGGTGTCAGCAAACATTTCCATAATGACAGCTTCTGATTACCCAACTCTACCACTGTGGTGAAAAAGCAGCCATAAAGATATAAAATTGAATGTGTGTGGCTGTATTCCAATAAATCTTTATTTATAGTCACAGAAATTGTAATTTCTCATGTTCATGTGTCAAAAAATAGTATTTCTTCTTTTGGCTTTTCCCAACCATTTCAAGATCTATAAACCATTCTTAGTTCTTGGGCCAGAGAGAGAGAAAGAGAGGCAGTCAGTCTACCTCTGCCAGTTCCCACCCCCACCCCGTTCCCCACCCCATACTCCCTGGGGGATTTTATAATGGTTTATATAAGGGAAGGATTCCAGCAAATAAAACCTAGAGATATCCCCTGTGCAATGGTTTCATCTCCTACTAGAAGAGTGAGAATAGGTATCCCAGAACCATTTTTTGCCAAAATCATGAACCACCGCCTCCTATGAATGGCAAATTAAAAATGAGCATGCATCCCTAGCTTGTCCTTCATGCTTGCAATGTAAATCAGTACAAATCATTTTCCTTCTCTCCACACACCTGGATTAACTTTTCACAAGAAAAACTTCAGCACAAATAGTGAAAAGTGTAAAATGCCATATATATTGGTTAGCTGAATTTTTCTATACTAGTTCTTCTCCAGGTTTACAGATTAGTAAATGCAGGGCAGGTTCAGCCTATCCTGAGCTCCCTTTCAGGGCCTAGGAAGGCAGATGTCTCTGAACAGTACCAACTGGGCATGGTGAGATGCCCCTTGCCCCCTCAGAAGAGGCATCTGTGCTTGGCAAAAGAAGGGAAAGTCCCAAATGCCAAACGACCAAGAGCACAGGACAAAGCTTAGACCTGTCCCTCCAGCTGGGTCATTAGTGTGGCTTTCCTGAGACCCATGTACAACCCATGTAACATACAGGTCCCAAAACATACATACAGGTCCCAAAAACATACAGGTCCCATGATTGATTCAGTATTTTTTGGCTACCATCATAGTTCTTAATGAATCTTGATCAAGGGCCCCTTGTTCTCTGTTCTGATCTCCTGCAAACTAGGCATTTGACTCTACTCAAAGTAAAGCAATTTGGGTTACACAAGGGATTCTGCCAACTGCTAGCTGCTAAGCATATCCACCCCAATTCTACATTTGGGGACTGGGGAAATAACCACAGACTGAGTCTGGGGACCCACTAGAACAACTGTTGAGTCAGACTTTAGCCAAAACTCTGTTGATCATCTGACATCCACATGTCCCTTCTTCAACTGGAAGGCTAGAGTGCTTCTTGGAGTCTCCTGAAACCAATGTCAATTCAGAACCAGTATCCACTAGAGTACATTAAGTCTCATTGTTTCATTCCCGTCCCCAACCCCCATATACAGTTACCCCAGGAAAAGGCCATAGTTCCCTCTGGGAAAGAATGGAGGCAAAGCTAACTGTAAAACTCTTCTTCCCAAATCAAGAAGTTCACAAACCAATTTCCCTCTTCTGGGCTCTGGAGCTGGTCACCACTGTACTTATATTAGAGATCTTAGAAGATGACAGCAGCCCAGGTTCTCAAGGCCAACATTCTATCATAATGTTTTAAAATTATCTTTTCTTGGGACAAATGCTCCTGGGGTTACAACCTGGACTCAGAGCCACTGTCTGCCTCTGAAATAGTATTCCATGTGACATTGGACTGTCTAGTGTGTGTCTGCCAGGACCTGGATTCCACTGGCCATGTGTGCCCCATCCATCTTTCTGCACAACTGGGTGGGACAATGAATCGTTAGCCTCGTTTTTGGTGACCCTCACCTGCTCATTGTGGGATCTGCTGAGGTGAGGTCAGAATGGAGCTGACCGGGCGAAACTTAGTCTGCAAGCCCAGGGAACAGAAGCAAAGGGAGGTGTTGGAAGAATGTGAAGTCCAAGTTTTGGGTGGTCCCAAAAGAGATCTTGCTCATAAGCTTGGCGATGAGGTGCCTGAGACCATGACAGTTCTAAGACTATGAGTGGTGTAGGTAACCAACATGAAATTGGAGTTCTGTGGTGCTGGAGAGTGAAGCAGGAGAGTTTGAAGGTCCTGAAACAACTTTAACTTGCCAAAGCCAACTTTGCCCTAAACATTGGCACTTGGGTTTGGTGGTAGGTGTGAGTGAAAATGAACAGCAGAGGAATTAGAGCCCCCTGGCAGGCTGGCTGAGTCTAAGTGGACTGAGGCTCTCCCATGGAAACAAACAGGGTTCCAAGCCCCCTTCTGTGTGCTAAGATGTTCACTTCCAGATCCCGGGTGTCCCTGGTGAAGCAGGGCGCTGTGAATTTTCTTCATGGGCATCCTAGTTAGGGGAGCTCCTTGAGAGGACTGAGGAAGGACAGGACTGCTTGCTTGTCCCAGCACCTTCAGAGGGCAGTGAGTTCAGGCATCTAAAGGCTGGGATTACTTCCTGGTTTGGAGACTTTTATTTTAAGACCCAACATGGTGCTCATAGATGGTGCTATCACTTGAACAGTTTCTCATCTCTTACTTACATACATGTACTTTTAATTCATCATAATAACTCCATAAGGCAGGTATTGCCTATCTGTTTTGCAGAGGAGGAAAATGATTATGAAGAAGTCAAGAAACTTATTCAAGGTAACTTACTAGAGATTAGGTAATCCAAGTCAAACCCAGCAGACTAGCTCCAGGGCCAGTGCCCTGGGCTCCTTGTCAGCACTCCAGGCAGGCCCCACACCCCAGAGTAGTCAGCCAAGACCAAGTAAACTCAACTGGTTGGTTGGTTGGTTTTGTTTTTATTTTTGTTTTCATTATCTTTTGAAGGTGGGAAGACATGACATTGGATGGGAGGTGGAGGAGGATCTGGGAGGAATTGGGGAGGTATGAATATAATCATAACTCATTAGGTAGAATTGTCGGGGAATTAACGAGACAATTATTTACCTTTTTAAGATGTTCGTTAACCAGACTTGCCTGCTCTCTGAACGGCACCCAGCACGTTGTTTCCATCACCCCATCCGTCACTGTTTTTAAACTATGTCTGCACACATTTCAAGGCTGAGCTTAACTGTTCTCTGAGGAGAATTATAGGCTCCCTAATTCAGTTCACCCAGGACTGTTTTCCTGTAGTGTTTGAGGATAGGTAGATTGGGCCGTTGTTTTTGGCATTCAGGAACTTGGGCCTATATTCCTCTTGTTGCAGCCTTCTGTGCAGGTATATTGCATGCCCCACCACAATGTAAGTCAGTGGCCAGGTCTCATGCTCACTTGCTTTCCTCAGCACCAAGTGAGAGAATGATTACTACTAAGCAGTGATGTTCCTGCAAAGACACACTCCGAAAACCCCCCTGAAACTCCCTTCTCATAGCACATATGTCAGAATGGCCTTCAAGAATCTCATGTTTTTCAAAGTCAGAAGCCATTCTCAAGGTGCACATGTAGTATGACAATGAAACCAAGCAGCAGGCTTCTCAACACACATTTTCTAGCTTCTCATTCTAACAGGGGCCCGGTGCTCACCCAGATGAAGTCAGCACACAATGCTCTCCATCTGGATCTAATGGAAATCCATTATACTCCACAGTCATTGCAGTGGGACTGTGTGGCCTTCAATCTCCTCACAGGTTCACATGGTCCCTCTACTGAGCTCCTTCCAATCATGGATCTAGGGATCATGGACTAGAAACAGTGCTGCCACAGGTCATTGTGCATGTTGGACAGCCTCCTCTGATGTTCTACATGAAATATATCCTGGATCCTGCATGAACCACACCCCACCATCCCATTCCCAGAAGGGTCAAGAAATCCAACTTCAGATAAGTAATGATTTCTGTCCCATCTAATGAACAAAATAGAGATACAATAATGAATTAGATGGTTTGAGTCCTTACTAGTAGCTGTTGACTGTTGTTACTTATTAAAAAGCTAATAATCCATCTCATTTTTAAAATTAAGCAAAAAAGTCAATATAATAAGTTAGATTAATTAAACTTAAAATTAATGGAAAGGAATCACAGGAGAGGAGGGAAGTGAGTTCCAGTGTCTGCAGTGTTCTCCCCATGTACAACAGTGCTAATGAAACAGCAGATTAAAACTTAAATTTACCTGCCATTTAACTGGCCAAAGTGAAGACACATTCCTCTCCATGGATGGCTGAAATGTTGAAGAAGGGAGACAGGGTTCCTTAAATTAGCCTACACTGTTGACTCCTAACTCTGTTTTTATTCCGTCTGTTTTTATTATTCACTCTTCCCCCTGCTCAATAAAATGATGGCAAGGCACGTTCTAAACAACCTTGCTTGGTGTTTCCAAACAAAGTACCATTTGAGCTTGTGTTTTCTGGACTGCTGCCCTCCTCCACTATATGAGGTCCAAACACAGTCATTTGCTTAGAGACTCAATGCCAAGGTTGCACCATAACACCCCACAGCAAGCGGGAAGCCTCTGAGGCCTCGCAGAACAGGCTTGTATAAACAGGAGGTGTGATTCTTGAGGTAGACATGAAACATTTGTACTCTTCCCTGTGAATTTTAAGTGAGGAAACAAAAGTCATTATACAAGCTAACCCTTCTACTACATTCTGAACAGTCCAAACATACTCTGTTCTGCAGCATGCACTTCTATGGCTTTGTATGTTTAGAACCAGCCTGGGGCGGAGAGAGGGAGAAGTTTGTTTCATAAGCTTATAGATCAAAGTACTGAGATCAGAGCCAGCATGCCAGAGTCTGCTGGTTTGGAAATCTCAGCAAGTGGACTCTCTATGCCTGGGTTCTGGGCTCTTGGGCATCTGGCAGTGAGGACCTGTTTAGAGCAATTGATGTAAATCATCATTGGACCAGCCCTTGTTGAGAAGTCCTGACTTTGCAAAGACTTCATAACATATATCCTTCAACAAACACTTTCTAGGTGCCAACCAAATATAACCTTAATCACCCCATTGCCCTTATGTGCATACAGATATACTATTCTAAAAAGAAGGAAGACTTACCTCTATAAAATGTTGACAGTTTATCTGGAGACACAAGAAATTAGTACAATTGAAAAGAAAAACAATGCTGTAAGTACTCCTAAGTTAGTACTCTACCTTTGGTCAGAATTGCATTTTAGGAGCATGCTTGAAAAACTAAAAAAAAAAATTAAAGAGAAGTCCCCCTCTTGGAGATTCTAATTCCCTGAGTCTGGAATCTGGGCTCTTATATCTTTAATAAGGAGCCAGGGGGATTTAAATTAACATAAAATACTACAGTAAGTATTTGAGTCCTTACTAGTAGCTGTTAAGTGTTATTAACTTTAGGTGAGATAGACATTCATATTAACTCCATGAAGGTCAATTATAAGTGAGATATATAGGGGTTAATAGAATATAGAAAACAGTGGAGAAGAAAGTCTCAGCAGGACACCAATCATTCTGAGATTTGGATGATATATCACCTTCCTGCCCAGAATCTCCCAACTGCACAATGTAGCCAGACCTTCTAGATGCTGCTTTCCCCTCCAGCAGTAATTGTGAATATCTCTTAGAGGGATTAAAACGTCCCGTCAGATACGGAAGTTAAGCATCCTTACATATAAGCATCACTATCACTGCCATGGGCTAAGCCAGACAGAACTTAAGAATTTATCCTTGTAAAGAATTTCTCCACCCTTCATGGATCTTCTGTACCCCGAAATAGACCCATATGTTTCCATACAGGACACTAGTGAAACTCTCAAAAGTTGACCTTTAGAAAAGCAAGAGTGGCCACAGACCTCATCGCCCCATTGTGCTGGTGCCAGATATGAAAACAGAAAGAGTCACAGTGTCCAACAGCACCGCCTCTACCGGAGCCAATGGGCAGGGAGCAGGCATGGGCAAATAAACACGTTAAGGCAGGCCATGAAAATGAAGGATACATCCAGGACTCAGAGTGACTTCACTAACCTCAGCCAAGGTCAATTTTAATCAGAGCCTTAGTCAGCCTCCTTTTCTGGGGGCTCATAGTCTCCTGGCTCAGGTGGCTCATGGTACAATAGGGTTGGTTAAGGCTTCAAGTGAGGGCAGATGCCACCAGGGAAGGAGAAGGCAAAAGACACCGCAGAGGTCATACAACAGCAAGCAAGTCACTGCATAGAGGTTTACAGTCGGTAACCTCCTCACTTGTGGTGGTTTGAATAGGAATGCCCCCCGTAGACTCATGTTTGAATGTTTGGTCCATGGGGAGGGGCACTATTAGGGGGTATGACCTTATTAGAGTAGGTGCAGCCTTGTTGGAGGAAGTGTGTCACTGTGGGGACAGAGTTTTGAGCACTAGGTCTCCTTTTGTAATTCAGAGTATAGAATTTCAGAGCCTCCTCTTGGCTACCTGGGAAGACAGTCTTCTTCTGGCTGCCTTCAGAGCAAGATATTGAACTCTCAGCTCCTTCTAGAGCACCATGTCTGCCTGGATGCTTTCAGTCATGATGATAATGGACTGAACTTCTGAAACTTTAAGCCAGACCCAATTAAATGTTCTTTGATAAGAGTTGCCTTGGTCATGGTATCTCTTCACAGCAATGAAACCTTAACTACGACACCACTGATGCTTAACCTTTTCCTCCAGGAAGGCTTCATGGGTTCTGCTCATTTATGGTTAACATACCTTTTTCCTCTGAACATTTAGAGTACATGTCTGTAATTAGGCAGGACCACTGAGCCAACAGCATTAGCATCTCTGAAAAGTCACTGGAAATGCAATTTCTCAGCTCCCAGCACACAAAGTATGCATTTGAGCAGTGGGTCCCAGAAATATATGACCTAACAATATTCTCTTGCCATTAAAAAGCAGGCTGTGGGTTTTCAAGAAGGCCATGTGAGGTTCCAGGTCTGAATTAGCAACTGGATACAGGTGTTTCTCAGCATGTCTCTATGTTGCCAGCTCCCAGGAAGTAAGTTCATGGCCCAGTCTGGCTCTCCAGTACACATCCATACTTCAACTGTGTGGTGTGAGTGGTCATAGTGAGCTCACACTCCACCAACACACAGGATGTAATGAAATTCAATACTTGGGTCCACACACAGTCAGGGTAGAGGGAGCAGATTCCAGAGAGAGGCCTCATTGTTCATATGCCTTTTGCCAATGACAAGCCTCTGTTTCTTCTTCCTTGAGCAGACAGTCCATCAGCATAAGGAGTTCACTACCTCCACAGTCACTCAGCAAATATTGACTGACAGTGGGTGCCAGACACACAGATGTTCGTGAACATGAACAAACCAGAAAGACAAGATCCTTCCTCTGAAGGTGCTGACATTCCCATTCACAAAAGGCCCAATAAACATGATCAAATCCATACATGCCAGCTATGCAACTAGACAGGAGCACATCACAGAGACATGTGTGAAAAGGTCATATGAAACTCGGTTTTTGAACACTAGTAAAAAAAAAGATATAAAACAAACCCATGTTAAGGAATATTCTATCAAAAAAACTAACCAATACTCTTATAAGTCACAATATGAACTATAAGATGTAATTGGATGCAACAGAAACACAATATCATACATGTATAAAAACCATGATGGTGAAAACCATTATTTTGTATACCAATTGAAAATAAATTTAAAGTATACCAATTAACTTATGCCAACTGAATAAAAGGTAACAGACAGACCCAAGGACATTCTATGAATCAAGATAAGCAATATTCTTGGCAAATGACAGAATCATTAAAAAAAAAAAAGATGGGTGGGAGGAGGCTCAGAAGATACGGCAGGTAGATGTTGCATGGGGTCCTAGAGTGGATCCTGGGGAAAGCATTTGAGATGAAGCTGCAGGCAACAGAACTCTGACTTCAGTGAACAGTTTAACACCAATGTGAAATCCTTGGTTCCAGTATTGTTGGGTCCACAGTTGCATAAGATATGAACTTTAAGCAATGCTGGCCAAAGGGTATACCAGATGTCTCTACTAAAATTGGTAACTTTGGGGGATGAAACTCTAGATGATGATTCCACTGAAGAAAGCAGTAACCAAGGAGGAAGAGCTTGTGTCCTTAAGCAGAAGGATGTCTCATCTAGCATATGAGCAAGACCCTGATCCGGGAGAAGTGTGTAAAAGTTAAGTCTGGTTCATCCTCCCAGCCCCATGCTCCCAGAAATAAGACTCAGACTTAAAATATATTTACAAATACCTAGGCCACATCTAGGCTCTTCTCTGACTAGAAGCATAACTTAAGATAACCCATTTGTTTTAGTCTACATTCTGCCACATGACTGGTTACCTGTGCTCAGGTACCAGGCATATGTCTCCCCACATCTTCCTGGGCAAGTCTTCCTGTGCTTGGCTCTATTTCAGAATTCTTTGTGCTCCCGGATGTTCCACCTTCTATTTTATGCCTAAGTCATAGCACATAGGCTTTTTAATTTATAGGTGCAACCATTACAATACACAAGATATCTTTCTACAGAGGTGTAAACCAAAGGTTTAGCCAATGAGACCGAGCCAGTTTTGCTTGATTCTGAACAGTATAATGGTGGGTTCCCATCAATGTTCTCTTTGTATGAAATCCCGTAGAGCTAAGCTGTACCCCATGTGTATGGAGCCTCTAGAAAAGACAGAGATAATATGTAAAGAAGACAGGAGTCTAACAAGGTCAGGAGCAGAGCATTTTCTCTTTCTTTGCCTGGAACCAACCTAGGTCTCTTCTTTCCAGAAACCCCTTACATTCCTTTTTCCATCTCTTTCAGATTCTATGGCCCAATATTCTCAGCATCCGAGCTTCTCTCCTAGCCATAGCTCACACCCTTTTCCAGAACCTCAATTCTACCAAATGGCAAAGGATAAATGTTCCGCCCAAAAGCTTCCAATGTCTAGACCTTTTCTAGAAAAGACAGGACAGTGTAATCTAAAAACAAAACAGCCTACTACTGAGAACTGACAGCCTCAAATCTTGTCTAAAGGCCTTGACCAATCTCCCTCTGCTGGGTAGCAGTTCCCCATCTATGAAGCAACAGGCTACAATTAGTTCACCCCAAGACCCATTCTTGCATAATATGATGAGGAGTATAGCAGATGAATTGTGCATGGTAATTGTAGCTGAAAGGTAAAATGTGGAGTTGTGACAGTGGCCATGACAAGCTCCAAGGGCTCCAATGCCAAGTGAGTCATCAGGATCACAGATGACAATCATTACTCTTAATATAATAATACCTTGAATTGCATTTCTGTTCATATGGCACTTTTATACATATTATCTCATGTGCTCATCATAAGCATCCTGTGAGAGCAACAGGAAATATGTCATTTCTCTTGTACAGAAAAGAAAGCGAAGTTGGACAGACATTTGATTATCAGTGCCACAAGTTGGCCCAGAACATGGGTCATGGTATGCCTGGTGCCATCTTGCCATTGCAATAGCCCATGGCACTCATGATAGTACCTATCCCTCTGTCTCTACAGGATTTGGCCAACCTAATTCACATAGGGAAACCCAGGAATGTGCTCCCTCATCTGAAAGGAAGTCATCCAAACAGTGCCTAAGCTGTCTCACACCATCCATCCAATGGACCCCTGGGAGCACAGTCCCCTCAGAGATGAAAACACCCTACATTTGCCTCCCTGAGGCTCAAAATAGAACCGATGAGACACCACAGCTGAGCTCCTGCAACATTAGATGTCTCGAAAATAACAAAATAAAGAGAAACAAAAGTGTGAAGGAAAAGCCCTGATTTCAATGCTAGTACTCCATACAAATGACAAGAAAAAAAAAAAAGGATGGCCAAGTCTAGATGAGGGGGCCAGCTCCCCACAGAGATGCCAAGTTTCTAGCTGTTCTGTCCCACCATAGGACAAGTTGGCCAAGTCTTCCCACCAGTAGTAACTCTGTCACCTTCTGTCATTTGTCTGCTCTTTGTAAAGGACACGAGACTACTTCCACCCTTGTCTCCCTCAAGGATAAAAAATGTGCTCCAGCCAGCCTACAGTTTCCTATCCGGAGGCAGACTAATTCTCTCTCACTCACTATTAACAGAGCCTGCATGGCCAAGCAGACCTAAAGTGTATGGCCATTGACTGTCATTCTGGAAAAAGCCAGCTAGTGTGAACTCTTGGCCACTAAGCTGGTGTGGGTAGTTAAGAATTGAGCTTCCTATAAGATAAGGATCTCCTTGACATCAGTCTCCAGGATTCCAAATGGAGTTGAAAGCACTGATGTTACCTCTTCATGGAACTGTGAGGGCAGAGTAGAACCACACTGGAAGTGACACTAAAAATTTTCTAAGTGCCACATAGGGCATACTGGCCAAGACTAATGACCAGACACAACAGTGCTTGCCACTCCTCTGGCAGGTGGATCATGAGGCTAAGTCCTGGCCTGGGGGATATGGGGCTACGAGTGCATGCATGCATGTGCGAAGGCACATACACATACACATACACACACACACACACACACACACACACACACACACACACACATACCACCTTTCTCTTTTCCTTCCTACAGATAAGGACCCTAACTGTACCAGGAACCTAGATAGGGTAGATCCCCAGATAGCAGGAGCCTGGATCCTACACTAGATGCTTGGAGAATGTCCCACCAGGAGCATCTACAATAGTGAGAATAATTGGTATTAGAAAGGTGGCATACATTCTCTTATCATAGTTTGTTCCTGAGGTTAAGGGTCATTCACTAAAGCCATTGTGTCACTTGGTCTAGCCAATTAACTCAACAAATGTGGTTGACAGAAAAACTATGAATTCAGTCAAACAAGAAAAGGGATTTCATAGAAAACAGCCAAGTTTCCTCATACTTCCTCAAGTTGGTAAAGGGATAAAGAATGAGACACTGTAAAAGACAAACCCAGGTACATAGACTCCAGAGGCCAATAGTCCTCTACTATGTCTGCTTTTACCCTCTCTGAGGATTAATCTACAATGTGAAGAAGCACAGTGCAAAACTACACTTTACCAGGCCTCATTTTCTGAAACACACAGACATTCACTCCTAGCTACTGACCTCTTCTCAGACAGGCTAGCATTTCTGATCACACTATTGAATACCCCTCTAACATGAGCAAGCCATTCTGCAAAGAGAATGTTAATCTAATAGGAGGAAAGGAGGTACAAAGACTTGGCAGCTCACAGTAGAAAACAGAAACAGGTTTTAATTTTTGTTGCTGTTATTGGGAAGTATTAAGTATGAAACCCAAAGCTTCATGCATGCTCAAACGAGCATTCAACCACTGAGTTATACACTCAGCCCCTAATATTGCTTGGGACATTGGAAAAGGTAATTGTCCTTGGTCATAAAGAATCAACGTAAAATGAAATGACACACAGCAGGCATCTCATTTATCAGACTCACAAACATTAAAATAAGTTGCATGTAGTATAGGGAGGTGATACTTGTACCAGCAGCTAATAGGGACACCTCTCTGAAGGTCAACTTAGTCGTGTCTATCAGCACATAACCAGAAAATCACTTTCAATTCAGGCTACTCATCTCCTAGAAACTGACCCAACATGTATCCTGGCACATGTTCGAAAAAACTCATGTGCAAGATTAATCATTGTTTGAACTGCAACAGATGGAAAACAGCCTAAATGCCCACTGGTACAATCCACATGAGGACAACAAACAGATGAAAAGTCTACCTCAGAGTTTACAAGAGCTGTAACACCCAGGGGTGGGGGAGGAGTCAGCAGGCACTTGGCATTCACAGGTCCTCCAGTAAGGATGCTGCAAGGCAGCCTGAAGACACTCCAGGAATATGATTCAGTATCTGACAAGGTGTGAATGTGTCTCCATGCACTTCCTCACTGCTGTGCTTATTTTAAGCACATGGAACATTAGCCGTAATGCAGACAACATGGCAACAGCTGTGTTTCCATCTTCCTCACTGTCCTGATGTCACAACCAGTAAATACAAGCTCCAAAAATGAACAAGCCATGTCATCCCCAGCAGCATGCTTCAAAAGGCCACACACACCTTCCCCC
Source organism: Rattus norvegicus (assembly GCF_021556685.1). Lineage (NCBI taxonomy): Eukaryota > Metazoa > Chordata > Mammalia > Rodentia > Muridae > Rattus > Rattus norvegicus. Next base: position 342,444 of record NC_141548.1, on the reverse strand, counting down.
AGATGACGGATTCTGAGCCATCCCTCATAGCATCCCTCAGTACAAACTGGCTAGTTAGCAATCTGGAAGCAAAGCCAGGCAGTTGAACTCCCAAACAGAAGTCGATCCCCAACTCAGCAGCAACCTTTCAGGGACAAAATTTGTCAGCATCTGTTAGAATTAAGTAGAAACACCCACCTTTCAACTTAGAAGTGCCTCTCCCAGAAGAAGGTACCAGGTGGGAAGGCAGCACGCACCAGCACAGGCTGTTCAGGTCATAGCATTGCCTCGGTGGGAAAGAGAGGCCACCCTACAAACAACCACCACTGAGAGTCCACTGAAAGAAGAATGAGGGCAGGCTGGTACACTTGTCCTATGAAGATTCTGTGGTTGTTGGAAGGAACAGAGAGCCCATGATGATTAAATAAGAAACACAAATTGCCAAAAGAAGTTTGCCAGACTGTTTCCCACAAAGCTCTCTCCTCTCTGCCCTCCTCAAACTCCTTCTCCTCTAAGACTTAATTGCTTTATTCTCATCCTTCCTTGTGTCTGCCTTCTTGATTCCGCTCCAGTGGTCCAGGTATTGTCCTGCCTCCTAACCCCAAGTCTCCTTTTCCACAGATCTGTGTGGCTTTCCCTCTGCCTGTCCTTTAGTCTCCATAAGAATCTACCTCAATGATTCCGACCCTTGGATCCCCAACTCAGATTACAAGAACAAGATGGCTCAGCAGGTAAAGGCATTCAAGCCTGAGGAAGATCCTAGAACCCAGGTAGTAGAATGAATGTTGTTCTCTGACCTCTACACACTCACAGCACAAACTTGTGACCTCCCCCTTAAACACACATACACACACACACACACACACACACACCAAAAAAAAATACATACATACATACATTACATACATACATATATTCACACATACATACATATATACATACATGTGAAGAAAAAAAAAGGAAGACTGTCTTTTCCTCCTTGATTCTTCTCTACAGCACTCACTAGACCCTTTGCTGAATGTTGTTTTAGCCCTCCAGACTGTCAGCTCTGAAAAGGAAGGGACTTTTATCCATCTTACTCCCTACAGAATTGCTAGCACCTAGCACAGAGCAGATGACATTCAACAGCTCTCACAGGCTGAGTGGCAAGCCTACAGAAATATCTCAAGCCTGGAGAAATAAACGGAAGACTTTAGCAGAGGGTCCCCTTAGGAAAGGAGTAATATGGCAGCCAGGAGACACCAAAGACGAAATAAGGCTACAATTTATTAATATATGGCTTACCAACTTCACTGACTGTAGGAGAGGCATGAAAAAGCAAAGTATAAACAAGATGAAGAAGAGGCAGGGGAGAAACAGGGGCTGACAAATGAAGAAAGGTGACCCCAGACCACGTCTAACTGCTTCCCTCAAGCATCTCACATCAGCATTTTAGACTTTCCCAGAATCAAATGCAGCCCACTTTAAAAAGTCTGGCTGCTGGCTTCACAAAAGAAATTACAGAGTACATGCCAGTCCTACAAGAAACACACCTAGACTACCTTCCTATCATCTTGGCTAGTCCTGGAAATGGAGCCCAAAGAATGGGTTGGAAAAGACTCTGCAAGAACCTATCAGGTCTGAAAGGGGATGAGAGAGAGAGAGAGAGAGAGAGAGAGAGAGAGAGAGAGAGAGGGAGGGAGGGAGGGAGGGAGGGAGGGGGAGGGAGGGAGGGAGGGAGGGAGGGAGGGAGAGAGAGAGAGAGAGAGAGAGAGAGAGAGAGAGAGAGAGAGAGAGAGAGAGAGCGAGAGAGCAGATGGAAGGGCCACAGGTGACCTTCACCAACTGACCTTGGACAAGGTCACCATAACCACTCTAGAACACAAGTCCTTCCTCTGTAAAACTGAAACTGTCTCTTCTAGGACTTGTGTCATGCACCTGTGATTCCAGTATTTGGGGCTGGAGACGAATCAACGAAGTCATTGCTGGCCTAGTTTACATAATAAGTTCCAGGCTAGCCAAGGCTATATAGTGAGACACTATCTCAAAACCTAAATAAACAATTAAGTGAATTAAACAGGCTCTGAGATGGCTTAATGGATAAAATGTTTGCCTTTACAAGCATAGGGGCCTCATCTCAGATGTCCCACAGTTCATCAAAAACAAAACGCATTAGCACACAGCTGTAACTCCAGCTGTGGGGTGCAGGGGGATAGACAGGTCCTGAGCACACACTAAATGGTCTATCTTGCCTAGTAGGTGGATGTGTGTGTACCAACAGAAGTCAGGAAGCACAGCCTGGAAAACACCCAATTAGGTAATGCCCAGATCCTACTCTACACAAACCCTCAGTCTCTTAGGAAGCCATGCATCTGGCATTTGACCTTTGGCTACCTGGCTGAACTTCATTGCTTCTAATAATTTATAGATTTGGAGTCTAGGCTTTCCTCCAGCCACATGACCAGATCAGCAGCCAGTGAAGACACCCTTATCTCTTCCTTCCCAGTGTGTATGCCTCTCCTGCGCGTCTCTTATCTAATTGCAATGGTTCAGACCTACAGTTCAATGTTGAAAGAGAGGTGATACTTATTCTTACTTAGAATGGAATGTGCTATAGTTTGGATCCTGGTGTCCCCGGAAAGTCCTTGTGTTAAAGGCTCAGTTCCCAGCCTATGTGAGCTTGGGTGGTGAGCAGAAGGAAGGTAGATCACTGGGGGAAGAGGGCATGTCCTTAAGGCAGTATTAACATCCCAGACCTTTCTCTTCCGCTATGACAGTGGTTTTCAACCTTCCTGATACTGCAACCCTTATTTAGTTCCTCGTGTTTTCAACAGTTAGGGATATCAGCACATGGGTAGACTCCCTTCATCTGGGTTGGCAGAGCTCTAGAAAGCAATGGGATACCATGAGTCAAATGCTGACTTTCAGTGTCATGCTGAGAAATCCCTGTGACCCAGAGCAAACTGTCACCCCTCCCTTAGTCACCAGAGCCCAGCAACATCGTTGCCCAAGGTGCGCCCTTTCTCTCCCACTATTCAACGCTGTTTTGCCCTGTTTCTTTCCATCCTGAACTCTCACCAGAAACCCTGTATGCTTCCCAACATGTGATTGGAACGTCAAGTCTAGATGTAGGTCACTGTTAGTCCATCTTCATAGCCTGAACTTGCACCATGGAAAGCAATTGATGACATCATTTTCTTAGGAGCAGAAGGGATTACTCTGACCCCTGGTTACCTCTAGAGGGGTGGACATGTTCTCCTGGATACTGGCCACAAAGAGATCTTTACAGTTGATGAAGATGACCTGGAGCCTCCTCAGCTGTTTAATGGTGGCAGTGATGCCAAGCAAATAATGATAATAATAATAATAATAATAATAATAATAATAATAATAATAATAATAATAGGGGAGAAGGGACGAGGAAGAGGGAAAGAGAAGGGGGAGTTGGAGGAGGAGTAAAAGGAGGGGAAGGAAAATAAGGCAGATAGGATGGATTTAGAATCCTTAAGAACCTGACATTCCTTCAGTCCTCAAAACATTAGGATACACTGGCTCTTACAAAACAGTTAAACAGCCTTGTTCAAGGTCCTGAAGTCAGTAGGTGACAGAGCCCAAGTGATATCAAGGACCCCCGATCCCAATCATTACACTTACTCCACTCTAGCTCTTGGCCTCCCAGGCTACAGGAAATCAAACTGCCTGTCAATCTGCTTAATACAGCAGCAGCTACATAATGGGGGCTTAATGAATCTCCCCAGATTGACATGGTCAAAGGCACCTCCCACTGAGCAAAGGCAATTTTCTCATCTGCAAAGCCAAGCCCAGATTTCATCCCTGTGCTCACACACAGTGAAGCCTGACAGAAAAGGCTTTCACAACTACCCTTCTTCACCTCAGAAATGGGAGGCCAGGCGCCCAGTGTAGCTTCACACCTCTAAGAGACCGGGATGCCTTGAAAGATCACTACTGAAGGTTCTCTTCTAGGTCCTACCTGGACCAGTAACTCATATCCAGCAACAGCAGTCACCAAATACTGTCTCCATGCCTTCTAGAGCCCTCTGGGTAAAAAGGAAGAGCATCTAACTGTGTCCTTTAAAGGCAAAAATTCAGACTGACAGGATGGCACAGCCAGTAAAAAGGTACTCGCCACCAAGCCTGAAGATCTGAGTTTGGCCCCTGAGATCCTAATGGTGTGAGGAAAGAATTGATTCTTTGCAAACTGTCCTCTGATCTCCACATATCACCTTCGGTCGGGACACGTGGAATGGATATTTTTTTCTCCGTTCAAAATCTGGGCACCAAAATATCTATTGACTACTTATTCCCGTCAGTCCCTGGATAAAGTGGCTTCTACTCTAGCTGCAAAAGAGGAGTCATGGGGACTTGAGAGACCACGGCCTAATCTCAATGGTCTATTCATCGTTGGAGGTCATCACCATAGTGTCTCCTCTCCCCACATTTATTTGTCTGTGACTCAACCAGAAATCATATGGACCTCAAAGCCATTGTCTTCAAGGATATGAACTATTCCAGAAAGGTAGCAAATTATTTGGATCCAGTGCCAAAGCGGGTGCCACAGGCAATGCTAATGATTAGAACCAAGCAATGTTGAAGGTGGAGCAACATAGGCAATAAGAAGGCAGCCTCCATCACTTGGTCTCCAAGATCCAGGCTTCAAATACCAACCTGGCTTGGCATTAAATCTACCCCCACCACAGTGTTCTGAGAATGATGTACCCTTTATACATTTCCTACCCTCTTGAGGGAAGGGAGGGTTTTCTAACTCTACTCCAACCTGTGAGACACATGGAACCACCAATGCCCAATGTCACACCTGTGCCTCCCACCCCAGCACAACTGCCAGGTTGGGGAAGTCACCAGCTTTTCGGGTCCTAGTAGCTCTATTGTCTGCTGCTGACTCCTGTGTTCAGTGACAGGGCTCACTATTGTCACATGACTTGGAGCACCAAGGGGGCCACATAACAAGTGGCACCATTTGTATGAGATAACCACCCAGCAAGCAGTAGACTACAGGAGATTGGTGGCTATATTTGGAGGTAAGAGGGGATGGGAAGTGACCTGTCCATGAGGAACGGGGACCGTTAACACGGTCCAAAATTAGTTAATGGTGGATACACAGTCTGCATGAACTTCAGAGCACATGGCTACTGTCTCCATAGAGTGACTGCTTTTTACAATCGGCAAGAATGAGGATAGACAGTTAGAAGATGCTCTCCTGCTCCGCATCTCATCACTGTCATCCCTGGATCCCATTTCCTCCACATCCCTAGAAGACCTACAGTGTGGTGCCAGCAATCCCCCTCATCCACCTGCCTCAGCCCAGAATACCCCCCAAAGAATGGTCACTCATCCCAGAGAGGAGCTGACTGTGCTTTGGCAACCAGAGCTAGAGCCGGGAGAGAGAGAGACTGCAAGCCCGCTGGTTGACATCATTGACTCTCCTCCTCCTTGATGAAGGGAAAGTACAGCCGGTGCAGGGCTGCAGGCATGGCCGACTACAGAGGGAAGTAAATCAGGCATAAAAACTGCTAGGGGTTCCATTAGCAAGATGGAACGAAAAAATAGTATTCCCACTGTTGCCCTCCGGGCCCCTCATATTGCTAAAAATAAAGCAATAAGCAGTGGTATTTGGGATGGTAGAGTTCTCAGGAGCTCCTTCCTGTAAAGCTAGACTTGCTAGGGGCCTTCTTCTCGCCCTGACTTCCTGCCTCCACCATCTAATAATACTGCCAGGAAAGGGTCTGGTGGAAATGTGTGCACAGTCTTGAGGCTAGAAGGATTTCCCTCTGAGGTCTCACATCATGGATGTGGCCAGAGATCCCAAATGTGGGACAAGAATAGCATCCCGGTAGAATGGGGCCTAAGCATGTGTGTAGAGCTGGACAAAAGGGAAAGAGACACCCCACACCCTCACAACAAAACAGTGGAGTTCTTTCCTTAGGTCCTGACTCAGAGTCTTGTGTTGTACCAGTAAGTGGTGGTCTACTGGGGCCAGGACAAACTTGGGTGACAAACACAGTGACTGAGGGTTGGGCTGCCTGAATTCAAATCCTGCCTCTGTCTCTTTCTAGATGAGTGACTTAGGACAAGGTTCTTAACTGCAGTTCTTTCACTAATAATGAGAGACCCATGATGTTTCCTACCTTGTGGGACCACTATGGGAAAATCAAAGGACAAATGATCACTGCCTAGTAATACTAGGGATCTGCTAATAACACGTTCCCCAGAAAATCAGCTATGATCCAAGGCCAGCCAGCAATTCTGGTTCACCTAGCCACTTCTTGCATGGCAGGACATAGACTCGCCCTGGATTCTGGGTAACAACAATAAAAACAGTTGAAGGGGTTGAGAAGACATTTTGGGAAAGTTGTTGCCACCTAAGCACAGAGGACTGCATTCAGTCCCCTAAAGCTAATTAATTAATTAATTAGCCAAGCATTGTACTGTGCACTTGAAATCCCAGCGCAAAGGAAATGGACACAGGCAGTTCTCTGCAGCTCTCTACCTGGCCAGCCTAGCTTACTCAGTGAACTCCAGGTCAGTGAGAAACCCTGTCTCAAAAACAAAGGTTACTAAGGAACAATACACACACACACACACACACACACACACACACACACACACACACACACACACACACACGAACATATATGTGTTCCCCACACAAAAGGAGTTAGACAGCAGTGAGGCCAGGATTTGAACCAGTGCTTTTTGTTTGTTTGTTTTTCAGCTCTAAGTTGGGGCTGGTGACCACTAGCCTACATGAGGTCACCACTTGCAAAACTCTATAGTAGCACAAGAGGCTTTTCTTGTTGGGCAGTGTAAATGAGTGGAGGTTGGACTCTGGGATCATTCACTTCAAAAAATAATAATAGTCCAGAGGCACGGTAAAAACTGACAAAGTCTCTCCCTCCAGAAAGTGGGCGACTAGAAAGGAACGCTTTTCTCTGAGCCACCTGGCACTCACCTGGCACCAGATCCTGCCTCATCACCTCACTGCCTCCTCAGGTGCCCACTGTATGGCACTGGGAAATCTTGGGTGTGGTTCCAAGAACACAGAGCCCCATAAAACAGCCCTGAGGCCAAGCACTCCAGAATAGTCATAAACAGCAGATAACTCGGCTGGCTGCTGCACTGTCCCCTACCCTGTAAACTCTGGAGACAGGTCTGTTCCCCAACTGAGAGACCCTGCCCAGTTGCAACCCAGGGACACAAGACTTCCAATGCTACCCGGCAAGAAGGATTTTTCTTTCTGAGTGCTGGCCAGGCACAGGAGACAGCTCTCAGGAGGGCCAAGAAGAAAACAGGAGAGAGCTGGCCCCGTGCCTTCTGATAGGAAGGGCTATAAAGTGTCCCCTTCATCATTCCTACCTAATCCTTTTAAGTGTCCCAGCAGGTTGGACCTGATTCCCATTCACAGATGAGGAAACTAAGATCCTGAGAAACCGCACAACTAGGAAGCAGCTGGGATCTAGGTCAGGATGTTAAGCCCAGTTTGCCCCGCCTCCAGGTTCCTGAGGCAGAACCTGGAGGATGGGACATCAGGGTACTCGATAGGACAGAGACATCTCTGGCCTCAGTCTAGTAGCATCCAAACACAGGACATCCAGATCTCCTGGGAAACTTCCTTCTGAGACTGGAATAGTTCCAGCAGTATCTCAGTAGGATGCCAGCCCAGAGCAACCTCCCACACTCCAGCCCTAGCTGAAGCCCAGCTTCTCCCCCACTTTCTGCACACCTTCTCTCTACTCCAGACCAGGATCCACAAATGGCTGGAGCTGGCCCATAGGTGGTGATGGGAAGGGAAGCAGCTTACCCTCAGAGAGGGTTTCCAAACTGCTTGCTCCCTTCTCAGATGGCAGCCGCTGCATGAACCAAATGTTTCTATGATCAAACTGATCTATAGGGAACTGAGATTCATAGATCTCCAGGGGCTGGAGGATGGCTTACTTGGTAAGGTGCTTACCTTGCAAGCAGGAGGGCCTGTTCAATCCCTAAAACACAGTGGCGTGTGTCTGTCATCTTAGTGCTGGGAAGTTGCAGACAACCAGATCCCCAGACTTCACAGCCAGCCAGCCTGGGTTAATTGACAATTCCCAAGTCAATGAGAGATCCTGTCTCCAAAAACAAGTTGGATGGCACCTGAGGGATAACACCCAAAGTTTACAAGTACTCATGCACATAAACTCACTCATACACAAAACAAGACACACACGTAAGTTGCACAGTATAAGTCAGCTATAAACCACTGAGCTGGGGTTAAACCCATATTCCTCTTCCACAATCAGGGACAGATAAGCTAGCACCCTGCTGCACTTCCCTCAGCAGGGATCATAGCAATGATCTCTATAGGGTATTTCCATTCTGGGTATAGATCACTAATGACCCTGGCCCTCTCTCCCTAGGTCTCTTCTTGGGTGTTAAAAGGCCAGGCTGACTTCAAATATGGGTCCACTAGAATTTCATCACACTTCTTTTTTTTTTCTTTTTCTTTTTTTTCCAGAGCTGGGGACCGAACCCAGGGCCTTGCGCTTGCTAGGCAAGCGCTCTACCGTTGAGCTAAATCCCCAACCCCTTCATCACATTTCTTTAAGAGACAGATATAGAGTAGTTTTGTATAAGTGCCTCCTCTGGAGAAAGACCCAAGCCCACAGAAGCAACCCTACCTACCCTTAAAAGCTACCCAATATACCCTAGAAAGACAGTTTGCATCCACTGTAACTCACGCTCAAGGATGGTATAGTAGAGTTTACGTCTTGTATGTCCTCCAGAGGTCACACAAGAAGCTTGAATCTCAGGCTGATACTGTTAGGAACGAATAGGGTCTTTAAAAGGTGGAATCCCGTGGTAGGTCTTTAATCATTAGAGGGTATCTTTGAAGCAAATCAGAGGACCCACAAAACTCCTCACTCTTGTTTACTTCCTGGATTTGATGGGATGAGTTTTGCTAACCAAAAGTTCCTGCCACAGTGTATTCAACACAGGCTCAAAACAATAGAGCCAACTGACCACAAACAGAAACCTAATGATCACAAGCCAAGATAAACCTTTCCTTTATACACTGATTATCTTGTGTATTTGTTAAAGTGACAGAAAGCATGGTATCGCCCCACCTCTGGGACCCCTTGGATAACACAGAGCCCTCCTTGTTGGGAGCAGGAAAACTATCTGGGGTTTATGTTAACCAGCCTACACCCTATCAGTGACCAAAGCCCTGAGAAAAGTGATATTCACAGACCCTCAGAACCATGGTTCAGTGGGTTCCATTCACTCCCAGGAAGCACTCTGCCTCAGACCATAGGTCAGACTCACCTAACCAGCCAAGTGGGTAATGCGATTGTTAGGTGACCTTTGTCAAATTATTACTTAGTCGGGTTTATCTGCTGGAAATGGCAAACTGACAGAAAGGAAAATCACGGGGTGAGGAATGAAAGCCATGTTGGAAAGTATGGGTGAAAAGCAAGGGAGACAGTGAAGAAGCCAGCTAGGCTCACTTGGTGTGAGAGGGTGAAGAGAAGCAACCCTGGAGCATGGTGAGCTAAACCAGGGAACTGGCCTCTGCCATCAGAAGGACTGCTCTTCTGACCTATTTCCAAAGCCTTGCTCCCCAGCACGTGAGCTTCCTGATTCCTTCACTCTCTCTGTCCCTTCACAAGGACATTCATTTGTACACAGTAGTGTGCCAGACACCGGTCCCACTAAGACCCGCTTCCCAGTCTAGGTTAACCCTGATTATCAACTCGATTGTGTTGAGTGATACACAGAAGCTTAGTGAAGTGCACCTGGGGGTATGTTCATGAGGATGTTTACAGAGAGTTAGCTAAGTAGAGAATACCCATCCCAGATATAACTAGCACCATCTAACAAGCTGGGAATCCCAGGGAATAAAAGGGTGAGGAAGGGGTAAGCTGGGTAACACAGATCTCTTCACATTTATTCTCATTCCTCTTCACTTTCCTGGCCATGAGGCTCCACCATGATGGCCTGACACCCTTAAAACCATCAGTCTATATAAATCTTTTCTCTTTTAAGTTGTGTGTGTTCGATATTTTGTTACACCAACAAAAAGGCCCATTAACACACTCTGAGAGGCTATGGCTATTGCCTTTCATGGCTCAAGGTGCTGTTTCCTTCTCTGCCTCTCTTCCAAAATCCTGGGCACCTTGCAAATTCTGCAGGGATACCCAAGGATGCAGCTTTCCTGAGTGACATCCCATGCTGGGATAGGCTTTTCAGTGAGGCAGCGGCCTCTGAGGCATGTGTGTTTCTGAAAGTAAGTCCTCACCTGTGGTCCTATAAGTACCTCAGCAAACTCATTGGTTCACTGAGCTAGCCTTAGGTGGAGTCATTCATTTGGCTCATTGTCAGTGTCCTATCTGGAATAAATAGACATTTTTGGCACACGACAATCATGCTACATGTGACAACATTTGCAGTTGCCTTCATTTGTCTTGCATGTGTCGTGTGTTTGGGGTGTGTGTGTGTGTGTGTGTGTGTGTGTGTGTGTGTGTGTGTGTGTGTGTATGCTTGCTTACATGTGGGTAACAACAGCCAGAGGTTGATGTTAGGCCTTGTCTCCTTAGCTACTGAAACAGGATCCCTCATAGGTACTCTAGTTAGCCTGCTTGCCCCAAGTTCCCACTAACTCCACCTCCCAAATACTGGAATAACAGGCGGGTCACTATACCCACAAGCTTTTACATGGATGCTAGGAATTCAAGCTCTGGTCTTCTTGTTTGTGCTGCAAGTGCTTTGTCCACTGAACCATCTCAGGCCCAGCTCTGTCAACTTAAAAGTTTTAAAACCAAATTTTCAAGGTGCTATATTTTCATTTATGTTAGGCTACAGTTCCTAAAACTTAGCCAACACACCCAATATGTAAGAGAAGAAACATAAATGTGAGCAAGCAAATTGTCCTTTAAAAAGAAATTTTTCTCTCAGGGCAGCAGCAGCACATGTGGCATCTCTGAGTTTGAAGCCAGCCTAGTCTACAGAGCAAGTTCCAGAACAGCCAGGGCTACACAGAAAAAAATCCTGTATCAAAAGAAAAAAATTCTCAGCACTCCAACCTGAGTTAATCATTTGAGGAAATCAGAGCTTAGGTTTCAAAACTAACCACAGACAAGAGATAAAGCCCCATAGAGCCACCACATCCTTTTAGATGAACATACTCTACTTCTCTTCTGTCCCTACCTTCCTCTGTCCCCCCTCTCTCTGTCTCTCTGTCTCTCTCTGTCTCTCTGTCTCTCTGTCTCTCTCTCTCTCTCTCTCTCTCTCTGTCACACACACGCACGCACGCACACACGCACACGCACGCACACACATCCAAAAAAGGTACAGGTCGAAGGTGATGCTTAGAAGGACCTAACTGAGGAAAGTAAAAATAAAGAAGCCAGTCACCCCCATCCCCAACTGTTCTTCACTATAGATTCCCAAACCTCCTCCATGTATAAGGGATTCATCTGCTCCTACCTTGTACTTTCCCAGTTATACGCCCTATTTTCCAACTGGGGTCCTTAAGGGATAGAAGTACGTTCTTTCCAGTCAAGCTAGAATTGAACATGTGCCTACTGGAACTACACCAGCAAGCCAGCCTCCAGATGAGGACAATCATAAGGAAAGGGAGTCGGAGGAACAGAAGGAAGTAGGTCCTTGAAGACACCAGGTATGTTAAAAGACCACAAACCAGTAATGCAAGTGTTATCCTGGTTTAAGAACTATGGCAGCAAAAGGTAAGGGGTTCAAGAAATGAGAATCCCACTGTCTTCCTGGTATCTCTTGGCTCCGCTGCTCACACCCATGTTAAGCCAGGTCAAAACACCCTCCCAACAATAAATAGCAGGTACCACACAAAGGCAAGCCACCAAGCCATGCTCCCACAAGTTCCAAAGGTAATATGTGTAGTTAGTGAACATGACCGGAAACTGAAACACAGTTCTTCAAAGTCATAGGTGCCACGTCACTCAGCTGCTCACAGGATCTACCCATCTTCTGTTTTCTTTTCCCCTCCCTCCCTGCACTGCAGGAATTGAATGCATGAAATAGTTATTCTTCAGCTAGGGAAAGCAAAAGACAAGTCTAAGATCCATGAATATTCATCTTCCTTTCCCTTGTGGAAAGCAGCTATGAGAAACGTTTCGACTCCGTTGCCCCCTATCCCTCACAGTCCTCACATGGCCACCCAGTCCTTCTGCCTGAATACAGAATGTAACCCAGACTCTTCACCTCCAAAGACCAGCACTGCCTGTGTACTCATATAGGTGACCTTCCCCAGCCTGTGTACCTGATGCCTGGGGTTAGGTACCCTGTATGAGCAGGAGGCCTCCACTGAAGCAATGAAGGTCAAAGGACCTATAGCATCCTCGCCATACTTCCTTTTTCAAATAGCGGTATAATTTCTTTACAGCCAAGAAAGGCCTTGAACATAGCTCCCGGGACCCCTCCCAACAGCGAGGAGACTTTCTGGGCCATTTACTCCTTGGAAGACAAAGTTGTTGGTGCTGACTCATTTCTGGAAATTTCTTACCTTCTATTCCAACACTGCACACAAGCATACAGTCAGGATTCAATAATGGTTTATTGTGCAAACAAATACAAATGGCCTGGAGCTCTTGCTTACACACTAAGACTGAAATTTTCAATGTCATGGCTCATTCTCTACCTCTGGGGTGGCTGTTGTGCCCTCAGGGGATGGACCTCAGCTACTGAACACCTATCCTTCAAGGGTGTTCCTTAACCCATCAGAAGCAACATGGTCGACGCTGGAGCTCTACCAACTATGGCTTCCGACAAGTGGGCTAGTTCTATCTACCTTCAGGCTGTTGGTGACTCTCTCTTTCTCTCTACCTCTCTCCAATGTACCCCAGTGCTCCATTAAAGAACTAAATTAAATTAAATTAAACTAAATTAAAGTTTGTCAAGCCACAAAGCAATCCTCTGGTCTAAAAATCAGACCCACAGGGCAGGCAGTGAAGCAGGAAGACCGTTGAAGCTTTTGGGCTGATATGGGCTGGCATGGGGACACCTCTTAGGAGGCAGCCTGGCTGCAGACTGGCACATGGGCATGCACAGAGGGGCTAATTATCAGTCAGATTCTGCAGTTCACCTCTGCATTCTTATTTCCCAATAGGTAACAAAGCCCAGCATGGCTTCATCTCCAACAGGATGTTTTTGTCCAGACTAGCATCACCACCCTTCATCCAAGTAGCTGCAGTTCAGCTCAGTACAGGGCAAGGAGGAACTTGGCCTCTTTCAGCAATGGCTGGTGGCTAGCTGGACAGAGGTCTCTTTGCCACAAGAACAGAGTGGAGGAGAAAACAAATTTGCACTTTCACCAAATACAGCTGAAGACTGTCTGCCGGCCGGAACTGCTACCCTACACTTACTTCACAAAAGCACATAAAAATGGCCTTTCTTCTGGGCAAGTAAAACTCGAGACACTGCCAGAATGTTCTGCAAAGCTACCAGCAAATGGAGACAAGGTAGCTTTGGAGTTCCGTCACTCACACCCCTGCTAATGCCTGAGTCCAGGAGGAAGTCTTGCCTTCTTAAAGCCTGTGGTCTGGTGAAGGTGGTCTAAAAGGGCTGTCTTCTGGCTTCCAGAAGGAATTCAATGCCCTCAGAGCTCAAGGAGCTTTCACAGCAAAGGAATCACCACCTAAAAGATAAATGTAACTAACATGGGATATTTGAGAGTGGTTGCTGAATATGCATCTGTTCTCTGACTCACTCAAGTCTCCTAAGTACCCATTTGTGTCAGGTCACATGCTCGGTGCTGAGAACATGGAGACAAAGACACACGTCCTGCCTGGCTCTGCATCCCATAGCCCAGAATGTGGAGTCCGCGTCAGGTCCCATTAGGAGCTTACAATCTAGCCAGATCCCTAAGCACAGGAAGTGCTTTGGAGTCTCAAGGACCTACCTCAATACTTGGCATGAGGTTGCCTCAAGTCAAACTCAACTAAGTGCTACCTTGTGCCTGGATACATGCTGACAGTAGTTACCATCTCCCATGTGGTCTTCCCCCTGTAGCTACAGAAAGAGGGAGTTCAAGGAGGGCTGGCAAGGACCAGTCAGCTCCCTGGCGGGGGAAGGAAGAACTAATCACGGGTACTTATGTTTCCTTTCCATCTCACCACAGAGATGAGGAAGACCCCATCCATCTCTCACACATCCTCAACTCCACTACAGGCTCCCCTGAAGGCACTGTGAGTAACACTCTTTGGACCCTCTTCCCAACCTGGCCCAAGTATGGGACAAGAGACCCATGAGCAAAATATTTGCTTAATTCAGACAGTGGCAACACCAGCCTGACATGAAATGGAACTGGAGGTGGGGAAGAAAGTCTTCCGGGAATTCAGTGTACAGAAACAAGTTTTGTGTGTCTCAGTACACATAATCCCCAACAAAAAAAAGCAAAGTTTAAGGACAAATATCAGGTGCTATGCAAACCTTGCAGCAGGTGCCTGACCCAGCTGTGAGTCAGAGTTAGATTCCTAACTTGGACACTGTCCGAGTCTTCCTTGCCTGGGTCCTTCCTCCCAATGGTCCTCTGCTCTATCCCCTTCTCCTCAGAATCCCATGGAAACACAGCACCTGAGGCACACAGGGCCACTTGGCCCTTCTTATTCTGGTGTCCAGACTCTGGAATCATAGATCTGTCCTATGGGAGAAGCACCTCTGCCCTTTAAAGCCTTTGCAGCTGTTTCCATCTGTCTGAGACTATGGAAGGTGGCAGACCATTCAGGAGGAAAAATCAAGATTCACACAAAGCACAGGTGATGTGTAGTCACGAGGGAGCTTCAGAATCATCAAGTAGAGTCAATATTCAGTAAACTGAGGCTTTCTAAAATAAAGTCCTTTAAAGTGAAGTCTTTGAGACAGAGTTTCATGTAGCCCAGGCTGGCCTCAAACTTCTGATAATCCCACTACCACTTCCCCAGTGCTGAGATTATAGGCATACTTCACCACATCTGCTTTACAGGTGCTGGATATTAAACCCAGGTTTGCATGCATGTTAGCATCCTATCAACTGAGCTAGAGCCCCTGCCCTAAAGGGAGGAGGGGTTTTGTAGTCTAAACTTTTCCAGAATGCCCTAAGCTCCGACTCTATTGTTAATATGCAGGGAACAGTCCCCACCTTCCTGCTGGCCTTTAGATGCCAAGTTCCCTGCAGAGTCTTCCTCTTCCTCATTTTGGCTATCCAGGAGGGAGAGGAACTGTCTAAACCAATGGTTCTTAGCCTTCCTAATATTGCGACCCTTTAATGCAGTTCCTTATGCTGTGGTGACCCCAAGCCACAAAATTATTGTCGTTGCTACATCATAACTATAATTTGCTGTTCTGTATTATGATGTAAATATCCGATATGCAGGATATCTGATACGCAACCCCCCAGAGTGGGTCATGACCCACAGGTTGAGAGCTGCAGACCTAAACTAATGGGTATTTGTTCAGAACTTACAAGATGCTAAGTGCTTTTTGAATTTCCTCAGAACCTCCATGGGTTGGTATTTTTGGAGTTCGGTTTATACATGGAGATTGAAGTGGACATTAGTCAACGCCCCATGCAGGATAGGAGTGGATTTCAAGCTCACATGTGTCTAACTGTAAAACAGACCACCAGGTTCACATGTTCTAAACATAAGAGGCCCGAGTAGAGAATGAGACTACCTCTATGCATTTTGGGTGAGAGCAGAGGTCCCCTAGATCACTGGACTGATGGGGTGTTTGTTACAGCAGCTGACCTAGCCTGACTAATACTTGCAGCTAGTTCAGTGTTTTCATGACCACAGCACGAATCACAGACCAGACAGTACAATGCAATCCATGAAGAACCAGTAATTGTGATAGACTGGGTAAGACAAGGAAGCAAGCAGCAACTCAAGCGCCCTGGAGAGACCACTGGCCTAGAAGCACCAGAGTGGTCCAGAAGCCATATTGCCTATGCTTATAGTCAGCCATCAGTTTTCCACAGGGGAGTGTCATGGAGCAATGTAAAGAGCATTGTGTGGGTACTGTATCATACCTCTGTGGATGTAAAATAGCTTGTACCTGCTTTATGATACGTAGTAGTGACCATGCTTTATCAGAGCTGTTTTTAATGATGTTGCTCAGAATGTTTTCTTTCCAGATGATGATTGAGAAGCTAATTTTAAAAAAAATGGTGCCAGGTACCACAAGAGTAACAGAACTGTGCTGTTTTCTCGGGTTTTGTTTTTTTAACTTTTTTTTTTTAATGGAGTGTGCTGGATGTCTCTACAGTTTTGTTCAGATGACTGCAGAACCTGGAAAAGCTGTTGCTGCTGTTGATGCATAACACACTGCTATTATTGGTCTTTTTATATAAATATAAATATATATATACAGATATATAATTTGAATTTTTTGAAACTTTACCTGTGCTGTCAACCCGTTTACTGTGTTGAGTTGGCACTGTACAGAAATTAACAGCCATATTGGTCTAGAAATGTTGAACTTAAGTTTTTTCCATTTGTACAGAGGTAACACACTGTATTAAATAAGTAAGGTCTTATATACGTGGGTTTGATTACAAAAACTAATAAAGTATTCTCTAAATTAAAAAAAAAATTTAAAAAAAGAGCATTGTGTGGGAGAACAAATGCTCAGTCTTAAGAAAAGTCCCTAGCAACTACTAACTATTCCAGTCAGCTACTGCAGACAAACCACCCCGATATATATGTAGTGGCTTAAAACCAATCACTTCATTTTGTTCTTTGTCTTATTCTGAAAGCAAGAATGCATGGAGCAATCAGCTGAATAGTTTGTCTCTGGTTTGAGTAGGTGGAACTTGAAGGATCCGGTTCCAAGACGGTGTCTCCATACACATCTAGTCCACACACACTCATTCCCTACCCCCTCCACCATACTCACTGTACTTCCTCTGTCTTTTTCCTGTCTCTTTTATGCTCATATAGTATCCCTTCCACCAGGACCTCTCCTGAGACCCTGGACTTACACATGGTGGCTTCAAGAGTGTACCAAGGGACAAATGGAAACACCAAGACATCCTTCCCTACTCAGCCCAGGAAGTTACATCAAGTTCCTTCTTCCCCATTCCACTAGTTCACAGCACTTCACAGATAACTTTGACTCAAAAGCAACAAGGCCATACCATAAATAACAGGAGCTGAGAGAACTGAGGTTCCCCCATGTCTCTCTGTGAAGATCAACAGCCATGGTATTATCTACCAACACCTTGAGGCATCAGTGACCTTCAGAACCACCAGCCAGACATAGAGCTAAAGAGAAAACTTAGCAGTCTGTCCACATGGGAGTAGAAATGCACCAGATGCCCATGAAGACCAAGAAGGAAAAGAAAGGTTGGCCAAAGGTAGAGGAAGAATGGCCCCCTGGGAGGTATACTCCTAACTAGTTGAACTGATCTGCAAGGCGTAAGAAGATAGGAGGTTGGAGGGGAAGACTCGGGCTACCTAAGGCAGTACAAGTCTGTCTCTGCCTTCTACAGCATCTGGACCTTCCTGAACCGTGCTCTGCTGTGCTATCACCAGGTCTCCTGGCAACAAGAATATAGCTCAGATCTGCAGCACTGTGTAGCCACAGCCAGACTTTCCAGAGAGATATTGATAAGCCACTGCTAGATGAAGAGCTGCCCAACACCTCAGGGCTGAAAAGAGATGGCAAATGGCCTTTTCTCTGCCTCTACCTACCCATCTCACCCAACCCAGAGAAGCTTGGCTACAGCCTGCCACCTTCTGGGGCCATCCTGACTACCCAGCACGGGGCCTGTCAGGAGGAGCAGTCCTGGATGTGAAAGGCCTGGCCTCTGATAGCTACTTCCACTTCACACACAGAATGCTGTGCTGACAAACACCTGGGACAGCAGAGGCTGTGGGTGGCAGCTGAAAATAACAGAGCTGGCTGCAGAGGAACCTCTTCTAAATCCTCAGGGTCTTGTTATCTCTCAGCCCGTGGGCCACAGGGACGCACCTGGCTTGCCATGTGTGCATGGGGCCTTCTCAAAGCTTGTGCTTAAAACCAGGGAAGCCTGCTGTGCCAGGGAATGAGTACAGTGATCAGAAAGCACAGAAACAGTCTGTTGAGGGGCAGGGCTTGGAGGGTGACCCCAACCCTACTGTTCCAATGGGCCCATCTGCCCCTCCCTCTTTGACCAATCCATTTCCTCTCCCTTCTCTGGATCTCAAGCTCTTGGTGGTCTGCCTTCTCATTTTGGCAGTAAGTATCGAGAGTGGTACAGTACATCTCTTATTTCTTTTGTGAGTTTATTGTACTGACCCAGCTAGTTGCTTGCCAAGACAGGCATACAGACATATAGGTTGGGCACTGCAGAGCTCCAGGGGCCACTGCTCATAACTACAATGTGTGGGGGATCCCTGCAATCATACAATGTGTCCACTGGCATTAACAGAAAAGAAAGGTCTCAAACCATCTCCACATCCCTGAGTAAAGGACAGTCTTATTTGTAAAGATTTGCTAACTGGCCAATTCATCTCCGACCTCCAAATATTCTGCCCACCAGGTTTGGAATACACAAGGTCATGACACCCAACTATTTAGAAAAAAATTGAGAGAGAGGTACAATAATGTATTTCCAGGCTAAGGAGGTCCAGAGGACAGAGAGTAATCCTTTCAAGGCAAGGGGACCATACCCACTGAAAGGTTTCCTGAACCTCCCTGTCCTGCAACATCATTCCGATAAACCAGAGAACTCAGATTTATCCATTTCACTTACATGGCTTCCCTTCCATCACCAATAGTCTCAGAGTCTGAAAGAGGGGAGCTAGTGAGGTTGCTCAGCAGGTAAAGCATCTGCCGCCAAGCCTACCACTGTGAGTTCAATTCCCAGAACCCATGTGATAGAAGGAAAGATTGGAGTTTGAGAGAGACTTGGGTAGCACCCAGAGATGAAAGAGTAGTGTCATTGTTCCACATCAGGATCTACAGCTCTGTGGCTTAACAGAAAGACTTGGCTGGTAAGTGTCATCTAACTTTTCTGCTTCTCCATGAGCTCTCTCTCTCTCTCTCTCTCTCTCTCTCTCTCTCTCTCTCTCTCTCTCTCTCTCTCTCTCTCTGAGATGTATATATGGTTTACATGTATGCACATGTGTGTGGCGTGCTCGTCTGTACATGCGCCACAGAAATCAGCCACCAAGTGTTTTCCTTAGTCATTTTCCTGCCTTATTTCATGAGCTAGGGTCTCTAATAGCTCCAGCTAGACTGGCTGGACCTATCTCTGCCTCCTGGCACTGGGGTTACAGACAAGTAAGGCCATACTTAGCTTTCTTGTATGTTCTGGGGTTTCCAAACTCAGGTGCTCATGCTTGAACAGAAAGAACTTTAATATGTGAGTCATCTTCCCAAACTCTAACTCAACCTTTTAAAAACATGTTAGCATTAGAATTATGTATTTTATGCATAATCCATTTGAAGGACACATTATTAGACGGACTGATAATGCTCAAAACCCACCCAAATATTTATTTTGTGCTTCGATATAATCCATCACAGGGGTTGGCATGTGGGCCATAGATTGTAAAACACAACTATGTGATATAAACCTTACACCAGCTCTAGAGGTAAGCCTGCACAACTAGATACAGCATATCTACTTATTGAGGGCTAAGGAAAGGAGGAACACCCCATTTTCTGACAAATTTTTCTCATAAATTTAAGAGATCTGACCAACACTTCAGATCAATTTTAATCCTGGTATCATGGAAGTCTCTGCACCTGTCCAAGGGCCTCCCACCTCATGAAGAAAGGGCATTTGAGTCTTAAGATACTCCTTGTTGTTTGGTAGTGGTGGGGTACGTGTATGAGTGTGTATGTGTGTGTGTGTGTGTGTGTGTGTGTGTGTGTGTGCGTTTAAACATTAATACACAGTCTTATGTATCTTAGGTTGGCCTTGAACATGATTTGTACCCAAGGATGATCTTGAACTGCCATGCTCCCTGCCTCTACCATGCCCTCTACTATTGGGGAACTGAGCCCAGGTCTTTTATGCATTCTAGGCAAGCACCCTACCAACTAAGCAATACCATCCAGCCTCTCAATACACTTTTTAGTCCTATATCATCAGTTCCTCTAGACTCATAAGAGATCCATCATACAACAGACCCTGGGATATGGGGTACAGAGGTCATTAATACTGTATAGGTTCATACCCAGATCTACCACACACTAATGTGTGGCCTGGACCTCAATTCCCTAATCCATAAAGTAAGAGTTAAGAGTGCTACCTACCACGATGGATGGTTCAATACCATATATTTGCATATAAAGTGCTTCATACCCACCAACACCAGTAAGCACACGAAGTTTCCCATCCCTATGGGAAAATTGATTTGATTCTTCATGCTTATTCTCTAACCTTTAAAACTGTATAAAATAATTTTAAATGTCTATATTAAAAGATTATTTTGAGGATCAAATAACCTAACTACCGTATGAAACCTCCAATGCTGTTTATGCTTCATTGATACTCAGAAGAAATTTGTTATTGCTTTCCTGTAAGAAGTCAGTATCTGCAGTTCGCACAGAAGGACTTCCCAGAACAAAAACAGTGATAAATCTGGAGACTGATGAATACCTGAGAATGAAGAGGAAAGGATTCAAAAGAATGTTCCAGGATTAACTGCAGGGTTCAAAAGCAAATGGCATAGTATATGACCCAATGGAGGTCCTTGCTATAAATGAATTGGTTCAGTCTAGGGACATAGTGCCATGGTAAAGTACTTCTATAGCAAAGTAGATTCCATCTATACTGCATACAAATTCTATATGTTGATCATGCATGGGCACATGCATGTGTGTATATTTGTGTGTATGTGCATGTGTGCATGTGTGTGCCTCTGTGCATGTGCACGTGCGTGTACGTGTACGTGTTCTGTCTGAGAAGATACAGGTAAACAGACACTGGGGAGAATGAGCAGCAACATCTCACTAGCTGGATTCTGTTTCCACCATTAAAACCATTTTCAAGCCCTGCCTGGCATTTAAATAGCATCACCCCTGGAGATGGCTGCTTTGGTTTCATTACTGTCTATGTTCACAGGCACAAATAGAAACCTTCGTGGTTTTATTAGTTTCCATGCAACTCAGGAGAGATTAGCATGCTAGCATTTCAGCTGCTGACTTAAAAAAGGGATCGGTTAAAAAGCGAGATGCTCACGTCGTCATGTCACTGGAAGACTGAAAACAGAAAATCTCTGTCATATCTGCCTGAGCCCATGAGCTAAGTACTCCATTCTGCAGTTGCCATCTCTGCTGTCTAAATGTTTAGTGTTTTCTGTAAGAAATATTTAGTCAAGATCACCTGCACACACACGCACACACACACACACACATACATCACACACACACATATACATAAACAATACACACACAATACACATATATTACACTACATACACACACACACGCACACACACACGCACATACATAAACAATACACACACAATACACATACACTCACACAATACACATATATTACAACACACACACACACACACACACACACACACACACACACACATAAGAAGGACTGAACTCCTATGTAGAAGGGTCTTGTGCAGGTGTGAGGGGTTTTGCTTCGCTTTGCTTCTTTGTTTTTGTTTGGTTTGGGCTGTGGGATGATGGTTGGTGTGCTGAAGCAGCCTTGTATTCTGTGAATCTGCAAACTGTTAACATCATTTATCTGTGACAAGTTAAAATTTAATACGCGGCCCTGGTAACATCAAATGAATATTATATAATCTAAAAGAGCGATTCCAGTAAGTCTCAATGTGCTGGCTGTTTATGGTTGGGGGAACTTTGTTTCAGAGAGCACTTAGACTTCTGGGGATCACCCCTCCCAATGCTTGCTCCTGCCAGGGAGGCTTCATAACATTCCCCAGCTTTGGGCAACTGGGAAGCTCCACAGAACAGTACAGAGATGACTGGTCTGGCTCGGGGCTGACTTTTAGGATGAGTTGAGGGAAAACTTCAAAGTGAGTTGATTCTCGTGGCCTTCTTTTCAATCAAACACTGCTAGCCTATAATCCCAGCCTATTTATAGACTACAATCTAAGATGACTTTGACTTTTCCCCACACCAAGAGTCTAAATAAAACTTCAGTAGTCATTCAGCTTTGTCATCAGAAGTAATAACAGAGTCACAAAAACCTAACTCTGAATGTTTTTCTCTTAATTTCTTTTTCTCCCATACAACCCCAACCCCAGCCTCCACTCCCTCCATTCCTCCCAGGTCCCACACACCTCCCTTCTACCCCAGATTCAATCTTTTTTCTAAATGCAGGCATAATAGTATTTCCAATGTCCTCTGATTAAAAGTTTTAAGATTTATATTTTACTTTTTAATTGTGTGAGGGTATCTGGGGGTCGGGGGACAGTGTGCATGCCCTTAAGTACGTGTACCCACAGAAGCCTCAGATACCCTGGAGCCAGAGTGATGGGTAATTGCGTGACCTGAGAGATGGAAACCAAAGTCAGTTCTCTTCAAAAGCAGCTAATGCTCTCAACCACTGGGCACCGTTTTAATACTGCTTCACATTGAAATTCTCAACTATATCTGCTCATCAAAGTCAGCATTAAAGTTTGGGGAACACGTCAATCAAAGTCCACTTTTGTGATTTTTAGTAGAGCAAGATCCACTCCCTGGGTCTACTGCTTCAAGTAATGGAATTCATAAAAGGTAAAAATGATATCTTTGAAATTGACCTAAGTGGCTTTGTACTTTAAAAAAAAATCATTAAATCAAGAACAATTTATATGTAAGAAAACCAAGACCCAGATGTCTTGTGAGAGACACAATAGCTGCCCTATGTCATGTGGCAATGTCAAAATTCTAAGATGGCTCAGCCCTTAACTCTCCTCTGAGAGCAGAGGTGGGCTGGAGTTACGGCTCACTGGTACAGTGGCTAACACAAGACCCTGAGGTGAATGCCCAGCACTACAGAAATATACAAAGAGCAAACCCCAGTAAAATAGACTCTGTACAGAAAGAGGGTCACTGCTCATTCTACAGCCGGCTGTGTGGATCCAACCCAATAAGGCCAGAGGCCTCTCAAGGGCCTCAATGCCCACAGGAAGAAAGAGAAAACCCATAACCAATGGGGTCACAGTAAAAAGGCGGCAGGGAAGCAGGGAAGTAAACAGACCCACAGACAATACTGGTTAGCTTGAGGGCGTGTTTTGATTCAGAGAGATTTTTTTTTCCCTGTTGAAAAATGTGTGTGTGTGTGTTTGTGTTTTCAGTGCTGGGGATTAAACCAGGGGGCCTCTGCATGTTAGGCAAGGGTTCTACCTCTGAGTTACATCCCCAGGCCCTGTTTTGACATTGTCTCTCCATCCAGGTTAGCCTCGAAGTCAAGATCTTCTTGTCATAGCCTATCAAATGTTAGAATTACGAAAATAATTATTAAATAATTAGAAATAAATAAAATGTTCTTGACCTTCTTGGAGCTGGAAAGGTGATTTAGCAGTTAATAGCACTGGCTGCTCTTCCAGAGGATCCAGGTTCAATTCCCACTACCCACATAGCTGCTGTTACATATCTGTAACTCTAGTCCCAGTGAGATCCAATGCCGTCCTCTGGTCTCCAGAGACACTGCATGCACGTGGCCCAGAAACATACACGCTGACAAAACACCTACATATAAAATAATACAACAAAATAAAAATCTAAAGTCTACCTTATCAGTGTGCAGCTCAGTACTAACGAACATATTCACATTGGTGTGCAAGTCGTTTCTGAACATTATCATCTGCAAAGCTGAAACTCTGAGCCTGTTATGTGAGCGATCACTCTACCCTGAGGAACCAGCAGCTTCTGTGAAGTTGGCGATCCTAGGTGCCTCATTAGAGCAGGGTCCCATCTTTCACATCTAGGTTACATCACCTAGCTCAGTGCACTGGAGGTCCATACTCAAGGTCCTTCCCTCTTACAACCAGACATCATCCGGGTATGCCCATGCTACATTTGGTTTCTCCTACCACCTTCTAGTAGATTCTAGATGGCTGCCACTCTGGTCTTTTGTGGGCACCACAGCTCTCAGTGTGAGCACACAGAGATCATTCAGATCCTTGTTCCTAAGTTATGGGACATAGACCAAAATTGGAAACACTGAACCATAATAGCTAGTTAATTTTGTAAAACCTCACCATTCTAGCTTCCACAGGTTCCAATTTCTCTACTACCTCCCCTACACTTGTGATCTTTCTGCGTTTTTTTTTAACAGTACTCATCCCAGCAGGCGTGAAGTAACTTCTTTTTATGCTTCTGTCTGGCCTTAACATCCCTGTTTCTCCAGTGTTCTCCGTTGTACAATGAATATACAGTACTCAGGATTAAGGATAAAAATGTAAAACACTGAAGTAAAAAAATAAGTCTTATGAGGAAAATAGGTTGCAAATGAATATAAGAAATGGGTTTCTTTTTTTTTTTTTTTTTTTTAAGCTACTCGAACCGTTGCGATTTCCTGTAGGTTTGGTTGGCAACATCATTCCTGCACACCTTAAGGATCCATCACCTGCTCAGCTGTGGTGGCTGTAATTCACGGGCCACCAGCACAGCTCCTGTAGACACTGAGAAGGAAGTGCACAAAGAGATGCAAAGGGGAGCTGCTGCTGGTCCATGGTGAGCATCATGGAACCCAGTTAATTGAACAAAGTATCTGTGAAAACCTGCACAGTTGCAGAGACAAAAGTACTGTGCCCAGTGGTTTCCTCCTGGTCTGCTCCACTCCTTGGAGGTAGGGCCAAGGAGAAGGGGCTGGAAACAAGTTCTGCCAGTCATACAAGGATTCAGCCTCCAGCTCCCTGAGGAGAAGTGTCATTGCTCCTGGTGTGACTGTCTCTGTATCCTTCTGCACACTCCACTGTCTCCTGTCTGCTTCTGAAGGTGCCTGTCTGCTTTCTCTTTTTCTAGCTCTTCTTTAAAATGAATTTTTAATTAGCATGACAAAAAATGGGTTCCATGTGGCATTGTTTTCATACATAAGAGTCCACTGTGCTTTACTTTTTATTTGTCCTCCCTCTGCCTCCTCCCCTACTCTTCACCTGTGATGGTTCCCTTCCTCCCTCTAAATAGCTTCTCCTGTTTTATGACACATATACTTATATATCCCTCTCTTTGTACACCCTTTTTTCCCTTAGACTTTTTCCCCCTCTCATATCATAATCCCATTTCTCCTAACATACACAAACACACACACACACACATACACACACACATACACACATACACGCACATCACACATACATACATACACACACACACACACACACACACACACTCAGCTTGCAGCAAAACTAAACTGATCTCCACAGTCACAACCATCAGGCAGACTGGAGACTCGGCACTTCAAAATTCCAAGGACTAGAAAGCAAGGAACCCTACAGTCTCAGGCGAAGGGGAGACCCAAGAAATGACCAGAGAGGACAAGCTGCCTGCACAGAAGCATCACAGGTAAGGTTATTTGACGCCTCCACAGAGTAGACGATATCCATACGCCACCTAAGTCTTTGCCATCCAGGCCTGCAGGTAGGATCTGAAATCTACTACTCTGGACTTGTTCTGGGTGTCCCAGCCATGGGTTACAAGCAAAGAGAAATGGGAAAGCTCTTGCAAGTTCTATTCTAAGGTGGGCAGCGGTAGCCTCAGGAGATCATGAGCACTTGTCCTCATTAGTGGGGAGCAAAAGAGCACCAGCACTTGGGGAGACCTCCAAACCCCCACCCACCATGAGCTGTGGTTGCACTTGCCCCTGAACATGCTTAGTCAAGTCCCTGTTGGTTGCCCACCAACTACCTAGTTTACAAGACACGGTCCACTCCAGTCTTTCCATACCCAAGTTCACTCCCAAACAAGGAGAGAGCACTTCCTGGTCTCTCAGGAAGACAGGAGAACAAGAACAAGATATGGCAAGGAAACTAATGAATATTCAGACTCTTGTAATCCATGTAGTCAAAGGCAGAGCCATCACACCTGAATGGCTTTCTACAGTGAGAAAACCTTGCATTAAACCTCTTATGTAAACGACATTATGGTAGGCTGAGAGGTCATTGGCTCAGTGGTTAAGACTGCTCTCTGCTCTTTCAGAACACCTGAGTTTTATTCCCAACACCCACATCAGGCAGCACACAACTACCTGTAACTTCAGCTCCAGAATACCAGACACCCACTTCTAGACTCCATAGGTAGCATATATGCACACAGACACATGTGAGAATACATACATAAAAATAATAATGATAAATATTTAAAATAGTAATATTAAAATATAAATTATGGCACCAGATATCATCATGTATAAGAGAGATTTTATTTCAAGTCGCAATCTTTCTTCCTCTCCCCTACCACAAGGTCTCATTGTAGAGCCACCTGGAATTAATAATGATCCTCCTGTCTCAGCCTCCCAAGTGCTGAGATTACAGGTATACACCACCACACCCAGCTTTACAATTCAATTTTTCATTAAAAAAAAATCTTTGGCTCTTCAAATTAAACTTTGACCATAGGGGCATCATGTAGCACTTACTCTAACTATCTCTGCCTAAATGTTAGCATTGTGCTCTAGTGTGTGTCTTTAAAACAAAATTAAATGATGCTGGGTTCCACAGAAGTTCCCCAGGATGAGAAAGCACTGTGAGAAAAGGGAGCAAGGAGGAAGGCAACCAGATGGAAGGCAGAGAAGAAGAAAGGGGTGCTGATGGTCATTTTAAGGTTGGAAATCCACTGGATCTGGGCTCTCAAGCAAACCAGGTAAGAAAAGCCAATGAAACAGCATGGGCAAAATACAAGGGCGTCAGGGTTGGTGGCAACACCTATGATGCCAACATTCCAGAAGCAGAGGCAGGAAGATCACAAATTCATGGTCAATCTAGGCTACATAGTGAGACTGTTTCAGAAAGGGCTACACACACACACACACATACATACACATACACACACACACACAAACACACATACACACACATACACACACACATACACACACATACACACACACATACACACACATACAAACACACACACATACACACACACATACACACACATACACATACACACACACATACAAACACACACACACATACACACACATACACACACATACACACACACATACACACACATGTGTGTGCATGCATGTGCTCACAAATTAAAATGGAAAAAGTTAAGGATACAGCTCAAGTAGTAGAGCACTCGCCTAGCATGCTTGAGGCCCTAGGTACTAAACTCAAAAACAAAAGAAAGAAAAGAGAAAAAGTAAATAAGATGTTTTAAATAATTTCAGCATTCGCCACGTACAGAAGCATTAGTCACACAGGTAATGAGATCGCACAGGAAGATGACTCCCAGGCTCAGCTTGAGGACGTTAAGTATATCCATTCTGGCCTTAGAGTGCCAATTACATTTCCAAATTGGCAATTAGACATAATGTCCCAAAGACAATTACCAAATAATGCCAAACACAATGCAGATTCCATCTGAACGAGAGTATTCTCTCCAAACTCTCTCTGCCCATTGCCCAACTCATCACCCCCCTTACACACAGCTACCCAAGCAAACTAAGTCTTTTTTACCAACTAATCAAGACATATGTGTGAATAATTAAAATCTGGGATGAATCAAGCAATTTATAATTTCATCACCAAAGCTTGCCACCAAGTCAAGCCTCTCTCTCTCTCTCTCTCTCTCTCTCTCTCTCTCTCTCTCTCTCTCTCTCTCTGTGTGTGTGTGTGTGTCTCTGTCTCTGTCTCTGTCTCTCTCTCTCTCTCTCTCTCTCTCTCTCTCTCTCCTTTCCTTCCTCTGCTGGAGAGAAGGCTCAGTCAGTCAGTAAAGTGTTTGCCACACAGTCATGAGGACCTGAGTTTAGATCCCTAGGACCCATGTCCAAAGATAGGCTTATGTGTGTGCTTGGACTCCCACTGCTGAGAGGGTGATTCGGGCTCACTAGGGCATACTGATCCCCAAGCCTACTTGGTGAATTCAGACCAGCAAGAGAGATTATCTCAATAAAAACAAGGTGACGCCGATGAGATGGCTCATCTAGAAGTGTTTGCTGAGCAAACCTGACAACCTGGGTGTAATCCCTGGAACCCACATAAAGGCAGACAGAGAAAACCAACTCCTGAATATTGATTGTCCTCCACATGTGTGCCACAGCATGTACACACAACAACAAATATAACTTTTAATGACTAAATAATGACACCAAAGATTGTGCTATGAAAACACACACACACACACACACACACACACACAGAGCAGAGACATGAATCTACACCTACCATTGTCCCCACCACCCTAAGTATCTTGTGTTTCTTTTTAAATAACTCAATTCCTGCCCTCAAGGAATCTGAAGGCCGCTCAGGGTCACTCGCAGCTGTGCACATCTCATGAGAAGGGTTTTAGCTCAGCTTGGGCTAACAGTTCTGAGTCTGAACGGGCAAGAGCTGAGAACCAGTCTTCACTCTTTTTTCCCTGGCACCTGGCTCAGTTTCTGGCACAGTAGATATGCTTTGATAAAGGCAAAACCAACAGCACTAACATTAACCAGAAGATCTGTGGGCCACTAGGTACACATGGGCCTTTTTGTGTGGCTGCCAGAGAACCAAGTGAAGTTCCTTCTAGGTTCACCTCCTTTGATAATGGAACAACCTAAAATGAACATCTCACGGAAAGTCTCAGATAGTAGGAGCTGTGAAAACCCTTCTAGTAGTGGGGTGGTGGGGAAGAACTTTCACTGTTGTCTGCTTGAATCCTTGAGAGGTACAAAGGAAGATGGCACTCCTTCCCCTCAAAGATCCCTTTAAGGTTGAGTCTCCCTCCCATTTGGTAAGGTCCACCCTGGGTCCCTGTGAAAAATGCCCTGCTTTGAACCCTTCCAGTAGGAGTAGCTTGCAGTTGACCTCCTGAACCACCCCACACCATGTAGCTCTGGCTGTAGCCTTTAATTTTGCAAGATGGTGGTTTGGCTAACTGGCTACCCTGGACTTTGGGAAGCCACACCCCTCATAGTGTGACCAACTGGCAAGAAGAAGAACCCACATTTTGGCTGGCAACTGGCATACCACTCCCTGTAAACTACAGAAAGCCACCCTGACTGCCACACACAGCCAGCCCCAAAGTTCTTTGGGAAAGGACACCCCAGGAGACAGCTTTAATACTGAGCATCCAACTGAACACAGGCCCACCCTCCACCCCAAAACACCTCATCTAATTCTCTTACCCTGACTGGTGTTAGCAAACCTTCCTCTTCTTGTCCATGTTCCATGATAAGCCCATCTTCAGAGACGACCTGCCCGTGCTGTTCATTCACATCAGGCTCTGCATAGCATCAGCAATGCCTGTCTCTTACAGAACCACAGCCGCTCAGGCCACTCAGCCTTCTCAGGCCGCTCCCTGGCTCTTCTGCATCAGACCATTTCTCCAGCCCTCCAGGTAATCCGTATACTCATGAAAGTTAGAGACCCTCCCCCTCCCCCAGACCTTGCCTGAGCCCAACTGGCATTCCTCAGATCTTCTTCTCACAAAGTTAGGCATATGAGGGTGGGACCCTGAATTCCCTTCTCACTGAGCCCAAAGCCAGGAATACATCAACTTGGGGCATCTGGAAGAAAGAGACACTGTTAGCCCACTCCTGCTGTGTACAG
The DNA here is from genome assembly GCF_021556685.1 of Rattus norvegicus. Lineage (NCBI taxonomy): Eukaryota > Metazoa > Chordata > Mammalia > Rodentia > Muridae > Rattus > Rattus norvegicus. The sequence continues at coordinate 312,805 of NC_141548.1, read as the reverse complement.
CAATGGAATTTCAGTGGTTCTGCGGGAGACTGGCCTTACCTGACCCTGAGAGATTTCTCTATAAGTCTATGAGTTCTCCATGATGCCCCAGGGTTGTGGTGTCACTGCACAAACACAACTCTTTCCCACGAACCAAAAGGGAGTCTCTCTAGAGGCTCCTCAGCTCTCAAGTCCTGAGAAGGTAGTGTTGGCTGTTTTGATTCACAGATTAGCACAGCCATTGCCACTGAGAGCCAGGGTACCCTTGCTTCCCACTTTGGGAAAAAGGCCCTGACATTATAATCTAATGTCATCTCAACTGCTACAAGGAGAGACAGAAAAGAGAGAAGGGGGTGGTGAAAGCAAGTGAGCCCTAGAGCAAGCACTTCCTGCCTGCACCTATTGACCAGCCCAGCCCATAGAGCACAGTAGCTTGTTCTGTGGCAAAGAGGAGAGGCTGAGAGGAGGAGGCAAAAGGCTTGGTCTCCCTTCTTTCTCAGACCAAACAACAGGGTCTCTTCCTTTCCTCCAGGAGCAGCAGCAGGCCCAGGCTTGCAAGGAAAGCATGAACCCCATGTCTTTTCTGAACACTGCCAAGAAGTAAGAATCATGGGGCTGTGCTCTTATTATGAGGCTTAGTATGACAGGAAGGAAACTAAGGAACCTCCTCTGAAGTCCTTGCCAAGGTCACAGGCTGACTCTGGACCACTACACGGGGAAGGGGGAAAGCTACTTCAAGCAAGCTGCCTACCAGGTGGACTTCTGCAAGCCTACGATGAGATCCTCCCAGAAGAGGCTCAGCCAGGGTCCTCACTACCAATTCCCTCCAAGGTAACTTCAAGGGCAAGGGCCAGAGCATACTTTGGGAAATCCTGTTGTGAAGGCTGCCAAGGAAAAGCTGGTCTGGTTGCACAGCACCATGTTTAGGAGACTGCAACATCCTTGGGCGGCAGGGAGCATAATTCTGGGAGTTCTGACCTGCCTGGGGCTACCAGGGATGGAATCAACCCTCTTGAAGAACATGGTGTTGAACAGCTACATCTCCAGGTGACTGTTACAATGGTTTCCTTCTGCCAGCCCTATTCTCTGAGACACCAATACCATCAAGGACCTACCTACATCCCCGCCCCATCATCAGCACATCAACCATGATGTCAAGATGTCCTCCGTAGATCTTTCTTCACCTACCAGATCCCAAACATCATAGCTTGCAGCAATCCAAAGTCAGGAGTCCCAATCTCAGTGTGACTTTGGACAAGTTAGACTCATACCGGCAGATCTGGAGGCTCCTTTTGGTCCCCAAATTCTCTCTGTTCTAGTGTGTGCCCTTCGGCAACTACTGTTCAACGAATCATCAAAAACAGCTTCTCGCTTGGTGGAGCTGTGGTAACTCTTACTTCCCAGAGGCCTGCTAGTATCAGGTGTTTGTTGGGCACTAGACACCCATGTTATTGATGCTTCTCATAGGAATTCTATAAAGTAAGTGTCAGTGGGTTCCTCTATGGCTGATGAGGAAATAAGGCTCACTGTCAGCCAAAGATACCCTCCTGAGTGGGAACAGCAAGCTTTATTCTGAGTCTATTAATGGTAGAGTCTAAAATATCAAAATAAAAAAAGTAAACAAAACAGCAGTGGTGCTGGAGAGATAGCTCAGCAGTCAAGGGCACCTACTTTTCTTGCAGAAGACCCAGGTTTGGTTTCCAGTACCTACATGGTGGCTCACAGACATCTAAGTCTCTAGTCCCAAGGGATCCATCCAACCCCTCTTCTGACCTCCACAATCTCCTGCATGTACCTGACGTACATACTCAGGTATGTACTCAGTTACATACACATAAAACAAAATTAAAATTTTTAATAACCAATGAGTACAGGCTATGTGGACAAGGCCAGGTCAGGTCCTCCGTGACTAGGGACTGACAACTTCTCCCCGGCCTCCCTGAGTGATCTGACCATAAAAGAGTATGTGGAGGTCATCAGTGCTGGCAATTGCCAGGACAAGAGGAAACCAGGCACTGAGGCCAATCTGGAATCTAGAGTTCCAGGGTGCTGATGCCGCAGTCCTGATTGATGCACCAGACCAGACCCTGGGTAATTACCAAGCCATAATGGGATCTGATATTTATATTAATCACGAGCTTGTCGGAGAAAATGTGTTGTTTTCTCAGACATAACCATGGAGACAACACCTCAATAATTCACAGCATGCAGAACATCTTTGACCAAGACCAAGGTTCTATAGGGATGATAGCCCTGACTGGGATTATCGGTTAGTCTATGCCTTGTCACATGCAGGTCCTGCAGCAAACCAGAGGCCCATCCACAAGTGACCTATTTCCCCAAATGCTTAAAGAGAAGTAGACCACAGGCTAGCAAATGAATAAAACAAGGGGGGGGGGGAGAAGAAACATAGGTGGTTAGGAGGCAAATTCCAAAGGAATCGGAGCTTAAAAATCTTTCCCCAAATTCTTCTGTCCTTCCATTCTCTTGTGTGCGATCCCAAGACAAAGAAGAGGATTGGAACTTATGGGGTCCAATCCTCAGATTTCCTAGGGGCCAGAGAGGTTAAATGGCTTATGCAGACTGTCTGGGCAGTTCCCCCAGCTCGCTGCAATCTAGGACTAGACTGAACCCCAAAACTCTGTTGCCAAATGACCAACGCACACTGATGTAACTCAGGGTGGTGGAGGGAAGCAATAGCATGAAAAACCTGAGCAAAGAACCGTGCTCAAGTCAGGAATGGGACGGTGAGGTTTGCTGTGCGCCTATTATTCTGTCCACTCTCCCACTATTTGAGACAGGCTTATGGCTACCTAGTCCAAGCTGACTTAAAACAGTCCTCCTGCCTCTGTCCTTGAATACTGGAATACAGGCATGTGCCACCATACCCAGCATAAATATTCCTCCATTACTCCCCTACTTCTCCCCAAAAGCTTACAACTTTTTAAAATAATGATAATAATAATAACAAAGGCATTAGCTCTGTGTTATTTGGAGGCCAAAGGCACAAATGAACAGAGACCCCAACATGTATGTCCACAGTCTTGGGTTCATTTGACAAAAAAAAAAAAAGTCATGGTGCAGACCCGGAGAACAAATGTATAGGATTCCAGACTCCTGGTGAAACACGTCTCCCTGGGAATTTCAGATGCTGAGTAGATACCTTTCCCAGAACTCTGGCTCCTAGTAAGTCACACTAGACCTGGATAAGAGTGGGGTGGGTGAAGAGGCTTGAGGGTGGGTAGAAATTTCTGTGGAATAGCAGCAGAGGTTTGCTTAAAGAGACTGGCAGATACAGCTTTTCTAAACTTGAGCTGAATTCTTTATTCTGTACCGAGTCTTGACAAAACTATGGAATATTTGAAAAGCAAAGAGGGGATTGACTGCAAAACAAACACAGAGCTCAAAGAGTAGAAAGGGAAGCTCTGAAAAATTCTCACTTACCATCATTAGGTAAAGGGAGTTTAGTATACACACAATTTAATTGAACTAATCAAGAGGCAGGTATTAAAAAAAACAGGGCATGATTCTAAAAGAACTCACAGTACCAAAAATAGCTGGATGATACTCTATTTTGGCCTTCAATCTTTCCAAACAACCACAATCATCTTTCATTCCAGGGTGATTTCTGTATTGAAACTCTCAATTGTTCTCACTCTGCTGATTCTGAGGCTAAAGACTCTGTAGACAAATGTGTACAGATCGGTTTATTTTTTAATTATTGTTACACAAAACCTATTTTCTGAGAAAACTGGCAAAAGCTACTCTGGTCATTATTTAGGAGAGAGATTCTTTATGTAAATTCTCTCAGAAACATTTCATGACACGCACTAAACCAGTACAGGGTACCCCCTAGAGTAAAGAGATGATAAACACTCCACTTAAAACCTCAGGATGACAAAAGGTTTCATTATGACCAAATTTGCTCACTTTCTGAAAAGAGAAGGTGGTTTGTTTGTTTTATTAAGCCAACCCAAATCACTTCCATATAGAAAATAATTGAGAAGCATGCAACTAAAGATAGAGGCCAAGTCTCAGTATGGGAGGGAGACGCTCCCAGGACTAGCTGGAGATGCAGTAGAAAGAATGAGTGAATGGGATTCTGTGATCAGGCTACAGTTAAGTCTGATGGAGCAGAAAGTGTCTCTGAGTCTGACTGTAGGAACCTTGCTTAATCTGAGGGCTTCTCTGGAAGGCCAGTGAACTTTCTCCTTGAAAAGGACAGGGTTGGGGGGGGGGGGTGCTTCATTATCAAGAAGCGGGCTCTAAACAAGCCCACCAGTCACCATTGGAGGCTTTCAGAGCAATGCCAAGAGGAAGCAAAGAAGGAAGGGAGGGAGGTTTTACTTTTTCCTCCCTTATTCCAACACACCAGTATTTTCCAAAACACAAATGTGCTGCCACAAAACACAGCTGAGCCCAGCACCTACGGTAATGTATAATTAATGACACAGAGTGCTTCAGTTGCCCTTGGGTTTCATAGTCAGCCTTCCCCTTTAACCTAACTCTTCTCTTTAGCAGCTACAAGATGCCACAAGTTGCTGAACCCTGTAATGCCTGAGGGGGGTCCTGTGATTAACTTTACTAGAGCAGGTGTTGACACCTGGGAACCAGGATGAGTGCCTTGCCCAACCCCCCCCCCCTAGAGATCTCCTCTCTCCAAAAGTGTGGGTGCTGTTAAGTTCTCTTGGATCAGAATTTCTCTAAAAGAAGGCACCCAGTTCAGCTCCCTCTTTTTGTTCCCTGTTCTTTCTTTTATTCATTCTGTAGTTCTCTCTCAAACACTGCCCACCTCCGGACCCCTGTGCCCAGCTAGTGCTAGGTGGTGGGCAGAGACCCCTCTAGGATATGGACACAGCCCAGGAGTAAGCCTAGCAACCATATATCTGAGATGTGAGTCCTAACACGGGTGGGCGACTCTGCCAGGAATAGCTTAAGGCAACTTCCAGCCACATCGAGTGCCAAAGGGGGGCTTCGTGAAGCAGAGTTCCCTTGGACCCTGAGGTGTGCAACCCTGGTGCTACAGATTGGAGCTGCTGGCTGTATTTGCAGGGATCCAAAGTGGGTGGCCTAGGAGAGGAGTGTAGAGGTGGTGAAAGTACTTGGGGCAGGGGAATGTTCCACAAAGAAAACGTAAGTGATGGAGTGGGCGGAAGCATCAGACTTGCAACCATGCCACGTTTAGAAAGTGATTCTCCATAGATTGACCCCATTCCAGGATAACTCTTTTCAACTTTTTATTGATCCCTGTGCCCCCACTTTCTAAAGCCATATTCCTCCCCCAGAATTCCAAAATGCAAAAGATTTTCTCCCTTGCTCTAATGACGTTCCCTTCTTAGGGACCCTATGAACTGATTTCCCCAACAAGCTCCTAAAGTAGGAGCTGATCTGTCCCAGCCAGCCCGCTGTGATGAGCCTGGACGCAGCCAGTGAGTGATGCCCAGCACGCACCCAGGGTCTTTCAGCTTCCTGTGTCCCCCGCAAGGTTCCTTCTCCTCACCCTGCAACAACATGCCCGAAAGACACATGTACCCCCGACCCGGGTCCGGCCGTAGCCACCAATAACCCTACAATAAGTAGAGAAGTAAAGCGGGGGTCTGTGTCCCAGAGCGCACCGGCTGGGGTCAACTCCTCACCCCTGGCGCACAGACCGCTGCCCCAATCCGAGGGCACAGGGAAAGGGGAGGGAAGGGCAGGCGACGGGGACAAGGCTGGTAGGACGGAAGGAGGCAAGACACGGTGCGGAGCTAAGAGGTGGGCTGCAGGGGACGCCGAGAGATGGCTGGGATGGCGCAGGGGCGGGCGCCCGGGGCGCGCGTTACCTTCGTCTTGCCCCCGCAGTGGCAGCAAACGGTCCACAGGTACTTGAGAGTCCGCCAGAGCAAGATGATGAAGAGGCCCCCGAAGAAAGTCACCATGGAGGAGGCCAAGAAAGCCCACCACATGCGTTGGCCCCGGCTGTCGCACGGCACCTCCATGGTCACCGGGATGATGAGCGCATCCATCTTGGGCTCGTGGACCGAGGACGAGGAGGAAGAGGAGGAGGAAGAAGAGGAGGAGGAAGAAGAGGACGCGTCTAGGCTGAGATGGTTCGCGTGGATATTGCTGCTCATTCTAAGACCGCTGCCTCCGCCGCCGCCGCCGCCGCCGCCGCTGCTGCCGCTGCTGCCGCCGCCGCCGCCGCCGCCACCGTTTGCCATAGCTAGCAACGGACGGCCGGCGCAGGGGCTCGAGGGAGCTCCTCCCGCCGCCAGCGCCACCCCGAACACCCATCAACAGCCATGTTGCTGCTACTGCTGCCGCCGCCGCCGCGGAGCGCCGGGAGGGGGGCGGGGAGGCGCCTGGGCTCGGGGCGCTGTGCGCGACCTGGCGGGGTGTGCGGAGATATATACAGCCAAGCGCCGCCGCCCGCCCTCCCCCGGGCTGCCCGCCCGCCCGGGGGGGGAAGGGGATGAGCGCGGGTGGCTCCCACTCCCCGACCCGGGCTCCGATCGCCCCCGGGGCTGCGCGGGGCACCGAGAGCCCAGGGGGCGCCGCGGGCCGTCCGCGCCCGGGGTCTGGGCGGCCCGAAGCTCCGAAAGCGCGATCCCGAGTGCCTTCGGCGCCGCCCGGTCCACTTGGCGTGCGCCACGCGTGTGCGCTGCGCCCCGGCCCGGGGTCCCCCGCCCGTCCCCGCGCAGCTCTCTCGGGTGATGAGAAGACAGCTCGTTAAGATCGGAGAATCCGCGCCCTCCCGCCCGGGCGTGCCCGCGCCACCCTTCCTCCCCCAGACTGCGCTCCGCTCCTGGATCGCCGCCTCCTGAGCTCGCGGGGCCGCGGTAAATTGGCTGCGGCTGTCTGCCCTGCCTCCGCGGCCAGCTAGCGGATGCCCTGCCGGACCCCTTCGGACCGGGTCTTCGCGACCCCGAGCCTCCTCGGCCTCTGCTCGCTTCTTCCTCCTCGCCTCCTCGGGCTCTTCCTCGTCCCCGTTCTCGCAGCCGGAGCCTCTTCGGCGCGCGCCCCGCGCTCCCCGCAGCCGCCAACAGTGGCAGCTGCAGCAACTGGAGCAGGCGCGGGCTCAAGCCGCCCGAAGCGAGAGGGGAGGAGGCTTACCAGGCTGGCCACGGCTTGGGGCTGAGTAGGGGCCGCAGGTCTTTTGGAAGTGGTCGGGCATGCGGCCCCCCACCACTCAGGACACAGAGTATAGCGCCCCCAGCCCAGATGCAGGATTTAGCAGGTGTTGCGCCCCCTTAAGCTCAGCGGGGTACCAGAAGGGAAAGCCACCAGGTGCCTGAGGAACCCCTAATGGGGAGGGGAGGAGTGGTTGGCTGTCGGCTCCATTCAATGGGCTTATTATTGCCCCTAGATCCTCAGGCTTGGAGACTAAGGAAGACCCTAGTGAGCACAGTACGCGTGCTGACTGATAGTTCATTCACACTTTCGTTTCCTAGGTGCCACAGCGTGCGTTGCTGATGAACAGGGGCATCTGAAAGTCTGTTGGTAGTCTATGACCTCTGACAGCTGCAGGTGGGTTTGTTGTTTGTTCTTTGTTATTTCCTTATCAAGCAACCTGATAGTAGGCAAAGAAGACAGCAGCCTGACTGTTGGTGTGGAACAAACTTGGGTAGACAACGGGTTTCTTAAAGGGTCTCTTCCTTGTCCTTTAGAGTCATGTGAGGAGAGCAACTGAATGGTGGGTATTCTGCATTCAGGCTTGCCTTTCTACATTTCTGGTTTCCCCATTCGTTTCTCCCCTTTAAAGGGAAGGAGTCCGGGTTTGTTGAGCAGCCCCTGTCCCCCCCACCCAACCCCCAGTCACACAGAAACTTTCTCACTCTGGCCACTTCTCCAGGCTGGCAGCTGTACCACAACTTTTTCCTGTGCTAATTAAAACCAAGACAATCACTCTCCCCTCATTGCCCTCAGTGATTTCCCCAAACTTTCCAGCTCATTAGTTATAGCCTAATTGGAATTCTCAGGTTCCTTTCAAGACTCCTCATATGGTAAACTGGCCCAAGTGAGGCTCCTTACCTGAACAAGCTGTCACTACCTAAATCATTGGTCAGCCAAGAAGGGCCAAAGGAGGCCAAACCTGGCAGACACCGAAAATAATGAGTCTCAAATCGGTTGGTATATTCCTTGGGCTCAGTAAACATATCTACTAGAAAAGAATTAAGGCCAAAATCACCCCCCCCCAAAAAAAAAAAAACAGTATATAACAGAAGGCCAGCAAAAAGGCTCAACTGTTAAAGTTACTTGCCTCCAAACCTGACCACCTGAACCTGATCTCTGAAAGTCACAGTGAAAAGAATAAACTAACTCCTGTTAACCATTCTCTCATACCTATGTGCATGTTATGGTGCACACTCATGTTTACACACACACACACACACACACACACACGCACTGAGGTAGTTTATGTTTTAAAGAAGAGAGCTATAAATTGTGTTTTCCAGAAGGAGAAATTGCCTCAGTCTCCCCTTAAACCATCCAGTGGTCCCTCCAATATCATCTGTCCTTCACAATCCCCATGTATTCAATGCCCCTAGCTCTATCCCAGAATCAGGCTGGGTAAGACTTGGAAAGGCTGGGAAGGGATGCAAATGACTGTGGTACTGAGGTTCCTTTGTTGGCCTCCTCAATAGCTGTGAGTGTGCCTCAACACACGCCAAGCGTGAGGGACTTTCCTTAAGTCCGAGATTTAACATTTAAAACTGAGACATCCATAGCATAAACTCAGCAAAGAACAGGTACTGCTCTGCCCCACTGTGGCTTAGTGAGCCTTCGGAATGTATTCCCATAGGAACAAAACTTGAACCTTCGCAGCCAGTGGTCCCCTCTAGATTCTTCCTAGCCAATACCTGCAACCTAGATCTTCCTAGAAAGCTAGTTTCATGGTGACTTACAAGAGTCTGGCGGATGCTGTGCCTTCTGTCATCCCACATGTGAAGTCCCTACATGTGTTCTGACTCCATTGTCACCATCATCATCTAGAGGGTCCCAGAAGCCCCATGAGGTACGCACCCCAGCCACCACCTCTTTCTGCTTTGGTGACTGAAGCTTTCAGCCTCTCCAGTGTTGTCCAAAACTGTGACTTCCTCAGAATTCATCAGAGACCTTCATCAAGGTCAATATTATCACCTGAATGGACTTGGGACACTCAGAATATAGGCACAGAATGAGAGTATTCCTGACTACTGGGAATAGATATCATCAGGCCTTTGCCCAACTCTCTTACCAGCCATTTAGGAAGAGGCTCTTCCCAGACACAGAGGAACCTCGCATTCAAAAAGATCCTTGGACATCGTAGGCTTGTGTTATTCATTTCTAAAACTGAAACCAGAGGCAGGAGAGGGAGCTTGGAGAGTAAATGCTTGCTGCACAAGGATGAGGAGCTGAGTTTGGATCCCTAGCACCCACATAAAGTCCAGTCATGGTATATACTCTGGTACTGGGAAGTAGAGAGATGCAGATACCAGGGGAGTTGCTGGACAGACAGCAAAGCCGAAAAACAAACAAAAACAAAAAACAAACAAACAAACAAACAAAAACCAGAAACCAGGAGGGTAAGCCTCAAATTGAGCCTGCTTCAATTGATGTAGAAAGTTGATTGACTAAAATATATGGCATCAACCTCTGGCCTCCAAACACTCTGCACTGTACACACACACACACACACACACACACACACACACACACACACACACACACCACCTAGCCTATCTCAAAGGGTTATCTGGAAGAATGAAGAAGAAAACATACATATTGTTTGCTATAACTATGACACACACACTCCATAAACTGGATAAACTTGGATCAGATCTTCTGGCCCCTGGCTTTGCTCATATAGTGCAATCTTTGGGAAGAAGTGGGATTAGAGGCCCCTGCCTCCACTTTGCTGCTCTACACACCTACACAGCCCCTCAGAAAGATGGTCGGAGCAAGACCGTGCAGCTTCAGAAATCCCTGAGCTTTGCTGTATGTAATTTTTATCCCAGAGGGCCTCATACCAGGTTGTGGCCAACCTCCAGATGGGAAGAACCCATCAGCTTGCATAGGATCTGTCACCCACACCTACCCACTGACTTCTCCCTCTTTCTTTAGCCTAGGAAATGGGGGGCTCTAGTATCTACAAATAACCCCCAGAGTATCGTCTCTAACTACTGTAGGTGTGTCTACAGGTTGAGTATCTAGGGCCATAGTACAAGAACTAAAAGCTTACAAAAACTAGAAACTTACAATAGGAGACATTTATTTGCCTGTACACATGAAAGCTTCCCAAACTCTTCACCAAATGCACCTGTGTTTACAGTCACTTTCAGAGCAAGCCTGGATTTTCAAATCTGTTAACTATTCTAAGCTGGGCATTCCCAATGGGACTTAAAAGAAATACGTGAGTCGAAGTGCATGAGCACACAAACTAAAAAAGCAGAATGATTGCAAAGTCCAAAGAGAATATGAAAGGTTGTTTAAATAGTTATCAGCCGAGTATCACAGTTAACATGCTGAGATTTCTTTTCTATAGCCCCAGCCTGGACCTAATCCTGATACTCAGATTGAAAACAAACAAAAAAACAAAACAAAACAAAACAAAACAAAACAAAAAACTTTACAAATCTGCTAGGAGACTCAGTAATGCCTCCCTAAGTGGTGTGGCGTCCTCTGGTGGCATCTTCTGGTAGACCACTTCTTGGTGAGGATTCAAAGGGGGGCTGATTCATTCATTTGAGACATGGAAATCCTGAGGAACATTTCACAGTCAAACAAACAATGTAACCACAGGAAAGGGAACCATGGGTTTGAATGCTAGTGGTCAGAGGACACAAACGGACTACAGTTAATAACGTTTAGTATACTTGAGAAGGAACACTAAGGTTCTGGCCACAGATACATACAAGGAAAAAGTAATACAGAATCAGCTTGAGTTAGCGGATTATCCATTCCACAAAGAATAAATATTTCAAATAATGCTGTGCAATATACATAATGCAATGTTTGTCCATTTAAAAATATTAAAGCTGGAGAGATGTCCCGGCCATTAAAGACACTTGTTGCTCCTAAGAGGCCCTGCTTTGTTTCCTAAGACCCACATAATAGTTCACAACCATCTAGAACTCCGGTTTGGAGAAATCCGGTACCCTCCTATGATCTCTTAAAGCATCAACCACTCATATGGTTCACATATATACATGCAGACAAAACTCTCATAAATGAATGAATTGAATGTTTTAAGGAAAAGTAAAGAAAAGTCATAATCAGGATGATATCAACCATCCACTTACGAGTCCCATACCATATAAAGTGTTGCGTGAAGGTAGATGGCACAGTTCATGTTCTTTCCACAATACAATCTGATGCTCCGTCATAGCTACGACTGCCATTGGTGTCACCGTGCTTCCTTAAATTGCCATGATGTGAAAAGCTAGAAAGAGCTGACAACATGCCTCTCTTCCAAGCACTGGAACCTAAGGTTGGCCGTCATAACTCGTGGGCATATTTTTTTAAAACTGGGCATGAGGCTCAGTTAAAATCTTAGATCTGGGCAGTCAGGAGCAGGGAGATCCTTTCTACTCACTGATCAGAGTGGACCAAGGAATAAGTGTCAGGGAATAAGAAAACTCTCAGAGAAAAGTGGAGTAATGTCTGAGGAAGGACACTTGAGCTTGTCCTCCGGCCCCCACAAGTGTAGCCACCTAAGCATATGTGTACACATGCTCACAAGCACACAAGCACATGTGTACATATACACACATACTATACACACATGCAGGCACACATACACAATTACCATGGTGCACCCCTGCCTTCTCACCTCCTTTAATCTATTTGTGGTGGAAGACAGGAAAGTAGGTACTCTGACTTCCTACAGCTCCAAGAAACTGAGGCTGAGTTCTCCCATTGAGTTACTTGACATGCCAGGAGTCCTCTACCTCTGGAATAATTTCTGATTTATGACAAAGGGGGAAGATCATAGTGGCCCAACCCTCAAAACTATATCCAAGGTTCGTCGAGTGGAAAGAGGGACAAGAAAGCAGGTGTGAATGGGTTAGGTTTTCTTTTCATAACTAATTAATATCTACTTATTTCTGTTTATATGATTAATCCAGACTTATTAGAAAGAATCAGACTATGGAATCTTTGTGAGAGGACATTCACTCTACCTAGAATCCCACCATCCACAGATCACCTAATCACTTGACATTTTACATACTTAGATTTTTCCTGGGGGGGGATATGTATTTTCACAAGGTTAAAACTACAGTAAACGTGTAACTTTCACCCTACTTTCCTTTCACATTAAACTGTAAGGATTTTCTCTATCCTTAAAGAGCCTGGAAGAACAACTGAGTGGCGGACCAGCAGATGGCAGACTACTGAATTGTGGCTTATCCTCAAATTTCATATATTTAAAAACAATCTCTAAAACTGTGTGCAAATCTCTTACAGTAGTTGAGAGATGTCAAAAGGCCTCCACTGATATTCTTGCATCCTGGCCTCAGTAGATGTTATCTGAGACCAACTGGCCACAGGGTCCTTCCCAGCCCCTTACTACATCACAGACCTCAGATCAGCCCATGTCTAGCAAAGAACTTGAGTCAGGGCATGAGAGTCTCAAAGTCATTGCCTCCTTTTCTAACACATCAAAACTATTGCCGTATCCAGGCATAGTGGTGCACACCTTTAATCCCAGCATTCAAGAGGCAGAGATAGCCAGATCTCTGAGTCTCAGGCAAGCCTGGTCTACAGAGTGAGCTCCAAGATAACCAGGCTACATAGAGAAACCCTGTCTCGGGGAGTGGAGCCATTACCTTTGGAGAAGAGTGGCAGGAAGCTAACAGGAACTCTTCCTTGTCAAAGATGGTGCCAATGTCTGGGGTTATGGTTGTTGGAATAAACTCAGAGGCCATGTCCTGGCTGGAAGGCACCTTCCACTTCCATTTGCTGGGTTGCCAGAAGACGATCCTGATCATCCCTCTGTCTTTGTCAACTCTGCCAGGATTGTCTCTAGCAGACCACCAGTGTCTTGAGCCTCGCCTCTGAGAGGCTTCCATAGTCAGAGAGTCTGCTTTCGTCTCTGGTGCTGAGAGAAAACCAAAGGAAGAGCCTCTCTGTGCTTCTTGTGTGTTCTGGGCTTCCAGACCAAAGCACTGGCTACTCTTTTTTTTTCCCCCGCCTTTGGGGTTCCTAGTTTAATGCGTGTAGAAGCTCTGCTTCCAGAGCTGGGGAGTCCAGCACTCAGTTCCTTGTTCTGAATAAATAAGGACTTTGGGACACAAAGCAGCATATAAATAGGGAGGAGGACTTACTCCTGCTCCTCAGATGAGAATGATGCTGAGAACAATCTTCCCTGCTTAGAAACTATCTTGGGAATAAGAAGCCATGAAGTTAAACATGTTGGTGGTGGCCAGGGATGGGTTTCCTGGCTTCTGATTCTGATTTGTGCATGCCACACCTTGTTTTGTGATAACAGAGTCTGAGGGGCCTGGGAGATAGTTCAGTGGGTAAAGTGCCTGCAGCACAAGCATGGGGCATGAGCAAGTTCTGATCCCCTGCATCTACATAGAAAGCCATATGCACTTGCCTGTAACCAAGGCTGGGGAGACTGAGACAGGATCCATGGGACTCACTGGCCAGCTTGTCTGGGCAAACTCTTGAATGCCAAGTTCACCAAGATACCTTACCTTAAAAAATAAGGTGGCCAGCAATGAAGGAAGACACTAAATGTCAGCCTCTGGCCATAGACTTTGGCGCGTGCGCGCGCGCACACACACACACACACACACACACACACACACACACACATACACACACACACACATCTGTAACAGCTCCCTCCCTTATAAGTTTATCCCATCCTTGGCTTCAGTATCCCCACAGTTACCAAATGTCCTACTTTCCAAGAAGAAGTACAATTCTAATAGCTCAAAAAGATTATGAACCACGGGTGAGTCTGTTTGTATGAAACCAAGAAGCACAGCTTACTTATATCTTTCTAAAACAAACCAAAACATTTTTCAATTTAGCAGTGCCCTGGGAGATGTAAGAGAATGAGCCATAAAAGGGACGTACAGCAATAAACTGGTCTCTGAGTTCAAGAGGGAAGTTCATCAAATATGTTTATGCAATGAGCTGGCCATGTTTCCAAGGAAGAATGCTGTGAACATCCCAGAATGTATTTGACTTAAAGCTAAGAGTGCTCCCCATGCACAGGAATCATAAGAGGTTGTCTCACATTTGCCCCAAATTTGCACCTTAATTCTAGCATTGGGGGAATTTTGCAGGGCATGTTGTGTGATTATCCTATGAACCCAAAGGACAGCTAAAGATAAACGTAACACAGTCAATTATCTGGACATTCTCCAGAAAGGTCACACATATGAGAGAGACAGAGACAGAGACAGAGACAGAGACAGAGAGAGAGAGACAGAGAGAGACAGAGAGACAGAGAGAGAGACAGAGAGAGAGACAGAGAGAGACAGAGAGACAGAGAGAGACAGAGAGATTGAGACAGACAGAGAGAGACAGACAGAGATGGAGAGATGTGAACTCTGCCTATTCCAGAAGCTTTTAAAACCTTGACTTTTGGCAATGTCTATCAGCTTTGTCTCTCTGGGGACCTGTTTGAATACAAACATTGGGTACTTCCAGAAAGATACCTTAAGCACTGCACAGGCAGGACAAGGTAGAGTTGGAAAAGAAGCTGCCCAGTGTGCTGTGGCACTTCCCTTTAGGGACAGCCTTTATGGGCGCTAGGTGATATTGGCTTTCCAGAATATGCTCAGCTGAAGAAAGGCGTGCAGACACTTCTGTTTGGTCATCTATCAATCTCATTTTGTTCTCTCCTTATCACAAAATTGAAAGCTGTAAGTTGAGCAAAGTAAGCCACAGACTGCCCTAGCCACCCTGGGAACTCAGGGAATGATGGATAGTTGTAGACTTAAAGCTTTTTATCTGACTTGCTCTCAGCTCTTCTATCAAGCCCCGTCTTGGTGACACTGTACGGAGACAGATGGGCAGGTATGCATCCATGGCTTTTATTTCAAGACATATTCTATCTAAAGTCAATGGCTCAGATGGGAATTCTAGCCCCTCTGTTATGTGTTTAGAAGCCCAGTGCTTCTTAATCTGCTAGCCTATCGAGATGGCTGTCCATTAAATCCAATGGTCCATCATAGGCTGGGACCTCCTGAAATGGCTTTCCATTAAAGGCATGGGAGTACTTGAGTCCATTTGAGAACCAATCTAAAGGGTACAGAATTTATCTTTCCCATCATACAGTCCAGAGGGCTCTGCCCCCTCTTTCCTAGCTTCTTCCACAGAGACTTGTGAGAGAACTCCTGGAGCAGAGTTGGCAGACAGAGAAATCCTCTGGAGATACAGCACACCCTTCCTTCCAGGCCAGCACAAGCATGGCTGGTAGCCGACCCATGCGGTTGGACACCACCATGGACTCTTCATAGACTCCTAGATTGAATACAAACAGTTCCTAGAGACCACTCTCTCCTGTTTTTTCCCCATTGCTCAGGTCACACCGGTTCTCAGCCAACACCCTTAATTCACTTCAAAAGGAATTCCTGGACACCACATCTTCACCAATCAGCACTGCTACACATAGAAAACAAAAGTACACGATGGGAGTAAAAAAGCTGCCATAATGAGAAGAATGATGTCATTGCATGAGAACTTGGTGCTGAGCATGAAACCCTTTACCCTGAGGCAAAGACCAACTTGGGGGCAACTGGCTTTAGGAGAACTGGATGGGATGCACTGTTCTCATTTAGTTCCAAAATGGGAATATATGATGAAATCATCCTTCATGTGTTGGCCCTGGGGTGAACTTTCCTACTGGGTTGAATTCTTATCCGGTCCACTCTGCAGATGTAGAAGGTGGGGCGCTAGAATTTAAAAGCAAATACTTCATCTAGACTCAGAGAGAGCTGCTGCTCACACAAGTGCTTAAGGTCAGTACACAGCGTGCCTGGTA
Source organism: Rattus norvegicus (assembly GCF_021556685.1). Taxonomy (NCBI): domain Eukaryota; kingdom Metazoa; phylum Chordata; class Mammalia; order Rodentia; family Muridae; genus Rattus; species Rattus norvegicus. Next base: position 296,862 of record NC_141548.1, on the reverse strand, counting down.
GTCACCAAGACCTCTGCTCTCTACTTCTCCTAGGCCTCCCCAGGGAGAGAGGCATGGTAGTGAGGGTTTTGTCTGACATGTTCCCTTTTAGACTTGAGACAGTGCTGTTTGAAGATGATTGACAGAATGCCCAAAGCCTCTTTGCTGCCATGCCTAAGCTGGAGTTAGAAACCTTTCCTGTACCCTTTGTGCCCTCCCTAAGGCTACCTGGGCAGCAGATGGGCCTACTGTGACCCATGCCCTATGCAATGAGTCTTCCTCTCTTTCCTGTCCCCAGCAGGTCTCTGAGTTCCCTTCTTGTTGATTCTTTAAAATGCTAATCTGGGTCTCTAGGACTCATGGAGCCTTTTGCTCCCACAGAGCCCCAGTGTGGCTGCACCCAGCTGTGCACCAGCATGCAGAGCCTCTCAAGTCCCCAGGCTGGAAGTGGTCGTGCAGAGAGTCCTTTCCCATGTCATCTGGGACTCTGAGCACCCGCTGAGGACAGGGACCCAGGAAGCTCAGGACAAACCTTCACTAAGCTTTAAACACAGTGGATACAGCTGGCCGCTCAGTTCTGAGCCTCTGCCTGGAACTGGGTCGATGCAGCATCAGATCAAAGCAGGAGCTTTGAAGCACCTCTGTGGGTGGGTCCTGGAGTGACAGGAAAATCAGGATCCTGTCTAGGTTGGGGAGACTGGGGATAATGGGGGGGGGGATGAAAAAGCAGGTGTCCCACTATGCCTTTGAAGGAAAGTGGTGGGAAGGGGCAACATCCTGGAACAGAACGGAGGATGGGGAAGCGGCAGGGAGTGGGTAACATTCTAGAACAGAAGGAATAGAAACGAGAGTAAAAAGTGAAATGAAACAGAGAGAACTAGAGAGGACCCCCACCCCAGAAAAAGAAAAGGGGACGTAGAACACCAAAGTTGATCACTTCCTGCTGGCATCCTTTTCTCTAGCACAGATGGGTGTGGCTAGAATAGATGGGGCCCCATTCCAGAGAATGAAACACATATACACAGTAAATCACAGAATCCTGCTGGCAGATTCCTGACACATTTTTTGTCTGTCTATCATCTATCCTCCATCCGTCTTTCGTTTGCTTGCTCTCACTGCTCGATCCCTCTCTTCTCACTCTTTTTTCCTTTCTCAGGAAGAAAACATGCTTGAGATGTAGGGTGTGCCTGTGCAGCACATCCTGGGGTACCCTTTTAGTCTGGACAGCCTCAAGGATTGTACTGGCTGTGGACAAGGGATGGGGAATCCTGGCTGTGTGTTAGGAGGTGGGGACCCAACAAGAATTCCCTTCATTGTGTTCACATCACCACAACGGATGAGGATTGGTAAGAGCAAGAGACAACAGAAACAACATCCAGAAAAGACAGCCCAGGTAGGCGGGCATTTGAGCAGCCAGCCAGGCTTTTTGCCAACACCAGTGACCACAAGTGTGACACCTTTCCTGGGAATCCTACCTGCCTAGACCTCTTTGCCAGGAAAGTGACCAGAACATTGGTCTCTCTAGGTCAGTGAGCAATGCTTTACAACCAAGGGAAGAAGAGGCCAGTGTGTCTCTCTGTATGTCCTGTTCTGCTGCTCCAGTATGAAGTCCTCAGGTCTACAAAGGAAAAAGTATTACTTATTTATTAGGAATAGATGTATTATTGGAGGAGTTAGAGAAAGGATTGAAGGGGCTGAAGGGGCTTGCAACCCCATAAAAACAATAATACCAACCAACCAGAGCTCCCAGGGACTAAACCACTACCCAAAGACTACACATGGATGGACCAGTGGCTCCTGGTGCATATGTAGCAGAGGATGGCCTTGCTGGGCACCAATGGGAGGAGAAGCCCTTGGTCCTACCAAGGCTGACTGTCCCCCTTAATTTAGGGGAATGTCAGGGTAGGAAAGGGGGTGGTTGGGGAGGGGGAACACACTCAAAAAGAAGGGGGAGGGGGATGGAATAGAGGGCTTATGGACAGGAAACCAGGAAAGGGGATAACATTTGAAATGTTTTATAGATAGATAGATAGATAGATAGATAGATAGATAGATAGATAGATAGATAGATAGAGATATAGAGAGAGAGAGAAAGACAGAGAGACAGAAAGAGACAGAGACAGAGACAGAGACATGGATATGTTCCCAAGCTAAATAAACTCAACATGGAACTCAGGCCTACAAGGCTGACATCTTGCTGGTGAGTATCTAAGCAGCTTGGAGGTCATTTGACAACCTGAAGGAAAAGAAAAGAAAGAATGGATTTATTAAATACCCTTATACTGTTCCTCAGGCTTGGTACTAACAGGGTCTTCTGTCCCCACCTACTGTCCCCACTATAGCAAGGAGCCCCAAGCTCCTTGAAGTAAAATACATGACCCAACTGAAGCCTATGCGTTTCTGCACACAACTCCATTCAGATGGCATTGCTGCTCCTCTCTCTAGCTATAGGGTATGGATTGAGTTTCTTGCTTCCTCACATTTCAATGTCCTCTTCAGAGCAGGGACAATAAGATGGCCTCCTTGAGACACTAGGGTGAGGATCAGATAGAAGAACCCAGGTATAGCTCTCAGTATGGCGGTCGGTACATGGTAGGTGTTGGCCTTTCACTGCCCTTGACCACTGCAGTAAAAGCAGAACAGTGGTTCTCGAAACCTGTTGCCACAAGCCCTGCATTTCCACTGTGTGGTACATGCAGGGGAGTGGTACCTTCTACCCACAGATCATAGAGGGTCACCTCACGAGTGGCATTCTTCACCCACATACCTTTGCTCAGTATTGTTTTTCTCTTCTGTGACTACAGGCTTTTGAGGGTTTTTTTTTTCTTTTATTGGATTTTTTTATTTATATTTCAAATGTTATCCCCTTTCCTAGTTTCCCCTCAAGAAACCTGCTATCACATCCCCCCCACTGCTTCTCCAAGGGTGCTCCCCCGACCCATTTATCCACCCACCCACTCCCTCCCACCTCCCTGCCCTGACATTTCCCTACACTGGAGCATTGAGCCTTGACAGGACCAAGGGCCTCTTGGGCTTTTGAGATTCTTTTGTCCCCTTTTCCTGAAAGTTCTCTCCCTTCTTTTCTTCCCAGGCCATCCAGCTTTTGTGTATAGAGATTCCTACAGAATCAAACCAAAGGCAAAGTCCTGCTCCATGATATGAAGCCCATGCCTGGCACTGTGATAGGGCTATGAACCTACATCTAGGTAGGATATAGGCCTATTATTATCATTTTGCTAAATGGATATAGCATTAAAATGAATCCTAGTGACTCACTGCTATTCCCAGAGTTCAGTACATCACTGTGAATCTTCCTAGAAGAAGGGTCAGAGATATTATAAGAGCCAGAGGTGGTGGCTAACTTCAAGGATGCTGCTTTCCAGATACAATGATGCAGATGCACCTATGAACTCACAGCGACTTTGACAGCATGCAAAACACCCGAGCAAGCTCAAGCCAGACAACCCCAGCACAGAATGGAGGAGGTAAGTAGAAAGCTTTACCCTAGCTAAGGACTTACTGACATTTACTAGCATCTGGGAAAGGGAGAGTCATTTTTCTCTGATGATGTGACCCCTGGTAGGTCAAGGACTCTCCATCCACCCTACTCCCAAGAGCATTGGGCAACAAAACCTTGACTGAGAGGAAAAGAAAACAAGAAGACTCAGAGTTGAGTGGGTAGGGAGGTAAGGATAGAAATGGTACAGAATGGTACAGATGGGAAGGGTTGGGGTGAGTCTGATCAAAATCTATTATGTGAAAAACTCTCAAAGCTCGAGCGCGCGCGCGCACGCACACACACACACACACACACACACACACACACACACACACACACACACGAAATGTGGTAGAGAAACCAAGCTGTGACTTTTGCTGAGGACAACTAGAGCAAACATCTATTCAGTCACCCTTAGTAAGCCAGTGGGTTTACCAGGGATTCTTAAGGGGGTGTGGGTGTGGTGTCACTTACAGGAGCAGAGATGACTCAGAGGGAGCTGTATCACTGAAATGACCACCCCAGCATGGGGTCACTCCAAGACTCTTTGTCCCTGGAGCTCTCTGTAGGACTTGCAGGCAGCTTCTCTGCTCAGAGAATGTCCTCTCCTCAGCAATGGCCTCTGCAGGTATAACCTAAGAAAGGGGATCATGTATCTTCTAGGATTCAAGGGCTCCATGAGACTTACAAGCTGTGTGTACTTCCTAAGCCTTGATGGAACACTTTAATTTGAACTGAGAACAAAAAGCTACACAACAGACCTGGTGTCTTTTTGCAGTTGTATCATCAACAAACACAAGTATCTCCTGGGCATCTGATGTGTGCATGAACACGTATTAAACTACTATGAATAAAAATGGAGAGGACACACATTCAATCCAAGATGAAAAGCCCATGGGGAAATAACCTGCATCAGTGGGGAAATAGCCAATGTCTAGATACAGAAAGAAAGCAAAATTGTTTGGGATTGCCATTAACTTGTGGCAAACCAAGAATATAATGAGGACCACAAAACTAGCAGTTAAAATTATTTAGAACCATAACTGGAAAAAAATGGCAAATAAGAATTACAGACTTTTAAAATATGGCCACAGGGGAGGATAATTAGCATATTAGATCCCAGTTGGCCTTCAGTGACTGGCTGAATAGGCATAAGTCTGAGAAACACAAATAGAATCTAAATGGTAAGGAGAGGAGCGCCGGACACACCACAGACAGTTCTCGGAGGTGACCACAGAGGGAGTGAAGCAGTGTGCATGGTGGCTGAGAGCTGAAAAAAAAAAAGATTTCAGTAAATTCTAGGCACAAGTTCTAGGCAAAATCAATAAGAACCTTATAGAGCTCCATGTGATGGCATATACATGTAACCCCAGGGGTAGGAGGGTAGTAAGCTAAAGGCCAGCCTAAGCAACATAGTGAGACTGTCTCAAAAAAAATTAACAACGCAACACATGGTAAGAGCAGAACTACCTTGTTGGGTATAATAGCATGTGCCCTTAATCCAGCACCCAGCAAGCAGAGGCAGGCAGATCTGTGTGAGTTTCAGGCCAACCTGATCTATGTTGCAAGTTCCAGGTTAGCCACAGTTGCATAGTAAAACCCTGTTTCAAAAACAAAACAAAATCTAAGGAATGACGATTAAGACAGCATGAGGACAATAACAGGTGGCGGGAGAGGCGTGGCCAGAGAAGCAGAGAGATAGCACTTCCCTTCAAAGGACAGAGCAAAACCTGCATCAACCTAGACATCTATGCTCAATTACACTGAGCTTTAAACACAGGCTTGAAATGAAGCATCTGTAGATAAAGAGAAGTGAGCAAAAATGAGGAAGTGTCCAAAAGACAAACTTCAGGAGGAAGAAAGCAGAACCTAGAGGGAACAAAGAACAGACAGCCTGGATGGGCAAAGCTCAGATGACCACAGGCAGCGTGGATCGGCACTGGCTTCTAAAACAGCAATGATATTAAGGAAAGATCTGGGTGATGTCAAAGCAAAATTGAACCAACATGCTAGTTAGCACTAGCCTGTTAGACAGAGGGCGTCACATCAGGGTTAAATTATGAATGGAGTTAATATCATGAAGTCAGTCAACATATTAAGATTTTGGAGGTACCTTCTGAAACAATAACAAAAAGGAAACATATGGCTCCCAAATCTATAGGGAATGAAAAGAAAAATGTTAAAGAGAGCAAAGAAGAGGGAGGAGAAAAAGTGTAAAGTATAATAAAGCAAAGTAAGACAAAATGCTAAGATACAGTCAAACTCCCCTGCATTTATAGTAAATGCAAATGGATCCATCTCACCAACCCAAAGGAATGTTTGCCTAGCATTGCCTTGCTCAGCACTGGGCTGTTTTCTAAAAATATAACTTATGCACCTAGAAAAGTAGAAAGCAGGAGCCTGGAGGGGAGGGAGATACAACAGACAAATTTGAATCAAGAGAAAGCAGTTTCAGAATTTCCATATCAAACCAGATAAACTTCAGGAATATAGAGAAATACTAGGTGTTGTGGTGCATGCAGCTTAGGAAGCTGAGGCAGTAGGATTGCTAAGAGTTCAAAGCCAGCCAGGGCTGCATAGTGAGGTCCAGACTAGACTGAGCTGTAGGACGAGATCCTGTCGAAATAAAATCCGACTGCAGAGGCCTGAAATTATGGCTCCTCAGCTAAGAATGCTTACTGATCTTGCAGAGAACCTGGGTTAGACTCCCAGCACCCACGTGAAGCCCTCACGGTTGCTAGGAACCTCAGTTCCAAGGGGATCCTCTGGTCTCTGATGGCACCTACAAGCATGTGGTCTACATAAATTTACACACTTATAAACATATAAATAAAATTTTACAAAAAGAATCTATGGTGCTGGGGAAATGACTCAGTGGGTAAAAAAAATTACTGTAGCAGAGCTCAGACCTCCAGCACCATATGAAAGAAAGTCATGGCTGCATGTAACCCCGGTGCTGAGGGGAGGGGGGGGGACAACCCAGAGGCTTACTGGCCTGAGCCTACCTGAATGAAGAGGCTCTGTCTCAAAAGATAAGGTGGAGATCCATAAAAGAAGACACCCAACATTAACCTCTGACCTCCACACATACTCACAAATACACACACACACACACACACACACACACACACACACACACACAAACCACATATATATGCCCATATACCACATAAACACATACAAGTATGCCACAGACATGCACAGGCACCCTCACACACACACATCACACACATATGCCTGTACCATACATATATACTATATACAGATGTACATGTGCACATGTACACACAAACCACACACATACACGTGTGCACATGAATACTCACATATACCATACATGCACACAAATACACCACACATGCGCACATGTATATCACACACATAAATCATATGCACATACATACACACAAACATGAACATGTACATATACCACACACACTTACACCATTCACACAAACACACATGCCACACATATGTGCACACATGTGCACACACACAAGGATATAGAATGGACAAACGTAATGATGGGTAGGGAAGGAGGAGTTGTTGAGAGAAGAACAAATCTTATGAACAAAGACACTAGTAAGAGAAGGGGCCTAACACATCTCAAAGTTCTAAGTCAGCTTAGGCTGTAGCTCTGCCTCACTGTACCACCTTGTGGGGTTTTGTAGTTTGTTTGGGGGTTTGTTTTTTGTGTAAATTAGAGATTTGGTGTGCACCACAGTCTACTTTCAAATTTCACAATCCTTTTGACTCAGTATGCTATTTTGTCCGTGTGTGTATGTGCGCGTGTGTGCGTGTGCATGTGTGTGTGTGTGTGTGTGTGTGTGTGTGTGTGTGTGTGTGTGTTATATGTATGTATGCTCCTGTGGGGTACAGGTTCCTACTTACACAGAGAGACCAGAAGAGAACACTGTGTATCTTCTATTACGCTCCACCATATTCTCTTGAGACAGGGTAGCTCAGTAATGCCAGAGCTTTCTGTGTTTTCTATGCTGACCAGTGAGACTCAGATTCTCCTGTCTCCAACCCTTACAATGGGGTTACAGAGGTGTGCAGCTAGACCGGACTTTTCCAGGAGACTGGGATCCTTGGCCGTTCGCAGCAAGCACTTTTACCCACGAAGTCATCTCCTCAACCCCGCTGGGTTTTCTTTAAGTGTATAGTTTGAGTATGTAGATTGCAGACATCACGACAGCTCTCCTATATATAGCCATCCCTCAGAATCCACGGAGGTTGTGTTCCAAATCCACCTAGAACACCAAGCTTCACAGATGCTCAATTCCTTAAATAAAATGGCATAGTATTTGCATACGGCACACCCTATTTTAAGTCCTCTCCAAATTAATTCACAATGCTTAGTGCTATTTAAGCAGTCGTAGGGTATGGTATTGTCTGGGGACTAATGACAAGAAAAATATCTGTACACGTTTGGTACAGATACCTTTTAAAAAAAATAATGCATAGTTGATCGAATCTGCACACACAGAACCCAAACATATGGAAATGCTGGCTGCTTCTTGGTGCTATCACTAAAATAAAGCTTGTCATGCAGGTGCTCTGTGTTCTATGTAATTTTTATGGATGGCAGAGACCCGTTTCCAGTCAGTCTGAGTTATGAGTCAAGACAGAGATGCCAGTTGCTCCTAACAGAAACCCCGATGACAGACTCTGTTGGGCCATGCTACAGTTATATATATGCCCACTTTCCAGTCCTGCACTGAATTCAAAAGGCTTGATCACTGGCCCAGCATAGGTCAAATGCCTTCCCAGGCTAGAACATGGTGTGTTACAATCAAAACCCACAGTCAGTCTTTGGTAGTATAAGGAGGAGCCACTTCTACTGGAGAAAGAGATTTCTCAAGACCGCAAGAGATTTTTCTGGTCTCATTTACAAATGACGTCTCAGAGGTCAGGAGACTTGCTCCTGACACAACAGAACTGGTGGGAAGCCACATTTTTTTATTCCCCCTTCAAATGCTGCATTCTTTCTACAAATGTCAAATTCAGAACTTCATTAGAGCAAGTTCTCAAGATACAAATTAATGATGCTCCAGTCACTGTAGTACGTGGAGAAAAATGACCATTTTGTTTCATAGTCATTTCTGGGATGATGTCATTACACAGGTGAAGGCAGGTACAAGATAGAATGAGGCCTGTCACTGGACAAACAGGAAAGATGGGTGGGAGAAAAGATTTAGAGAGAGAAGCAGTGGAGACAACATGGAGGCTGATGTTAAGATTCCACTCTGTATTTACAGGTTGTTATGAACTTGAGAGCTAATAACCTTCCATTTAACGTACATGTGTGTGTGTGTGTGTGTGTGTGTGTGTGTGTACATAGCATATGCATATACACATGAGCATACACATATACATATAATTTTTAATCCTGTAGTGATTTTAAGTGTGCGTTAAGTTTTGGTCTTTTTCACTCCCTACCATCCTTTTTCATCGCCTTCTCTCCCACTGAAATCTTCCCAACAAACTACTACTCTGAAACCCTTTATTTTTGTAATCTCCTGGGTTCAGTTATGACTGCTTGCATGAACATGAGTGGAGAGCTATTTCCTGGAACACTGGCATCTTACCAATAGCTACACCACTACAGAAGATGATACTCTCTACCCCAACTCCCATTAATGTCCATAGGTCCTCAGTGAGGGCTGGGGCCCCATAGGCCCCTCCCCCATCCATGGTAAAATGGTAATGTGCCTAATCTTAGGCAGATCCTGTTGAAAGTAACCACAGCTGCAGTGGGTTCCCAAATGCAATGGCAATGTGGTCAGAAGGTGCTGCTCTAAAGCACTCTGGGCATCCTCTGGCGCTTACTGAAAAGTCTGAGCTCTTCCACAATGGTCCTTGATGAAGGGGGTGAGATACATGCTCTGTTTAGGACTGAGCGAGTACTCTGCAGACACTTATGTTTCATACCCTGAACAGTTGTGAGTCTCTGCACAGGGAAAGCTTCTCTGATGAAGGCTGAGATCAGCATCCATCTATGGCTATAAATCTAAGTATTTAGAAGGCATTTGGCAAGACAGCAGCAGTAGGCTCTTTTCTAGAGTCTATGACCCCACTCCCCAGCCACTGAGATCTTGACCAGGCTTACAGACCAGGCATGAGTTCTCTCCTGTAGAGTAGACTGCAATCTAATCAGAGAGCAGGTAGTTACCCCCATGATAGTCATACCACTATTACACCACTGGGTACATCTTTCCAGGCTGAGTATTTCTGTAGTTCACGTGGTCCATAGTTAGGTATGAAAACGAATGACTTTCCTGTATTCACAGCTGTGTATAGTACCTTCTGGCACTATGAAAGCTTGCCAACAGGCAAAAAATTCCCAACTCAGATCCCTCTTGATTTAATGGCTCGTGACCCACAGTATGTGGTCTCTTCAGCAGTGAGACCTCATGCTCTCTCTGGTGGCAACTCAGGACACTGTAATGGTTTAGGGACCTTTGGGGCCTTCCTAACCAACAGCTTGTAGAGAGGCATCCCACGCCTGGTACTGGAATTTTCATTTAATAACCTTAAGCTTTTGGGAAGAATATTATCCATTCATGCAAGGTACCTTTGTTCAAACATTTTAAATAATATTTTTAATTGGCTTACAAAGTAATGACTTTTTGTAAAGAAGGGATTTTTTATTTCTTGAGACAAGGTCTCTCAGTAAACCTGGAACACAGCATTTTTGCTAGACTGTCTGAAGAGCAAGCCCCCAAGATATACTTTTCTCTGCCCACCCCTGAGCCCTGGGGTTACAGATGTCTGGTTATGATGCTCAGTTTCCACATGGATGCTAGAGATTCCGTTTCAAGTCCTCCTGCTTGTACAGTAAGTACTTTCCCCACTGAGGCATCTTCCTAGCCCAAGGCCTTTCTTTTTTTCCTGATCAGTTCAGAAAGATTGAGGCTGGTTCATATTCAGCCATCTTAAGTAGCCAGGATGTGTCAGCCCTTCAGAGAGCACATGTTCAGTAGTCTGCTTTTAGCTATGTAGGTCTCCTGTTCAGGACCAATTAAGAAATGCCACCTGGTATAGCTATACGCCATGGACTGAATTGGTCCCTGGGAATGCTTGCTAGAGTGAAGTTTTGTCCTGGATCCTTAGAAGCCTAAAACAGATTCATCAGTTGAGGCTTCAGGTCAAGCTCCTGTGGATGCTGAGGTGGAGCAAAGACGCAGAGGAGCATCAGCAAGAGAGGACATGAAAGGGAGGGGCTTCAGGAGAGAAAGTCTCAGTGGAAGGAAGGTGAGACTTATGACAAAGGACAGGGAGGAAGAAAGCCTGTGCGGTAGAAGGGCCAAGGGTAAAGGCTAAATTCCTGTTCAGCAACACACGTGGTCATCCCATCAGAACCTCGCCAAAGCAGTGGTTCTCAGCCGGGGTTCAACCTGGCGCGGTGTAAGATCTTTTTGCATACCAGGTTGTTGGTGCTGCTGGGCGATCTGGCGGGAAGAAGCAGAGATGCATTGCTAAGCAACATTCAAAGCCATAGGAACCCGCCCCTTCCCAAGGACATCACCAGAAAACCCACAGAACCAAGAAAACCTGGGCTCACAGGGGCTCACAGAGACTGAACCAACAATCCGCCTGCCTGCGTGGGTCTGACATTGGTCCGCTGCACAGAGGTTACAGGAGTGTAGCTTTGTCTCCTTGTGGGACTCCCAACAGTGGGAGTAGGGGCTGTCTCTGACAGACTCTTTTGTTGGCTTTTGAGACCTTTGTCCTCATACTGGGCTACCTTTTTGAGCCTTAGTACAAGGGGAAGTGCCTGACTTACTGCCACAGAATGTGTTGTGTTTGGTAGATATGCATAGGAGCTCTGCCCTTTTCTGAAGACAAGGGGGAGGGGTGCATGGGGCAGTTCTGGGAGGAGAAGTGGTAGGAGACCACCACTGCTATGTATCCTTGGGCTGTTCCCAGCAGCTTCTGCCTTCTCTGCTGCAGTGGCAGTGCAGCTGCACTGGACGAGCAGAAGGAACTGGGAGAGGTCGGCTCAGACCCAGAGAGAACACTCTTTGGTTCCCCAAGCCATTTGAATTCATCTGCCATTTATGCTTGTGGAACCCAGCTCTGCATTCCTGGTCCCAAACTAAGAAACACAGATGATCGGCATTCCCGGGAAGCAGCACAACCAGCAGTCTTTGTGGGATTTGACATATCTGGTTAGCCCGCAGTGGGACACAAGGAAGAACTTGGAGGTGTTACCAAGCACTGCCGCAATCGGAAATGATCGCTGAGATTCTCTTGCAAGCCCATAAGCATTTTCTTGTCTTCATAGTCGTTTCACTTCCCATCTTTAAGAGGCATACTCCCTGAAAGAAATTCCAGGAGCTAGAGGGGAACAAGATCAAGAATCTTGATGTCACAGGCTCAACGCTGTGCTGAGGGGTTTGCTGGAAGTTGCCATAGGAAAGAGAAATGGCCATGGCACAGGCCAATAGGAACCATGTCCTCTACCCTGGGGGCTCTCTGAGCCTTAGTGACAGACCAGAACAGGAACTCCCCATGCTTCTGGTGAAAATCCCCAATGGAATATGCTGATAGAATGTCTGGTTTAATCAGAGTCCTTCCTGTCCCCATCATAGCCTTTGAGAATGTTGTTGACAATAAGAAATGGATATTTCATTCCCAAAGTGGTTTCCTGGCTCCTATTCCACCTTCTCCAAAATGAAGCCCTTGTGTATGCAAATGAAATGAACCCTGGAAGCTTTAGCGGCTGGCTGATGGCCAAGGGGAATGACCTTGTAGTTAGAAGGTGAGCAGTTTCAACTCTACTCCCTGACCTCCAGGAAGAAGCTAGGGCTCTGCTGGGTCTCCATGTGCAGTGGTTTAACCACTCGTGCCTATCTCATGAGGCCTCTGGGTTCACAGAGCTTCCACATTGCTGAGCACTAGGAAGTGACTGGCAGGTGGCATTTCTATTGTGGGGGACTCTGCAACCACCTGCCTCATGTCCCAATCCCCACGTCTTATCTTTCCATGCACATCTTCCAGGATTCTTCCTTCCTTCCTTTTTTCTTTCATTCTTTTTCCTTTTGTTCCATATATCAAGGTCCTTTATAGTAAGTGGAAAACTAGAAAGTACATCCCTGAATTCTGTGAGGTGTCTAGAAAAGTACTGAACTCACAGAGGGACTTTGGAACCTCCAAATCTGTAGCCAGTCAGCTGGACAGAGGTCATAACAGGGATCGAGCAACTGGTATCTGAAGCAGGGCCATTCTGGAGGACAGGACTGACCCGGCAGATTCCAAACAGTGTCAGAACTGAATTGAACCACAGCACACTCAGTTAGTGTTGGAGATCTGGTTGTTATAAGGGAAAAAAAAATCAATACACATTTTGGCTTCTAGAGGCTGAAATATTTGGTGTCCAGGGAGGATGGAGAAAGAAAAAGAGTTGATTGGTCCTATTACAGAGTTACCGTTGACATCTTTGTAGAACACATCGTTGAGTCTTAAGATATCTGTCACCAAGAGGAAAAGCCAACTTGCCCACGGACAAATCTCATCAGGAAGTTTCTTCCTTACAGGAGACTTGATTTAGAGTACCTGGCCGGGCTGTGATTTTTCATCCTCATCCTGGGGAGGGGAAGAGTTCTGCTCCAAGGAAAGACGGCATTTCAGGCTACTTCAGCTGCTGACTTTGGCCCAAACAGATAAATACCCTTTTTTCCTACCCTTAAAGCTACACCTGTGCCAGACCAGCTGTAAGAAATTGGCTGAGGTGAAGGCCATGCAGCACAATAGGAACATTTGTCCTGAAACAAACTGGCCCTTCAGCTTCCAGAAGACATCCCATAACTTTCCTCTTGAGGGAATCATTAGCTTGCCAGGTGCCCTGCTCTCTGGTCACATGTGTAAACTGTGTGAGAGACAAGTCTCCAGCAAGGGCTCCACTAGGGAAGCATGCACCCACTGAAGAACACAGCCCCACAGAATCTTTAGAGAAAGGTTTGCCTCTTCCTATAAACCGCATCTGTAATAGGCTTATGTCCTAGACATTGATTTTGCTGTCTCTATCCCTAAATTTAAAACTTTTTTTCTTCTCAGCTTGTTCTCAACTTGAAATCCTCCCTCTGAAGGCAGTCAGAAAATAGTCTGCGACTGTGCCCTTGGGACCACATTTTTAAATAGCCTGCAATCTAATTATTTTTATGACCAAATTTTTATTGGACTGTGGAGCCACCTCTGGGATTATGTAATTACCCAACTCTAGTTGCAGTTTTGAGGGCCTGGCTCTGAGATCATCAAACACAAAAAATGCCGCATACAGGCGCACGCGCGCGCGCACACACACACACACATGCACACACACATATTTGAAACATTTCATGCTGAATTATTATTAAATCATTACCATGTTTACAGATGTATTCTGTAACACCATCTTCTGGGCCTTGTGCAGGGTATTGGAGCCAGCATGATAACGGTCGGGTATTTGAGGAGGGATTAGAGCAACCACAAGCTGCACTGTGCCCTAATCATACACTTATCCAGATATTTTAGAAAATTAGCATAAACACCTCATGAAAATAGAATGCTCACAAAGCCTGTGGCGGACAGGCTGCTGTTGGGGCACTCTGCTTTTCCAAGAATGCTACAATGGAGAAGACAACTCCGAAAGGGGTGTGCATTCCTGAAAAATGTCCTTGTCAAGTCAGAGAAGTTCTGTCAACTATAAAACAAACAAAAACAAGTTCCCCTGTAAAATCTGCTTTTGGAGATTAGTATGGATAGAAGAGCCCAGAGCATGTGCCTGCTGCCTTCACTCCCTTCCTATCTTCCAGCATTCCTTTCTGCAGACGAACATGTCCAATGTGTCTCTCTTCTGCTCACATGATTTTACTCTTTGCTGTTTTTTTGCTATATAACTCTTACTATTGCAGATCCTACTGGAGACTTTTGAAGATTAGTACAGGAAGTCTTTCACTTCTACCCTCCTACTTCCCACTTTCCCCTTCCTTCCCTCCCTTTCTCTCATAAACACACAGTTACATCATATAGAATAGCACTGTTGCATTTTAACAGCTTCTCCTATATAAACACCCAGGGTCTTTCCAAAGACAGTCTTCTATTGTTCCTGGCATTACTACAATGTCATTGCCATTTTGTACATATAAAGGCAAATGAGTAAATTTTCAGAAATGTAGCCATTAAGTCAAAGCACCTGAGCACCTGTGGCCCTGGTCAGAATTGCTGACCAATATCCTTTAGGATGGTGCCAGTGCTGGGTAGCATGACAAAAGCTACAGTTACACGGGAAGAAAGAACTCTAACTGAGGGAGTACCTCCATCAGATTACCTGTAGGCAAGTCTGTGGAGCATTTCCTTTCTTAACGATTGTGGGAGGGCCCAGACCACTGTGGGCCGCACCATACCTAGGCAAGTAGTCCTGAGTTGTGTAAGAAAGTAAGCTGAGCAAGCTAGTAGGAAGTACTCTTTCATGGTCTCAGTTCCTCTCTCCCAGCAGTTGTCAGGGCTCCTTTCATGGCGGACTATGATTGGCTCTTGCAACCCAAAGAAACCTTTCATTTCCCAAATTGCTTACAGTCATGGCATTCATCAGAGACCGAAAAGCAAGCTAATATCCTTGGCACTCCACCAAGCACCATCTAAGGAAGCAATCTGAAGATTCTTCATTGTTGTTTCCACTAACCACCTCCCTTCATGTCAACAGATGCTAACTTTTGCCACTGTTTCACCGCTTTCCTTTTGTCTTCAGCATTTTAAACTGATGTGACTCAATAGCAGCAGGCGTATTTGCAGCATTGTTGAGCCATTGTCCCCATCTTCTTTCTGACTGTTTACACCTTCCCAGGATAAGACTCAGGACTCATTGGCCATTGCTCCCCACCCCCAGCCCACTCTGATTTATACTGCCGTGTGCTCAGGTAGCGGAACTAAAAGGGAACATAACCTTCTGATATTCTTCCTCCCATGCCCCCAACTTGCACTCTGAACCATAACAATCATTCAGTAAGAACAAAGACTTCCATTGAAGGATGAGATATCAGGCTTGGAGGAAAAAAAGTCTCCTGAAAGAGGAAGGGGAAATGCAGTTTCACATAAACTTGAGAATGGCTCCCCTCTCTATATATAGCTTTCTGTGTGGGCTGGCAAAGGATGATGGAAGTGAACTAGTGGTGGGCTATCTCATGCTGTGTGGGGCCAAGGCATTCAGAAGGCACTGTGGGACCAAATAATTTATTTTATCCTCTTCCTTGGCTAAGCATGAGTCTAGATGGCAGATATAGCATGGGGATTTATTTTTGTAACCAGAAAATCCTTTATCTTTTAAGTCCAGGAGTTCATTACGTACACCTTCACCCTGAGTGCCCTCTCCTCGGACCTTAATGTCTTGTGAAGGTTCTTTTCCTTAAGCTCCTGGAACTCACAAACTACAGCAGTGGAGGATGGGAGGAATGGGCTTGGGAGAGAGAATGAGGTGTCTGTAAGTGGACAGGACACTGATAGAGACAGTGAGGATGATTAGAGAGAGCAGGTGCTCAGAGATACTACAGCAGGTGGTGAAGGCCGTGGCGGCCGTGCTGTGGGCAACAGAGTCTAGAGACAGATATTTGAAAGGCTGCTTGATTCCTAACATTGAAGTTGTTTGTGTCTTTATCCTGACCTAGAAGCTGCCCTCCTTCAGTTCCCGTCTGTGGGTTGTAATTCTATTGCTTGCCACCCCCAGGTGCTCTTCCAGCTACACACACACCAGCCACATCCTGGTGTTTCCTCTCCTCCCATGTGACTATCCTATCATCCTTCATGAAACCTGACTCCTAGACACTCACCAAGTATTTTGATAAGTGGAAATAAGGGGTGCAGGGAGAGGGCAGTACCTTTCCCCTGGAGATTAGATGGAATGTAGGTGAGGGGCAAGCAGACATTGATGGGCCTTGACTTGCAGGATAGAATGAGAAATGAGCAAGTGCTCAGGTCAGAGACTCAGGGGAAGAGTTCCTCAGATCTCTGTCCTGAACAATGATGCTTGTGGGTATCAGCTGGACTATTTCCAGGTTATCTCAAGGGATTCCAGGGCCTTGTAGGGTTCTATGGTAAAATCATCAGGAGTCTTGCTTCACTCCACAAAGACCCACACAAGTAGGGTATGAAGGAGGCGTCACAATGCCCACCGACAGTGATCTTCTGCACCTATGGGTCATGAGTCACACTATGATATGGAGACTTTGGCATCCAGGTTCCGGGGGCCAAGTTTCACCCTGGAACAGAATGATTCCTGCCCATTTTCTACGACAATTTAGTGGTTTAAGAGAACAGAGCAAAGGGTCATTGTATAATAGACTGAATATAGAGGGCAGTAAATATGGTACCACTCCCTTTCCATATCTGTGTGTGTCCTCAAAGACTATAAGAGAGCCATGGCACCTTCACCAAAAACTAACTGACAGAGGTCAACAGTGCTGACCCTTACCTTTGCCCTGCTTAGTATTTTGGCAGTTCCCTTCTATTGACCCCAATTAGATCTATTGATGTGAGTTTGTTGTTTGTTTGCTTCTTTTCAGAGCTAATTAAGTCTGCACTCAGTACTACAACTTAGCAGTTGAATTTCCTAAGTGTATATGCATTCATTTCTACTGAGAAACTCTCTATCCTGTAGCATCTATCCTTTTACTGTTCTGTACATGCCCAAACCACCCTAGAGCAATTGCCATTCCTCCTCACACCCTCTACTGGATAGCCTTACAGCAATTTCATGAGTTAGGGGTAGGAGTTACTGACACCTCTTTGATACCCAAAGCAAAACACTGAGGAAGAAAGACATGGTGCCACTGGTACTCCCTTCTCAGAGGACCACCATATAGTGCTGAACATAATGCTAATCACTGTCTCCCTATGCCCCCTGTTTGTTGGATGGAAGACGCAGGGCCTGGTTCTATGGCCTGGTTATTTCTGCCTCCCAGCAGAGATCCAAGTGGCCCTCTCTGGGGTGGGAAAGGAAATGTCTTTACAGTGTATGGATAGATACCCAAGCTCATCTCCCTGTGAAGTGTTATGTATGGCTACCAGTTGTCCTCTCCTAGGGTGTGGCTATGCATGCTTCCTAGCAAAGCTGTTCTTCACTGATGATCTGCAATTTCTCCCCCACCCACCTGACTTTTTCTCTTGAACTGTAGTGTCTGCCCTGGTTGGCTCTTATGATTCAGTTCTACCTATTTTGGTCAAACTCTCCTCCTGCTTGGTCCTCTTCCAAGACAAATGTGAAAGCCACAGGGGGCTGGAGAATTGCCTGGGCGGAGAATTGCCCAACAGAAGTTCAATTAATTTCTCAGGTTTCTGTCAGGGCCCTGAGCAGCCAAGCCTAGCAGGGACCCTGGCTGGCCTTCTGTATAGATGGTAAGAACATTGGAGGGTCTCTACTTGAGCCTTTCAACATGAGGACCAATTCTAGATTCTAAGACTCTCACAAACACAATAGTGACAAAACTATGTCATTCTTCAATTTAAGAAGGAAGCAAAGTAGAGAGAGCCAGTGCAGTAAGTGAAGACATAGAGCAGAGCCAAAGCTAAGTACACAAGCTACACACCAAAGACAGCTTTACCCAGAGCTGGCCCTGGCCACCCCTCCAATTCTGACCAATTCAGATCTGCATATCCAATTCCCCTGCATCTACAGTGGCCGTAGGATTGTTATGTAAATGGACAATGAGCAGGTGCAGCCTGAAAAGTGGCTCCAAGCTTCATTCCTGTGCCACATTTCACTCACTATGTGTTCAAGACCAGGTAACTGTGCTCAGTGGCTGCTTGTGCCCATTTAATTGTCCCCAAATTGCTCCAAGTGGCCTTTCTAGGCAGGAACTCTTTGCAATTAGCCCTCATGTGGAGATGTTGAAAGATGCGTGATTATTTGGGGGGGATTACTAGTCAGCAAGCAGATAGGACTCTGATAGGATATAATAGAGGCCATGTGTTAATTACAGTCTGCAAGATGCTCTCGAATCATTTCTTCAGCATAGCTCATTAGCATTCTGGCCTCGGCTCCATCATTACTGTAGGCTTGTTACTGTTCAAAAAAGGGACATTCCAAATGAGGGTGATTTAAGGACTGTGTAGACATGCCTACACACAGGTGGTTGGCAAACAGTTTAATGAGTCTAACTTTTCCTTGGATCCAAAGAACCACATGTATACTTCCAAGAGCACACACACATGTGTATCTATCATATACACACCTCAAACACATACACCACACATAGAAACACATATCCTTCTCATACATACACTACAAAACACATACATATATACACCACATAACACACACAATGCATATAACACACACAGAAACCATACATACATACACACACATACACATCACACCATACCATATACATATACACATGCACATTCAAGCAGAACTTTCTATCAACACTTAACCTATATCCCAATGCCTCCTGCTTACATTTTTTGTTTCACTTTCTTCATATTTCTTTTTTTAAATCAATTAGAAATTACTTCTTAAACCCAAAATTCTCAGCAAAGTATTGGTTAAGCATTTCCTGAGCACCTATGTGTATTCCAAGCCTAAAATATGTGTCCCAGGAAGGCAAGAAAGAAGAACCAGTTCTTGGGAATATACATACTCCCCCTTAGAAAGAAGAGGTCAGTGCACACAGGGGAAAAAATGAGCTAAAGAAATAGCAATGGGAGAAATAAGGGAGTGCTCACCTATGAATGTTCCAGGTACACTGAAAAGAGAGCAGCATATGACAGGCTCTCTGAGCAAGAGAATAAGAGAATGAACAAGAAAAAAAAAGAGACAATGAAAAGACAGAAAAGATAATGAAGAAGAAGGATTTGGGAGAGTCTCAGTGCCTTTCAACATGAGGACCAATTCTAGACTCTAAGACTCTCATGAGCACAATAGGGGCAATACTGGCATTCTTCAGTTTAAGAAGGAAGCAAAGTAGAGAAGAAAAGAGAGAAAAGTAGGGAGTGGGGATTAAAATGAAGAGAAGTAAGGGAGAAGAGGGAGGTGGTTTGGTCTCATTGTCTGCTCGTCTAGGTTTGGGAGACACACCCACCCCTCTGAGCATGTCTGCAATGGTGTCCAGAGAAGACTTTCTAAGGAAGAAGGACCTACTCTGCCTGTGAACAGCACCAGTCTGTAGGCTGACTAAAAAGAAGAAAGCCATTTTCCCCTTGAGCGGAGCACCAGCTTTGTTCTTCCTCTGTCCAGATGGGAGAAAGACCCTGCTGCCTTCCCATGGGTGTGATGGGACGAGCCCTGAATTGTGAGTCAAGGCAGAGCCTCCCTTCCTCCCTCGCTCCCTCCCTTAAACTGTTTCTTGTCTGCCATTTAGTCACAACAAGAATATTCATAAGTACAAGGAGAAGAGAAGGAGGGAGGACTCAGGGAAAAGATGAAGATGATGATGGTGTGAAAGAGGAAGGGGAGAGGAAGGAGGGGGAGAGGTGGGGAGACAGAAGAGGAAAGAAAACACCAGTGTCCAAAGGGGAAGGGGGATGCAAAGTAGTGGAGAGGTAGAGGTGATCCTGCATATTAATAGACTCTTTGGGTGACAAGAAGTAGTACTATTTTTGGTTTCTCAGGCTGTGTGTAACATGACAGCAGGTGTTAACTGAAGTTCTTCTGAAGGTCAGGTCAAGGGCGATGGCCATCTATCAGAACCCTGTCCCTTTGGATAAACTACTCAACAAGCATAGTCTCACAGGGTCATCATCTGTCTCAGAGGTGAAAAGGAAGTTGACTGGAGAAGTGAGGGGCAGGTCCATGTGTTCAGGGTGTGTACACACAAGTATGTAAGTGTGATAGGGCTTCGTTTCGCTTATGTGAGCTTCTTTTTCTTTGGGGTGGGTTTGAGCAGAAGCTGGGGGAGATGTCTTGGCAGATAAGGTAAGTGTCTGATGAACAAGCATGAGGACCTGAACTCAGAACCCCAGTGCCCACAGAAAAAGCCAGGCATGTGGTTTTCCTGTGACTCCACCATTGAGGGGAGAGAGACAGGTGGATACAAAGGGGTAAGAGGCTCACTGACCAGCAAATCCAGCAAATCCAGCTGAAAAGAGGAGGCTCAGGTTCAGTGAAAGACCCTGGAAATGAGAACAGGAGACACCCTGATGTCAACCTCTAGGCTACACATGTGCCTTCATGGGTCAGAGCATATATGAGTTAAAGGTAAGGGGATGCAGTTAGGGAGTTCCTGCTACCCTTGACCTCAGAAAACTTGAGGGTAGCTAACTCCAACATTATCGTTCTATAATCTTCAGCTCCGACTTTCAGTTTGGCAGGGCCCATTCCTGTCAGGGGTTTCACCTTCTCCAAGGCCTGTGTGTAGTTTATAGATCACTTGTCACCTCGTTTAAAAGGATCCAGATTCCTAAGGGCAGCAGTTTCTCATTTAGCCCTTTCATCCCTTGGTAGGTATGAACTGCTACCTTCAGGCCAAGTCAGTTTCAGATCTAGCCACAGGAGGCCAGTGCTGCGTAAGCTCTGAGCAGGGCAGGAGACTGGCAGGGATTAGGGCCAGGCGGCTGACACCAGGTTCAGTTTCACAGTGACATTCACCAGGATATTGGATTGCGTGTTAAAGAGCTACTGATGGAGATAGGGATGGAAGGCATCCAGAGTCTTTGGAAAGTCAGAGCCCTGCAAGATTTTCCAGTCTGATAGTGACATTGAAGCATGCAAGAGGGTGATGCAGGGTGGTCACTCCATTCAGCTCCCTTTAGAGGAGTTAGTGGAACAGGAAGGTCCTATACCAGGACCAAGGAAACTCAAAGCCACCAGTAGGGCTCTCCCTGTATCTTCCTGGACCTGCAGATTTCTAGGATCCTAGGAGACCCTCTTGCCAGATGTCCACATTAATGAACTCCCCTTCACAAACCATTTGTTAGTCTCTGGGAACATCTAAGGACACATAAACCTGCAGAGGTACACAAGGAGTCAGAATAGGGCATAAGCTTGACAATGTCTAGGGGAAGAAGTAGGCTGGGGAGTAAGAGTAGAGGGTAAATGCTAGTTAATGAAAAGTTCTGGGGGCTGGAGAGATGGCTCAGCAGTTAAGAGCACCCGACTGCTCTTCCAGAGGTCATGAGTTCAATTCCCAGCAACCACATGGTGGCTCACAACCATCTGTAAAGAGATCTGATGCCCTCTTCTGGTGTATCTGAAGACAGCTACAGTATACTTCTATATAATAAATAAATAAATCTTTAAAAAAAAAAAAGTTCTGTAAGATCAGAATCCAGCCTGGCCCTGAGTAGCTGGTGACATGTAAGCTAGATTTTATTGGCATCATCATTTGCCAAGGTCACCCCTCAAGGAGCACGGCCTTCAGTGTTGCTGACTCAGGAGCTAGCCTTAAAGCAGAGCCTTGGTTTAATCCCTTTCATCTCTCCTTACAGCCAGACAAAACTGTTTACCCTTTCCTTGGTGAACTAGCTCTCTTTCTGGTGCCTTTCCTAACACCTAACACCTCTTCTATTCCCATTAACCTCGGGGGTGGGGACTAAACTTTTCTCATTTTGTTCTGTTAGAATCCAGATGCCACCCTGGACTAGCACCCTGTTGTATTTAACATGAAAACCACAGGGAGCATGGGCATCAGAATCTCTAGTTTGGAACCCCAAATCCTGACACTACACACAGGAAGGACCTTGTAATCCCCTACATCTCTGAGGCTCCATTTCTGATGGTCATTAGAGCCAACTTGTGCCATAGGCTAGAGAGCAACTGAAATGATGGTGTGGGGCTGGGGGTGGGGGGTGGAGTATACAGTAGGGGCTGTTAATTTTCTCTTGAGGACACATACTCCTGAAGAGATAGTCTGAGATAGTCCCTTAATCTCTCTTAGAACGACCAAACGGCTACAACAGAGCTGTGTGTACGGGGAGGGTTACCTAGTACCCAGTGAGCAGTGTGCCGGGTCAGAGACATTCTCTACAATGTCACCAAATCAGTACGGATGTTTCCAGAGGCACCAGCAGTGGAGGCCTGCATTCCAGGCTACTTGCTGCACGTTCTGTCTCTGTCACACTATCACCTTGCCACTGGAAGCCCTCCCTGCCTTACCTACCAGCTTTAACATAGTCTACCCTTTGCAGGCAAGAGCGAAGTTAAAAGCATCTTCTGGGGACAAGATGTCTCTCCTCTTTGCTCCTCAGCCAGCATCTCTGAAGAGAAGTCATGGTCCATTACCAAAGTGGAAAATCTTCACAGCTGCTGCTCTGAGGAACAATCAACTAAGAAGAAGCACAGCCCAGTGGAAGGAACCTTAAGCCAGTGGTGCAATCCAACTCTGCCATTCATGAGCTGAGCCAGTCTCTCAACCTCTCCTGACTTCCTTTTCCATATGCACTTAGTGACAAAGGTGGAGAGGCATAGTGACAGGGGTCTGGATGAAAGGGTGAGGGTCCTGAGATGACAGAAGACAGTTTTTAACAGGAATCACTGTGAAAGGTGATGGGCAGGTATTGCAAAGAGTGCCTTCCAAATGAGGCAGTCTGAGGAGATCTGTGAGCCTGTCCTTTCACTGACCCTGTCTGACAGGCCAAGCATAGGCTCAGGAAAACAGCAGAGGGAGAGGGTAGGGCTCTGCCATGGAAGAGCTTACAGCATTTCCATCGTGGGTCAGGGAAGTGGATATTGATAATGTCATGGGATATGTAGTTAATACAGTGAAGAAGAGAGACAGTCATCCCTCAGTGTTCATGAAGGGCCTGCCATTGATCAGAACTTCCTGTGAACATCAGAACCTTGGGTGATGTATCCCATAACAAGGTGAGGAGTGTGTGTGAACAGAACCTGTATGTTTGAACTTGCATCTAGAGCATTTATTGTACCCAGACACATGAATGCTGTAAAAGTGAAAAGTCAAGAAAATGTCTAGCTATGTTCAGTACAGATACAAATCTTTAGAGAAGTTTAACCTTCAGTCAGTCGGACTCTTGGATGCAAGCTTAAGGACACACTTGGTAACTGCAGGTGAGGGTCACAGATGATGTGGCAAACAAGATGAGAGTTCAGGAAAAACCTGTTCAAAAGGTGTTTGCTGAGGATATGGATTAGTGGTTAAAAGCACTGGCTGCTCTTCTGGAGGACCCAGGTTCAATTCCAGTACTCACACGGTAGCTCACAGCTATCTGCAAATCCAGTTCTAGGGGGTCTGACACCACCATCTGGCTTCTGCTGACACTTTACATACATGGATCTCATAGATGCATACAGGCAAAATCATATACAAAAAACTAAATTTTAAAACAGTATTTATTTTATGTGTATGAATATTACTTGAATGGTAAGCCATACACTACCCACAGAGGCCATAAGAGGACATCAGATCCCTGGGAACTAGAGTTAGAGGTAACCAAATTATCTTATGGGTTTCAACAACCCAACCTGGGTCCTCTACAAGTGTTCCTAACTGTTGAGCCATCTCCCCAGCTCCTAGAGAAGACCTTCCTGGCTAGGGCCTCGGCATTTCCCCCAGAAGACTCCTGTAGCAATCTCTCCCACCTTCACTGAAACTGTTTGACAGCAACCAGCTTCACTGTCAAAAACTGATCTGGAGGCATAAGCCAATGCAATTAGACAAGGAAAAAATAAGAGGAAAGTGTATTAGAAAAGAGGAAGCAAATTTAGTATGATTTGTAAATGATTTGATCATATGCCCAAAAAAACTTTAGGAGGAAAAAAATGCATTTGAATAGATTCTTGTACAAACCACAGAGGATTAAGAAAATATTCCGGAAGAAAAAAATGTCATTTGTAGTAAGAATAAAAGGATTTAAAAAGAAACCCATCCAAGAATAAATTTACAAGTACAGTACAAGATTGTTCTAAAAAGAAAACAATGTTAAGCCTCTGGTTAGAAATCTCCATGATACT